>NW_022589710.1:17234962-17830767 GCF_004348235.1 Phoca vitulina
CAGTTTTGTTCTTCTTTTTCAAGATTGCTTTGGTTATTCGGGGTGTTCTGTAATTCTATACAGATTTTAGGATTTTTTTTGTTCTGGTTCTGTGAAAAATGCTGTTGGTATTTTGATAGAGATTGCAGTAAATCTATAGATTGCTTTGGATAGTATGGACATTTTAACAATATTCGTCAACCAGTCCATGAGCATAGAATATCTTTCCATTTGCTTGTGTCATCCTCAATTTTTTTCATCAGTGTTTTATAGTTTTCACAATATAGGTCTTTCACCTCCTAAGTTTATTCCTAGGTATTTTATTATTTTTTGGTGCAATTGTTAATGGGATTGCTTTCTTAATTTTTTGCTGCTTCATTATTAGTGTTTAAAAGGCAGTGGATTTCTGTACATTGACTTTGTATCATGCGACCTTAATGAATTCATTTATCAGTTGTAACAGTTTTTTGGTGGAGTGTTTAGAGTTTTCTATGTATAGTATCATCTGCAAATAGTGAAAGTTTTATTTCTCCCTTACCAATTTGGATGCCTTTTATTCCCTACTGTGTCTGATTGCTGTGGTTAGGACTTCCAGTAGTATGTTGAATAAAAGTGGTAAGAGTGGATATCCTTCTCTTGTTCCTGATCTTAGGGGTGAAGCTCTCCATTTCTCATCATTGAGTATGATGTTAGCTGTGGGTTTTTCATAAAGGACTTCATTATGTTAAGGTATGTTCCCTCTAAAACTAGTTTGTTGAGGATTTTTATCATGGATGGTGGTTGTACTTTGTCAAATGCTTGTTCTGCAACTATTGAAAAGATCACATGGTTCTTACCCTTTCTCTTGTTGATATATCACACTGATTTGTGAATATTGAACCACCCTTGAGTCCTGGGAATAAATCCCACGTGATTGTGGTGAATGATTTTTTTTAATGTATTGTTGGATGTGGTTTGCTAATATTTTGTTAAGGATTTTGCATCTGTGTTGATCAGAGATCTTGCTCTGTAGGTTTTTTTTTTTTTTTTTTTTTTTTTTTTTTTGTGGTGTCTTTATCTGGTTTTTGTATTAGGGTAATGCTGGCTTCCTAGAATGAATTTGGAAGTTTTCCTCCTTCCTCTTCTATTTTGGGGAATAGTTTGAGGAGAATAGGTATTAACTCTTCTTTAAATGTTTGGTGGAAATTTTCTGTGAAGCCATCTGCTCCTGTATTTTTGTTTCTTGGGAGGTTTGTTGTTTTCTTTCTTTCCTTTTTAAATTACCAATTCAATTTCTTCGTTGATAATTGGTCTATACAAATTTTCTGTGTCTTCCTGATTGAGTTTTGGAAGGTTATGTTTCTAGGAATTTATCCATTTCTTCTAGGTTGCCCAATTTGTTGCCACATAATTTTTCATAATATTCTCTTATAATCCTTTGTATTTCCGTTGTCAGTGGTTATTTCCCTTCTTTCATTTCTGATTTTGTTTGAGCCCCCTCCCCCTGTCTCTCTCTCAAGGCTAAAGGTTTATCAATTTTGTTGATCTTTTGAAAGAACCAGCTCCTGGTTTCATTGATCTGTTCTATAGTTTTTTGTTTTTTTTTTACTTTCTATTTTATTTCTGTTCTAATATTTATTATTTCCTTCCTTCTACTGGTTTTGGGTTTTGTTCTTTTCCTAGCTCCTTCAGGTGTAAAGTTATGTTGTTTGAGATTTTTCTTCCAGAGAGGTTTCTTGTACTCTTCACCCAGTATCCAGCAGTGCTTACAGCTTACATTAATATGTTACAGTATCTACACTAGCAAAACTGTTGTAATGTATATAGTGTATTTATAGATGCCATTTTATCACGTCTTGATAAATATAACCACTGCAATCAAGATACAGAACTATTTCATTACCACAAAGATAGGTGTCAAGACTTATTAGTTCAAGTGAAGTATAGAAATGTACTCCTTTGATTTTCTGCACTCTCCCCTTTTCATAATATTGAAGAGATAGACTTTCCCACATTGTATATCTTGGCTCTGTTGTCGTAATGTAATTGATTATGTAAGCATGGCTTTATTTCTGGGCGCACTATTCCATTACATTGATCTATGTGTCTGTTTTTAAATGAATACTGTACTGTTTGATTCCTATAGTTTTGTAATTTATTTTGAAATCAGGGATCATGAAACCTCTGGCTTTGTTCTTTTTCAAGATTGCTTTGGTTTATTTAGGGTCTTTTGTAGTTCTATAAGAATTTTAGGATCGTTCTTTTTCTGTGAAAATGCCATTGGAATTTTGATAGTGATTGCATTGAATCTGTAGATTGTTTCGGATACTGTGGACTTAAAAGTATTTCTCTAATCTTTGAACACAGCATATCTTCTCAATTATTTGTGTTGTCTTCAATTTCTTTAATGTCTTAAAGATTTCAGTTTATAGGCCTTTCTTTTGTTAAATTTATTCCTAGGTATTTTATTCTTACTGATGCAATTGTAAATGGGATAGTTTCCTTAATAACTCTGATAGTATATTGCTATATAGAAATGCAACAGATTTTTATATATTGAATTTTGTATTCTGCAATTTCACTGAAAAAAAATTTAGTTGTAACACTCTCTTTCTGTGTGGAGTCTTAGAGTTTTCCTGTATATAATATCATGCCATCTGCAAATAGTGATAGTTTTACTACCTCCTTTACAATTTGGATGATTTTAATTAGTATTTCTTGCCTGATTGCTCTGACTAGGACTTCCTATACTAAATTGAATAAAAGTGGCACAAGTGGGCATCCTTGTCTGGTTCCTGATCCTAGCAGAAAAGTTTTCAGCTTTCACTGAGAATAATGTCAACAGTGGGCTTGTTATATATGGTCTTTGTATATTGAGGTATGCTCATTTCCTCTATGCCCATTTTGAAAGTTTTATCATAAATGTTGAAGAGAAAAATCTTATTTCAATTTCCTCTTCTAAGGATATTTCCCTAGGTGGCACCTGGATGGCTCAGTCAGTTAAGTGTCTGCCTTCAGCTGAGGTCAGGGTCCCAGAGTCTTGGGATTGAGTCCCATATCTGGCTTCCTGCTCATCGGGGAGTCTGCTTTTCCCTCTCCCCCTCCCCCTGCTTGTGCTCTTTCTCTCTCTCATAAAAATAAATAAATAAAATCTTTTTTAAAAAAGGGTATTTCCCTGGGTATATAATAATAAGTTGAAAGTTTTTCTTTTTTCTTTTTTTTTCTTTTTTCTTTTTTTAAAGATTTTATTTATTTATTTGACAGAGAGAGACAGTGAGAGAGGGAACACAAGTAGGGGGAGGGAGAAGCAGGCTTCCAGCTGAGCAGGGAGGCCGATGCGGGGCTCGATCCCAGGACCTGGAATCATGACCTGAGCCGAAGGCAGACGCTCAACGACCGAGCCACCCAGGTGCCCCTGAAATTTTTCTTTTTTAACATTTAAAAAAATTCACTTACTTTCTCTTTGCTTCTATGATTTTGAGGAGTCCACTAAAATTTTTTAAGAGACAAATATTAATATTTAACACTTCATTATGTTTGTATCGGGGCAAAGGAAAATTAAGGCTATATGTACTAACCAGAATAAAAGACTTTATACAACAATTTATGACCATCCATAGGAGATGTACAAAAGTAACTTGCATCCTTATACAGCACACAACCCTGCATCAAAATGTGAAGCACTGAATTAGAATTCTAGAAGCAAGGTAACTTGTTACAATAAAATTTAAGTTTTATTGTAATTTTATAATTCCATGTGGGCAAAATTAGAATATTTGAGTAATATAATCAAGCATAATTTAAGAGATTTATAAAGAATGTTATCTTAAAATTTTTTTTTCCATATTCTTGGAATGCTGTACACACACTAAAATTATATACTCGGCCACAAAAAATTATATACACCATATATAGTAAAGTATGTTTATCCTACTCTGGCTTTTTTCAAGAATTTCTTTGTCTTTGGTTTTCTGTAGTTAAAGGAATATGCCACAGTGTTGTTGGGTTTTGTTTGCTTGTTTTGGTACTTTGTGTACTTTCTAGTTCTATGGTTTTGTGACAATTGTGGAAAAATCTAGGCCAGTATTCAAATATTCCTGATCCTTCTATCTTTTCCTTCTGGTATTCCAATTGTATATTACAACTTGAAATTGTCCCACAGTTCTTGAATCTTCTGCACTTCAGTTTGGGTAGTTTCTATTGTTTATATTCAGGGTCACTGACACTTTCCTTGCCTATATCTAGTCTACTGATGTCATTAAAGAATTCCTGATTTGTTGGATTTTTTTGTTTTTAATATTTCCTTTTAGGGGTGCCTGGGTGGCTCAGTCGGTTAAGCGGCTGCCTTCGGCTCAGGTCATGATCCCAGGGTCCTGGGATCAAGCCCCGCATCAGGCTCCCTGCTCAGCGAGGAGCCTGCTTCTCCCTCTCCCTCTGCCGGCCACTCTGTTTGCTTGTGCCCTCTCTCTGTCTGTCAAATAAATAAATAAAATATTTAAAAACTCTCCTTTTAATTCACTCTTTTTTATCTCGCTGCTCATATTACTCATCTGTTATTGCCTATAGTCTATTTTTTTTCCATTAGAACCCTTAATATATTAATGTTATTTTAAATTCTCAGATAATTCTAATACATGTCCTGCCTGAGTCTGGTTCTGATGATTGTTTTGTCCCTTAGGCTGTGATTTTCTTTACATTTTGGACTGCATTGTAAATTTTTAACTGAAAGGTGAGTTGTATTGCAAAACAACTGAGGTAAACAGGCTTTTAGCATGAGGATTTATGGCGATCTGGTTAGGAACTGAGCAGCATTAGGATTTATGGCGATCTGGTTAGGAACTGAGCTGTGTTCACTATCTGCTTTAGCTACAGGTGCTAGTGGCTTCAGATTTTTCTAGTGTCCCTGCATTTTGTACATCTTTTTTATCCCTCCTGATTTTTGTCTTACCTAAATACTTCTCAGATTCTGTATCTCTTATCTAATCCAGCTATAATCCCCTGTTACTATATCTGAGCCCTATATTTGTTAGTATGGTGGTAAGGTGCAGGCAAGGTGCATGTTCAATAATCTCCAGTTGAATATTATGGCTTCAGGGAGATTGTGTCTTGAGGCTATGACATTTGCCAGTATTTTTCTAGTGGTATAGCTCTTCCTCCGGGTCCTTACTCCATTCCCTGTCCACAGTTTCCCAGTCTATTTCTTCGAAGCTCTGTTGTCCATTAACTATTATACTCTAAGGTGATACATAAAGGCTGGAAGGCACTGGGCTCAGAGGGATTACCTTACGTTAGCTGAGAGAAGGGCTCTGGCAAAGTATCACCTGTGAAGTAGGCATTTGCTATGGAGAACTCTCCAGGTGTATTTCACAGCGAATATTGTTTTCTGTGCCCAGGCCATCAGGGAATCGGTATGAAATCTTTTCTAGAACATGTTGGCTTTCCTGATTTTAAGGAGCATGGATATGTGGGAGCTCCCTAAGACTCTAGGCCCATGAGTTGCTCCTTCTCCATTTCCAGCAACTTTTCAAAATTACTATTTCAATGTTTCTTACAGTTTATGGTTTCAGCTTCTCTAAGCAGATATAAGCTGTGATTGTCTGGATGCATTTGTCTCTCGATTGTTTGTGTGTGCAGGTTTTCATGGCTCATACTGGGTCAGCTGATCTCTTCTTTTAAAGATGTCTTATATAAATTAATGTCTTCACAAATAAGGGAATGATTTGGCTCCAGATTCTGTCAGTCTATAGCTAAGCTGTGCTGTCTTCTACAGAAGACGGGAAAGAAAATGAGAAAAGCAATCAATAGGAAATTGCTCTCTTCTGTAAATTGTGGGATAAAATATTATCTGTATAAACCTCAGTAAAATATATTCCTTTGAGATGATATTTGAAATCTTTGAAAAAGCAAATTTAATACTCCCCATTAAAATATGCTGGATTTTAAGTCTTTTCTACGTTCCTTATATCCCTCATGGTGAAAATATAATATGGTAAGAAGATCTGGGTCCATGGTTTTGAAGAAGAAAATTTTGAGGCCAGCTTGAGGAGATAACATGTTTTTCCCTGACTAATTGCTGAGTTGCTTTTTTCTTTATTTCCTGGGATATATTTAAATGTAGACCATTTTCATATATATTTTTTAGAACTTCGTCTTTGTGATTTAAAGATTCTTGATTTATAAGACTATGTTTCATATGGAAAATTTTCTTAAATGTGATCTACTCCCCCATCCAATATACTAGAAGCCTCTATGAACAATACAGTGTACTCAATTACATTTTTGGCGGTGTTAAATTTATTTCCTTTACAGTAATATTTGCACTATTGAAAGTTGGTTGATTTTCATTTTTACTTACTATGCTCTGTGTTTTTGCCATCTTACCCATTTCTCATTATCGCTTCTTGCTTATCTTTATAGATGTCGTGTTCTCTTACATATTCTTGAAAACATCGATAAGATTTCTTCCAAATAGTTGATACACTGCTTTCATAAAATCGTTTTCAGGGATTTGACATCCTTCTGGTGTTAAGGACAAGTTTATAATCATCTTAAACTCTAGTAGTTTTTCAGAAGTCTCATGTCATGTATTAAGAGATAAAATACATATTTTTATAAGTGTGTATATGTAAATTAGCTCTAGAAGAATACATAAACTGGAAATACTTATTCAGAAAAGGGGAATGGAGGCTAAACAATATGATTAATCATAAAGGTTTACTTTTCTAATAAACACTTATAATTAAGTTTAATGTGAAGAATAACCATGGTTATTTATGATGATTTTAAAGGAAAGTACACTTGTCATTGTCATAACAGCAAGAAATGTCTGGTAAACTTGCCAATGGACACCTATTGATGTTTCTGAAAGCGGGAAAGAGCACTATGAGAGCAGAAAGAAAATTGCAGTGATTGAGGATTAACTAGAAAATGAAGAAACATAAAACCAAAGAAGGGATTAAATTCCAAGAAGCTTTACGGTGACATAACAAGCAAGAGAGCTGTAGCTAGAAAAGGAAATGGAGTTAGTGGAGTGTTTATCTTTTGTTTTTGTTTTAGCAAATTGAACCTTAAGTTTACTTGCTTGTAGGATGGTAAGTTCCGGAAGAGGGGCTTTTCATCAGTAGAGCCAATTAGATGGGGGAGGTCATGAGACTGAATGCAGCAGAAGGTAAAAACAAAAAAAAAACAAAATTAGGAAAGAAAAGGAGGACTGACTGAACTCATGCTGGATGGAAAAAGAAAGGATAACTTGTCTATTGATTATCAATTGAGTAGCTGAAAGGTGAGAGTTCTTAAGATTATGAGCTAAAAATGGAAGGAATGATGTTACAGGCAGTGGGAACAGGATAGAAGAGACTTTAATAAATTGAGAAGCATGGTATAGAACATTTATATAGAGAAAGCCCTCCTGCGTGTGTGTGTGTGTGTGTGTGTGTGTGTGCGCGCGCGTGCATAAAAACAGGAAGCTAAAAGGAAGAATGTATATAACTTACAGTCTATTCTTTGGATGAACGCTTAGTCCAGCTGTTCCAGGCACACTATTAGCAACTGAATACACAGTGTTGGATGAGAAGGACTTTGATCCCCCCACTCAGTTTTCAGTTGAAATGAAGATAATGAGTCTTTGGTATTGGAAATCTATTTCTTCTATATTTGCTATATTTTCTCAACTTTCCTCACAGAACATGTGTATGTTCCTAATTAGAAAAAAGACACAAAGACATAAAAAAGATAAAAATTAAGATTAAAAAAGACTGGTGACAATAAAATATTTTCCAAATAGTAACTTGCAATAACATAGAAAATTGAGGTGAAAATATTTTCTAAGTTTTAGATATTCCTTTGAAAGCTCAAGATGTCCATATGCCTCTCATAATCTTTATAAACATGAGCTATACCTAATGTAACTTTTAAAAATACTATTTTAGCAATGGCGTATTTTAAAAACGAATTCACTGATTTCTATGAAAACGTATAAACTGTAGTTTGAATTTTTGGAAAACTAACTTTATTTAATATGTAAGGGGTTTGCAAAATGGAACAAGAAGGAATTTAGTCAAGATTTAGCATATTGGATTGCATGCATGTTTATTGATATACTCATCTTGTTTTTCCATATCTTTTAGGTTTTATCTGAAAAAAGAATAGTTTATAAAACTGAATTATTGACAACTTCATTTAAATAGAGTAAATTTCCTTCTGTCATTAACTACCTACCTATCTATTCTGGAAATGATTTTATTAAAAATTCAAGCAACAAAAGGATTACATGGAAAAATATGTATATAAGCATAACCTCTGCTGGTCTTTCTCCAGGCAAAAATAAACTCCTAGCAATCAACACGATGACAGTCATCTTACCTAAATTATATTTTGCATAAAGAATTCCTTATCTTACAACTCAGATCCCAGATGTAAGTGTATTAACTCAGCAGGGTAAAAGAAAATAATCCAAGAAAATTGAGAACTCCAATAATGAAAGATTTTTGGAATAACCACAGAAGATACCATCTCAGTAGATGTCTGTGTTCTTAGTGTTGGCTCTTGAGTTACCAGTTAATAACAAGCATAATCCAGTCATCTCTAGAAACAATGTAATGTTGCTTTAGTTTATTCACTCATAACATAACACCTTAACCATGATTACAGATTTTTATATAAAAGATACAGTGAAATGAAACTACAAAATATATTTTAAACAAATTGGTTAAGCAGTGTGCTAATGAACTAATTTGTTATAAGTCAAGTAAATGTGTTATGCTCTATGTCAATAAATCATGTCTCTTGCTCTAGATAAAACCTTGGATCTAAATGTGTCATTTATCATAATAGGAGTCAAAAGATAGAGGTAATTGGGTAAGTTCAAATTTTATTATTACAAAGTAAATGTTAACTTACTTGAATACAGTTCACATGCATCAAATCACTGCACAAAAAAATGCAATGCTTAAAAAAAGTTGAAAGAAAATTCATCTTGCTATTACTAATTTTCATTTGATGTTGGAGAGGCAATCTCTAACAATCTAAAATAGAATATATCATCTTCTAGCCCTGTGACCAATTTTTCTTAGTACTTATGCATACCTGATGAGTTACAGATCTATTTTCTCACCGCCTCACTAGGATGAAAGCTCTTCGGGAGCAGACCTTTCTTCTCCGTTAACTGTTGTGTTTTCCTGGTCTTCAGTGTCTGACGGAGTTGTTGCCCAATAAGTATTTTTTGAATTAATTCATCCTCTTGGGGCACCTGGGTGGCTCAGTCGGTTAAGTATCTGCGTTAGGCTCAGGTCATGATCCCAGGGTCCTGGGATCGAGCCCCACACTGGGGTCCCTTCTCATCAAGGAGCCTGCTTCTGCCCCCCACCTCGTGTGTGCACATGCATTCTCTTTCTTGGTCTCAAATAAATAAAATATTTTTTAAATAAAAATAATTCATTCTCAACTATAAATACAAAAGAACTAAAAAATTGCTGTTGTAAAATTTAAGGATATATACACACTTTAAGAAATATTCCAATATATACACTTGGAGTTTGGAGAGGCCTAACTAAACAAACTGTCAGCCCACTGAAAACTATACAAGACTAATAAGTATCACAAGACCAATATGTCATGTAGACCATTTTGATAAAGCAGAATCTTAAGTTAATATTTCACATCCATATATTTTCACCAGTATTCTCTGTTCTACTACAATGAAGAATGCATGAACATAGGCATGGTCTATTAGGATTTTTTTTTTTTATCCCCACACATTAGTGTGCTGTGGATATTATCTGGTATAACGTACAAATTATTTAAGCACATGTTGCTTTTACTTTCCCTAGTTCATAATGTGAATGGAGTCCTAAGATCTAGCTGTGAAGTGTCTTGAACTAAGTCCTGTCATTGCAGGTGTACCCGCTGCTTGAGCAGAGTCCCATTCTGAGACTCCGTGCACAGACTGGCCTTTCCAAAACCGTTGTCATCAAATTCCAGAGTTCAAAATGTGTGTGTTGGACTTCTCCCAAATATAACTTTATATTTGTGAAAATTTACAGCTTGAGCTAAATGTACCTTGTCTTTCAGAACTTAAGAGATTTGAGCCAGAATTTCACATGTTTTCATATGTAAAAATTTCCCTCACTATCTGAAAGTATGGTGCTCCTATGGAACTTCTCATAAGCTGAAATGGAGTAAAGAAAAGAGTGTTTCCCACGTTCTGAAAGTTTGCATTAAGCCACTTAGCATATGAAAGACCTACATTAGTACTTGATTTCACTAATAAATCTGAAGAGAATTTTTGCTTGTAGAAGAAATGGAGATCTCTGGTAAAAAAGCAAAGTGGTATAATGTGAACTTCTAGAAAGTGGGGGAATATCTGTAACTCTGTGGGCATTTCTCAGAACTTAGTAATATTGGTAAACATACTCTCTGTGACAAGACAAAGCATAAAGGATTTAAAAACCAAAAGAAAGTTCTGTACTTTAATTTCTTGAGTAAAATATTTCCAGTCTGAACTAAGCTGTTTAGATTATAAGCAAAAGAATTCTCAAGGTAATTTGTGATTGTTTTCATTCAGGAATAATTATTTAAAAATTCTACTTGCATTAATTTTAAAATAGCTTATACTTGAATGGAAGTGGAGTAAAGACTATCCTATATTCATACTTTCAAATGTGGTTGATCAATTATCACTTAACTTCCCTCACTCCTGAATTACTTCAGGTTGAAAAGGGAAAGACTTCCTGGAAAGGGATGTAGACAAAATTATGAAAATGGCATTTCTATTTTTAGAGATCTCACTTGGGCCAAAATTCAAAGTCAGTTTTAAAAAAGAAAAATATATTTCAGAGGTAGAGGAAAGTAATGTAATACTCAGATCCCAGAAATGATGAGAAATCACAATTCCATCCATTATGCTATTGCTTATTCTGGAAAATTCTGCTACTATCTGGTGGTGTAGCATATGGATTTTTAAAAGGTCTAGAGATGAAAGGAGAAAAAGCCCAGGTCCCAAGAAATAAAGTTGGATCAACCACCCCACTTTAAAAAAAAGTAAGTTGAAAAGGCAAGAATACCAGTGAGTGAACTGGAAACAGACCACTTCTTTTGGTTTCAGATAAAAGGGAAATTGGCAACCATAGGTCTATTCTTCATATTTGAGGGGTTTTTTTTAATTTTAATTATTTTTAGATTCGATAGAAGAGAGAGAATATGATATTTGTCTTTCTGACTTACTTTACTAGGCATAATGCCCTTGCAGTCCATCTAAGTTGTCTCAAATGGCACCATGCCATTCTTTTATGTCTGAACAATATCACATTGTGTACACACTCCAAAATTTCTTTATCCATTCATCCATTGATGGATACTTAGGTTGCTTCCGTATCTTGGCTATTGTAAATAATGCTGCAGTGATGATGGAGGTGCATATAGCTTTTTGAGTTAGTGTTGTGCTTCTGATAAACACACAGAAGTAGAGTTTTTGGATTGTATGGAAGTTCTGTTTTTAATTTTTTGAGGAACCTTGATAGTGTTTTCTATAGTGGTTGCACCAATTTACATTCTAACCAACAATGCATGAGGGATCCCTTTTCTCAACATCTTTGTCAAAACTTACTTTTGATAAATATCACCTCATACCTTTCAGAATAGCTATTCATTGTGGTTTTGATTTTCATTTTCCTGATTAGGCATATGGAGCATCTTTTCCTATGCCTGTTGGCCAACTCTATGCTATCTTGGGAAAAATGTTCAATTCCTCTGCCCACTTTTTGGATTTTGTTACTGAGGTGGAGTTCTTCATAAATTTTAGATATTAACCCTTTGTTGGATATAGGATTTGCAAATACCTTCTCATTCAGGGGACTGCCATTTCATTTTTGTTCCCTGAGGGGCAGCTTCATTGGCCACTAAACATGTGGCAAACCCGAAGCCTACTTCTCAGGCCAAAGCTCCAGGACAAGCAAAGAGGCCTCCTTCACAGAAAGACTGGCAGGCAAGTTAGCCTCTGTCTGCTATTAGTGCAGTGCCCTGGGGGTGGTAGCCTGCCAAGAACTCTCCAACTGTTACAGGCCCCTGGGTCCCAGGGACGCAAGCCCCCACTCTACCTGAGCCAGGTGATTGAGGGGCATTCCCTCGACAGCAGCTGCAAAAACCAGGTCATCAGATGTAATAACCAAGGCATCAGACACCTGGAAATCTCCCCTCTGGGAGACAGTGATACCCTAGAGTACAGTGGAGGGTGAGCACGAAGAAAGAGTCCGCCCTCCCAGTTCTCTGGATAAGATTATAGTCGGCCCCTAGATAATGTCTATTTAATCAGCAGTGTTCCCTTCAGGCCACAATCATAATGGTTAGCTAATAGGCCCCTTTCACAGAAAGACTGAGCTTGGGTTTGTTGTGGCTGTCTAAGAATGCTCTCTGTTAGTTACAGTCCTGTGGGGCCCATGAGCATAAGCCCTATTGACCACCAGAACCAGGCAATGTAGAGGTGTTCCCTGGCAGTACTCACAAAAATCAGGACCCTGCACAAAGGTAGGAGTTCTTTTCTGGGTGACACCAGTTACTACAGTCCACTGGTTCAGAAATACAAACTCCCCTGGCCTCTGGAGCCAGGTGATCAAGAAGCATCCCGTAAGTGGCAGCCATTAAAAAATCAGGGCACCAGATGTGTGTAAAAGCTTCCTTCTGGAAGATACTCGTCCTCTGGAGCACAGCAAAGGAAGAGTGTGAAGATGGTACCTGCCAGTCTCCATCCCCAGAGAATATTACGGCAGGCTACTAGCTTTGTGTCTTAAATTAGTTGCTTGCCTCTTAGGCCGAGGCTTTAATATAAGCAGGTGAACTTCCTTCCCTTTAAGTCTGGCCACAAGCAGCTGCCTCTGAGCTGGGCTCTAGAGGGGGGGTGAGTTTGAATGTGTGAGCCCTTTAAGAGCAGTTTCTGTTGATGTTACAGTCTTGTGGGTCTTGCAACATGAGTCCTGTTGGTTTTCAGAGTTACATGTGTTTAGGGCTTGTCTCAAGTGTATGTCTTAAACGTTCAGATGACTGGAGTGGTTTGAACCCTCGGCTCCTCAGGGAGATGTTTCTAGTTTTGAGTTCCCGCTAGGTTATGGGTCTTTGCACCAGGAGTGGGGTTTATGGTGAGATTCTGTCTCCATTTGCCCAATGTGTAGTTGTCACTTAGCCTTTGCATTTTTTTTTTCAAAAAGGAGTTTTTCCATATGTAACTATAGGCTCAGTAGGTCTGTGGGTGGAGGTCTGTTCAGGATCTTCCTATATCACCATTTTGAACCAGAATCTTCTGGAATTTATATTTTGTCCTGAACAGTGCACTGCCAAAAATTTAAAGTGGCTTCAATTACCAAACAGAAGCAAATCCTCCATGGAGTTATTTCACATTCAGGCTTTAAAGAACCCCACAGATAAAAGTTTAAGGAAGATAGCTCACAATAAAATCACAGACAAAAATCACATGGGAAAACCAACCACCATGACTGAGTCCAGAGAAATAACCAACTGCATAATCATGCACAAAAAAATCGCAGGTCCATTATCACGTCCATAGTATAGAATTCACCTATAAATGCATTTCATATATTTTTTTAAAGATTTTATTTATTTATTTGACAGAGAGAGACAGCGAGAGAGGGAACACAAGCAGGGGGAGTGGCATAGGGAGAAGCAGGCTTCCCGCAGAGCAGGGAGCCTGATGCGGGACTCGATTTCAGGACCCCGGGATCATGACCTGAGCTGAAGGCAGACGCTTAACCATCTGAGCCACCCAGGCGCCCCTGCATTTCATATTTTAATAAAATAGCTTAAACATGAAATAAGTAGCAACTCATAAATAGCCAAACATTTGAAAAAGAAACAATTTCTACAACTAAAGTACAATTAGAAAATAATCCAAACAGATTATGATAGCCAGTCAAGCTTAAGGTAAAGAGAAGACTTTAAAAACAGCCTACAAAGAATAAAAACTAGACTAACATTTAATTTTTCAATAGCAGTAATAGAAACAGGAAGTCCTATCCACCATTCAACTATAAGAAAAAAAAAATACTTGCTGAAACTATGTATTGAGAAAACTATTTTAATATTGTAGTGGAAACTATGTTTAGGTTAACCAAATTCTCAATATAGGCTCTTCTAAATGTAAGAAAAAATATTGAGTGTGGAATTTAAGAAACAAATGAGCAAAAGGGGAAAAAATGGGCAAACCAAGAAACAGATTCTTAACTGTAGAGAACTGATGGTTACCAGAAGGGAGGTGGGTGAGGGGGATGGGTGAAATAGGTGTTGTACAATATACCAATTCAACACTTTTATACACCTGAAACTAATATTACACTGTGTGTTAACTGGAATGTGACTAAAATATGTTTATATAAAAAATTATATTTGGAAGTTCTAAGATGCAAGGAAAAGTAGCAAAATATTAACAATCACATGACTAAGGCAAATACTGACTTTACAAAATCATAATGATATGATGATGGCCAATTTGTGGTTTTCTAAAAGATAGAATACTGAACAATATTAGCTTATATATCCCACATGCCTAGAGCAATGACATTGGTAAAGGGGAGGTGCCTTTAAAAAACCAAATCATTCTAATATCTTTGAGTAGCTCAAGAGAATGATAAATATCTTGATAAATGTAAACATACCAATAAAGTTCTTTACTGCAAGAATCGGAACAGCCCAAAGTTAGCCTCTTTGGAAGTCAGCATATTGTAGACCTGATAAATCGACTTTTTAGCCTTTCTATTGGCTCCTGAAGTTTTCTTGCTTTGCTGATATGCTTCAGCTGCTCCCTCATTTGCCTCCCTCATCTCTCCTTTCCTATTACTCTGGAGTGTCTCTTTGTAATATTGCCTGTCCCTTTGGAATACTATTTGAACAGCTGTTTGTGCCGAGAACAACACTTTCTGCAGTTTTAATCGACTGCATCTCTTAAGATATTATTTTTTACATGCATTACACGCATTGAAGTGGTTTTTAACAGAGTTTGTGTGTAAGGGGAAGTTCGTTTTCTCACCATTATACATATACATTTGTGTCATGTATCCTATAACATCACAAGGGGGAAATGTGGTATAATGGAAAAACACAAAGCCAGAAGAATTTCTTGTCTCTGCTCTGTACTAATTTGCTCTGTGATCTTCTCATTTCACCTAACCTCTCTGGATAATAACACTTGTTCTTCCTACCTTGAGGATAAAAAAGAGCTAATAGCTATTAAATTGCTCTGAAACAGTTCAAAGTGTTACTATTACAAAAGAATAGGCCACTTAACAAAGAAAAAAAGAACACAGCTAAATCCTGCAGCCACTTCACTTATTTTTTGTCATGCCTTAGGGAATTATTCAATCAAATGTTGAGCTATCCACTTTAGAATCCTTCAAGCCCTAAAATGATCAATACTTTATTTGCCTGTCTTTCTATTTGTATCACGTAGCTTTGATAGGTGGACAAGTTTAAGAGAGAAAAATCAGTTTGGATGTGTTTTCGACATGATAATAAGGTCTGATGCTGGTAACAATGTGTTGGGTGTAAGTATCAATATAAAATACTCTATTCATAGTGTTTTGAATGGGAAAAAAGTCTTCAGGTATACCGAAAACTTTCTTTCTTGGAAGTGTTTATAAATTAGCCCAGACTAAACGTGTAGAACCTTAGGACGGCAAACAGATGAACTGCATTCTAGATGAATGTTTTTCTTTTATACAACCATACTGGATAATTCTGTTGCTTCAAATTTCTTACTTAAAAAGTGTATTTTCCTTATAAGACCTGAAAGTCTTGCCCAAGGCTTTAACTTGTTTCTCTCTTTGCAATGTGCTTTAGCTACCTATTTACCTGGGCCAGTTATTTTTATCTATCCTGAAAGATGTAGCTTTTCCTAAGAATAATTAGTTGGCCCCTGCATTATGTAAAATACTTACATTAAGACTCTTCTCCTGACAGTGGTTGCAACCAACTCTCCTCTTGAGAATAGCCAAGGAAGTTGGAAGAAATTAATTTTTAAAGATTTTTCTTAAAGATATTGGAAGAGCTAACAAATCAGTGAGAAACTGTGGAAACAATGTGTGAGAAAAAGAAGGAAAGAACTCTGGCACTTAGAATTACTTCTAGTTCAAGTCTTCTTCCAGTTCCATAATTATGGCTGAGAAATTGAGAGACTGATTAGTATCTGTGAGGATTCGAGCACTAGGGAAGAATTTGGAATTTGGAATTCAATGCCTACCAAAGTGGAGCAGCTATTGTTAACCACCAGGCTTGATGTGTTCTGTCATTGTTAACCTCCTACCCTAGCTACTTGCCCCCATATAGGATCGTAACTTCATATGTAGAAAAATGACCTTCAATCGGCAAATCAAGAGACATTATAGACAGTAAAAAAGCAAACAAACCAAAAACCCCTGTGAATTCAGATGTGGACTTTAGGATAAAAATGCTTGTGATGATTAAGGAAGTAAGACAAAATTGAGAATTTAAGTCAAGAACTGAAATCTATTGAAAAGAACCAAATGGAAAGTCTAGAACTGAAAACTACAATAACTGGAGTTTATAACTCAATAGGTTATGTTATAGAAGATTAACTATAGTAAAAAGCAAGTGAGTATACTATAAGACTTCAGAAGAAAATATCCAGAGAAAAAGGATAAAAAACACAGGAAATTGTATAAAAGACATATGGGGTACAGTGAAAAAGTCTAATATATGCACTTGGAGTCCTAGAAGGAGAAGAGAAACAAGATAGAATATAAAAAATGGGAAGAAAAATTTTCAAACTATCAAATATCAAGACTTATGAAAACCAAATATGAGTAAATCTTAAAAGCAGGAAAAACAAAATGATGTATTTTGAAGGTACAAAAATAAGATGGGACTGATGCCTTAATGGAGATCAAACTAAGATTAATATAGTTACTGTGCTGAAGGAAAATAGGTGGCAAGTTAAAATGCTATAGAACCCATTAATATATTCTTAAACCAAGTAACTAAATACCAACAGCTCCAAGGCTATTAACAGATATTAGGCATTATGAAATGTAAACTGGTGAATTGTAAAATATTTTTTTAAAAAGTAAGAGGTACATGGAATTCTATTTATTGCTGTACAACAAATTACCACAAACCTAGCACCTTAAAACAACATGTTTTTATTATGTTGCGGTTGTCATTCGTCAGGAGTATGAACATCATCTCACTGGGTCCTTTGCTTAGAGTTTCATAAGGTTGTGTTCAGGTTGTGAGTCAAGCTGTGTTCTTTTATGAAGCTTGGGGTCCTCTTTCAAGTTCATGTGGTGACTGGAAAAATTCAGTGTCTGAAGAACCCAGGTCTCTATTTTCTCATTGAATGTTGACTAGGGACTTCTCTCAGGTTTTAAAGATCTTCTGCAATTCCTTCCCATGGCCTTCTCCCAGTGTGCCTCTCCCTCAAAATGTGGAAGTTTAACTTGTGAAGGCTAGCAGGAGATTCTCTTGCTCTTGTCTGCTAAGGTAGACTGTTATATTATGTCACAAAATTTCGGGAGTGACCACCCTTTCACCTTTGACTTGTTCTGTTGGCTAGAAGGAAGTCTGTTTCTGCTTCCATTCAAAAGCAAGGAATTACACATAGGTGTGGGTAAAGGGCAGCAAGAATCACTGGGCCACTTAGAAGTCTGTTTATCACAGGAATACAGTGAAAAAACCTAAAACAAGTATAAGTGGAATCTGAGGAGAGAATATTTTATAGACACACACACACACACACACACACATACAGCAAGGGTGTAGACTAAGGATGTGCAGCAATCAGAACTCTCAAGTGCTTCTGATGGGAGAGGATATTGCTACAAATACTTTGATAAAATAGGGAAGATCAATTAAATCAGAAAACTGATATACAATCCAGAAATTCCTTTTTTAAGGAACACCTGAAACATAAGTGTATAGGATCACCAAAATACATAACAGAAGGTTCATCACAATACATTTGTATCACAGTATATAATATACCTCTTGTTATGGACTGAAGTGTTTTCTCTCCCAAATTTCTATATTGAAGCCTAACCCCCAATGTGGCTGTATTTGGAAACAGGACCTTTGAAGAGGTAAAGTTAAATGGGGTCATACGGGTAGTGCCAAATCCAATATGACTGGTGTCCTTATAAGAAAAGGTAGAGACACAGGGAATGTGTGTGCCAAGAAAAGGCCATGTGAAGACACAGCTGGAAAATGGCCATCCTCAAGCCAAGGAGAGAGGCCTCAGGAGAAATGAGACCTCCTGGTACCTTGATCTTAGACTTCAAACCTCCAGAACAGTGAGGAAGTAAATTTGTTGTTTAAGCCACCATCCAATATTTTGTTACAACAGTCCTACAAAACTAACACAATATCCACACTGAAAACGACCTGATCCCCAACAGGAGTGGAATAGATTGTGGTATAGTCATGCAATGAAATACTGTGTAGCAATGAGGAATAATGATCTACAACTACATATACAATATGAGTGAATCCTACAAAGACAATTTAGAGCCAAAGCCAGTCATGAAGTAATAATAGATCTTGTATACCAATTTTACTGTGATTTCAAATACATGTGATTTCATTTAAATTTCATAAGTATTGGCATTGGATCATACTTAATTCAACAAATATTTGTTGATTGCCTACTATATACCATAGAATGTGTAAGGGATATATTATTGAGCCAATAGAGATTCCTTCCCTTAAGTAGCTTATATTCTAACAAGGGATACTCAAAACCACTACTGTAGTAAGTACATTGCTTAGTATATTGGATGAATGCTATGGGGGCGGGAAGAAGCAGTAAAGGAATCTGTAGTATTTGGGAAAAAATTTGCAATTTTTAATAGCATTTTCAGGATAAACCTCATGAAGGAAGCATTTCAACCATTGCTTGAAGGATAAGAATGAGTGACTCTTGCAGGTATGTAACAGGGGAGGAACATTCCAGGCATAGAGAAGAACTGGTGAAAAGGCTCCAAGCTGGGAATGTGCCAGACAAGTTTGAAGAACATCAGGGGGTTCAGAAGGCCTGCAGCAGAGTGAACATGGGAAAATAAGAAAAATGATCAGGAAGTTTGGAGATGGGGAATAAGTTATGTGGGCTTTTTTTTTTTTAAGAGTCATTTTTTTTTTTTTTTTAAGATTTTATTTATTTTTTGACAGCACGAGCAGGGGGAGTGGCAGGGAGAGGGAGAAGAAGCAGGCTCTCCGCTGAGCAGGGAGCCCGATGTGGTGCTCGATCCCAGGACCCTGGGATCATGACCTGAGCTGAAGGCAGATGCTTAACCGACTGAACCACCCCGGTGCCCCATGTTACGTGGGCTTTAAAGCAATTATGAACACTTTGGTTTTTGAAATGAGACATTTGGGAAAAGAGCAGTGATATTGACTTACTTTAACTGCTGTGTGCTATGAATAGACAGTAGCAGGGCAAGGGTAGAAACAGGGAAATTTGTTAGAAGGCTATTACAGTAATCCAGGGTGCAGATGGGTTAGGGAAGAGTGTTATGTCTGAATGTAGCAAAAAGTGGTTGGAATTTGGGTACCTTTTGAAAATAGAGACTGAAGAATAATCTGACAGATGACCATATAGAATGAGAAAAGGCCACAGAAAAGACACAAAGTTGCCATCAACCGAGATGAGAAAGCCTGGGTGTGGAACATTTAGGTGGGAAGAGGATGTCAGGTTAAGAGGTCTCTTAAGCACCCAAATGAGAATGTACCTTAGGCATCCAGATGAGGTTACCAGTTGCTACCTAAATAACACCCCAAATCATGCTGGTATATAACAACAGCCGTTTTATGACTTTTCATAATTCTGAGGAATGATTGATGTTCAGCTGTAGAGTTTTGGACTGTCACGTTTGAAGTCTCATAGGGATGTAGGCAGAAACTGACCCAGCTGAAATGTCCAATATGGCTTTAGTCAAATGTCTAGTATTTTGGTATGGATGGCTGGAAATCTAGGACATGGAGACCAGGAGGGCTTCTCTCTCTTTATGGGGCCTTTTCATGTGGTGTCTCTACTTGGTCTCTCTAGCCCAGTAGCTGGACTGCTTAAGTGATGGTGTAAGGCACCAAAAGCACAAAAGGGGAACTTGGTAGGCCTTCGTAAGGCTTGGAACTTGAACTTGTACCTATTTCCTTAGCATTTATTGGATTAAGTAAATCACATAATCCCACCCAAAATCAATGTGGCAGCGGTCTCCAAAGGCATGAATAATGGAAGTATAATTCACTAGGGCTATTTTGGAGGTTTGGAGGCTGAATGCCACAAGCACATAAAATATGAGAGGTCTATTAGGCATCTAAGTACAAATGGAAGGAGATAGTGGGACATAGTGGAAGTTTTAGTAGGGTAGTTGGTTTGGAGATAAAATTTCTAGAATTTTTGGCATATTGAGAGATGAAACTACCAAGAAAGTGATTTACATGAGAATTAAAGAGTAAAAATGTTCCTATTATGTTTTTAGAAAAATCTTAGTGAACTTGAGGCATCTCACACTTGATACAATACATATAGGTAGACAGAGTGTGTTTTAGTTGTATGGCAATCTAGGGCTCGTTGTGTTACCTTGTGAGTTTGTTGTACTACTTAGCTGATGTAGTTTGAAATGAAAAACAAAGCACGTAACTTAGCTGGATGTACCCTGTGGCCTTAAGGTAAACTAAATGGAAGAAAACTATCCTGCTCAGATCCATTTTAAAGGTCTCTGGATAGGGGAAAATACTAAGATACTGTCAAAATATCTTGAGGGGGTAAATGGTTCGTCTCATTAGTCTCAGCTGGACACAAAGGCCCAGAGGAAGTAGCCTCAGGAAGGTTTGCAGTATTTCTATTTTTCTGTTGCGTGTCCTCTCCCCATCAGTTTGCATCCTCTATTCTGAAAAGAGCACAGCAACACCCCAGGTTGGATCTTACCTGTGTGTTACCCATACAGTTGAAACTTCCTGTGCCTTTCCAAGCCTGCTCTGTCTGAGAAAGATTTAGTAAAATCCAGTAACGTTTATTGAGCTAGAGGGATAAAGTCTACCTTGCATTTGATGGATAAGGGGATTAGATGGGGAATATAGTGGTAATGACCAAATGCGGGTGTGGCAGTGGAAGGAAAGCCGGTCCTGCCCTGTTTGCGAGAAGATGCTCTCTGTTAGCTTCTCCTCAGGACCTAAAGCAATAGCCTAAGGGGCTAAAGAATGCCTGGAACAGATATGTCAGCTCTGCTTTTGTTCGGATTTACAGTTGAACAGAGTTTGAACTGTGCGGGTCCACTTATATGCAGATTTTTGATAAATACAGTACAGCATTATAAATGGATTTTCTCTTAGGATTTTCTTAACATTTTCTTTAGATGTTTTGTTGTAAGAATATAGAATATAATTCGTAAACAAAATGTGTTAATTGGCTGTTATCAGCAAGGCCTCTAGTGAACAGTAGGGTATTAAGTTTTTGGAGAGTCGAGTTATATGTAGATTTCTGACTGTGTGGAGGATCAGTGAGCCTAACCACCCCCCCGCATTGTTCAAGGGTACTTTCTTTTGCTATGAAAACCCTGATAGGCAGAGCCAAAGTTTGGGGGTCTAGTTTAGGCAGGGAAAGTCAGCCACTTAAACTATGTAGTACTTTAGATATTTGGCCAAGATTAGGTTAGGCGTAAGGAGTCCTTAAAGTCTCTGGGTACAACTGACTCACCAGTAAAGTAGGCTTGAGTTTAGGCAAAGACGTTTTAATAAGAAAGAGCACGAGTTTGCATGGGTGTTCCTTCTTCTTCTCTCCTTGGGGAAACTAGTTTAAATAGTAGGTGGCTGCTTAAGACTTAAGATACTCAGTAATCTGGGTACTCCAAAATAAGCTATTTTAGTAACCTTCACAACTGCTTCAAACTGTGGTTAATATGCTCTTTATGAGTAGAACCAAACCATTTAAATCTTCTTTTGTGCGATATAAATGTGGAGTAAATTGAAGAGTCACTCTTAGGTTATTGTCAAAACTATCCTGAGCAACATTACTGGATGCTTAGGAACTTGATATGCACCACTGGGTTGGGAAGAATTGGGCTCAAGGGGAATGGATGCTGATTTGGTAGAATTCCCTTTGCACTTCATAATCCTTACAGATTTACAGCAGAGTTTGGCCTTTTGAGGTAATCTGTGCCTGTCTCTTTTGTATGATGCTGATTTTTTTTCCTTTGGCTCTATGCATAATAGTTTATAGAACACATTGTTTATTTCTTAATGAGATCACCCCACAACAGTGTTTACTAGTAGAGTGAGTGAGAGAGAGAGAGAGAGAGAGAGTGTGTGTGTGTATTGCTCTCTTGGTTCAAGTTGCAGCTACTCATGTATATTTGAGTATGGATTGATACACACAGCTCCAGTTCAAATTTCCAACTGTATTAATGAAATATACCATCCTTAGCAAGGATTGATGGAAAGATTTTTCTCCTTATCCACACACAATAATTTTATTCCCAAAATGCAATAAAACTATTCCTTTCAGCTTTTTTAACCCACTTTTTGTTTTTGAACATTGAACATTTGGAAGTGGAACTTCTGGAGGAAGTTAGGGAACAAAGGGTGTGAATAGCATGCGTGTATCCTCACAATAAACTAATACATAATACAGGTATGACTGCTAATTTAGTTGATCTTCAGAAAGCTTAGTGTAGTATTCAGTGGTTGGGGGAAGGAACAGGAATGCAAAGATTAAATGTACTTAAGCCTGAGTATAACACTGTTGCATAAACTCTGCTACAGTTCAGACATAGGTTGCATGTAAGTAAATTTTGGTTTTAGTATCACTTAAATTTTTTTCCTGTGTATCTTCATACAGATGTTTGTAGAAATTTGGAAAATGTTCTGTCCAGGGCTGTTCTTCCTTCAACTGTTTGAATTACAGCTAGGCTTTTAGGCTCTTGCTTTAGTCATCTTGTGTTTAATTCCTGTCCTCCATCCTGATTTATAGCACTTCATAATTTGACCTGTTTTTTGTTTGGAGCTTCTTATAGTGCTCTTTTCTAAAAACTCTAATGTCTCATCTATGACTAGGGGACAAATAATAGCAATCTCAATGCTGGGAATGTATAGCATTGAGCTTATATTTCATGTGTATGGAGGCATCTATCACAACACCTTCTAGTTCAAGCTCATAGTTCCCTTGTGGATTCTGTACCGGAATAAACCTCTCCTGCAGGTGTAGAACCACTACCAAGCAGAGATCGATGAGTGACTAAGTAGTTCTTTCATTTTATTTAGAACTAAGGCTTTGCCTTGATATTGTTCTTTTCCGAGTACTTGATCCTTTATTTTTATTCCATTCTACCTCTCCACTAGTCATATCTGGACAATAATCTCTGGGAACCAAAGGAAAGAATATAGCAAACCAGACTGAAACTGAGAAGTGGGACCCAGGGATTGAATAATATGAGATCCATGTGGATTCCTGATGACAAAATCCCCAACTGTTCTCTAGTTTCTGAAATTCTTTAGTTTCCACTTTCCAAATGAAAGCACATTTTTTCTTAGAACACTGTCTTCAGAAAACTCCTGAATCCCTATGCTCAAAACCATGCCTTTAAAAAAAACTTACTCTGCTTTCAACCTGGAGTACCCCCAGTCCACTCATTGATTCTTATTCCTCCTATTCATGTATCTGAAGTTAAATTTATCTTTTTTTGTTTTGTTTCTTCTGTTTTTAATATTATTTTTTAATTCCAGTATAATTGCAGTGTTATATTTGTTTCTGGTGTACAATATAGTGACTCAACAATTCTATGCATATATGTAAGTGTGCTCTTAATCCCCCTCACCTATTTCACACATCCCCCCACCCACTTGTCTGATAACCACCAGTTGTCTATATTTAAGAGTTTTTTTTGTTGCCGTTTGTCTCTTAGAACCTAGAAGATGTCATATAAATCTCATTTCCGCAGGTTCAGGTTGATTAGAAATGGCATATTGGGTGTTACTTTTCCATAATTATTTTTGTTATGAATCTATTCAAAGCCTTATGTATGTAAAAGCTGATGTACTGACTGATTCATGGTCTATTTCTTATCACAAAAGGCACAAAATGTAGAGCTTACTTAGAATTTGTCATCTATTCTCCCCTTCTTGATCTTCCCATACTGAATTCTCCGATTCCCTTTTTACCTTTCAGTTTAACTCACTGTGGACTACGAAGGAAGTGAAACTGCTTGTTTGGTCCATCATAAACACTTGTGGTTTCTTATTTATTTATTTCCGAGAGAGAGCATGAGCAGGGGGAGGGGAAGGGGCAGAGGAAGAGGGAGAGAGAATCCACAGACAGACTCCCTGCTGAGGATGGAGTCCACTCCCAGGAATGTGAGTTCATGACCTGAGCAGAGTCGGCAGCTTAACTGACTGAGCCACCTAGGTGCCCCAACACTTGTGTTTGATCTAGCATGCTCTTATGCCTCATTGGTGGGGACAGTGTTGTGTATAGTTAGTCCTGGGAACTAGCTACCCTCATCCTTATCCTTCACAATATACCTGTCGTCTTTTCCTGTTGGGACATCAAAACTAGTCCAGAATTCACTCCTTTGGGGCATATATTTGAGAAAAGGAAAGACCTACATCAGAGTTCTGTAACTTATTGGACAGATATCAATCCATGATATAAGGCTTTATATTTTTTGTTTTTGTAGGACATCTCTAGGACTCTGGATCACTCAGGCTCCTGTGAGCTGGTACTACTGTATTTGGCCATAGGTGGTCTGGAATTAATGCAGATTTGGCAGTTAATTTTTAAATGTAATTTTAGAGACCCTTGGAAAAGACTCTAATCAGAGATGTTTGCCTCTTCTTCACAATCAAATAAAAAGTATTCTACCATTCTGAGCTAAGGTTATGACCTATATTAAAATAAAAGCTAGCCATCATTAACTTGCATGTTATGGAAAATAAGTGTATTGCATTCTTTCTGAACAGGAGGACAGTAAGAGTGAATGGAGACCACGTAGCCTTTATAGAAAAGATTGCTTAACAAAAAGTTGTAGAAGGCATATGTAATCATTTTTTACTATTTTGCCAAAAATCAGTTTTTAAGACATTAGTTAACATTTAGGATGTTAATGTTTCATTCATGAGGCATTAGAGAGATGTGGTAGATATGAAGGCTTTCCATATCTGAAGGTGTCCTCAGAGTTTCAGTCATTTTACTCACATAAATACTGGAAATTTCATCTCCTACCTTTGTAATAAAATTTTGGCAACTAAAATCCTGTTTCCCACTTCCCACCCTGGTGGTGGTTTTGTTTTTATTCTTTCAGAATGTCTTTGTGGGCTATATTTGTTTCTGATGGTTGCTGTAACAAATTACTAGACTTAATGGCTTAGAACACATGTTTATTATCTTACAGTTCTGGAGGCCAGAAGTCCAAAGTGAGTCTTAACGGTGCTAAAAGCAAGTTGTCAGAGGGCTGGTTCTCTGGAAGGTTACAGGAAAATCTGTTTCCTCTTGTAGCTTCTGGAAGTACCTGCATTTCTTTGCTCATGACCCCTTTGTTGCATTACATTTCCTCTTCCTCTTCTGCAATTAAATCTCCCTCTGCCTTCTTTTATAAGGACACTTGTGATTACATTTAGGTAATACAGGATAATCTCAACGTCTCCGGATTTTAAATTAAATCATGTTTGCAAAGACCTTGCTGGCCATTTAAAGTAATATTCAGAGGTTCAAGGAATTAGGACTTTGATATTTGAGAGGGCGATTATTTGGCTTACCACGTACGCTATCTGTAATTACGTTTTAAAATTTGTACTTCAAATGTTTATTGAGTGTCAGCCTAAAGGTATTGTCACCCACATATATTTATTTGATTGAACATTAACTGAACTGGAAAACTTATCACTCGTATACAAACTCCACAAATCTATATAGTCATGTAGATTTTATTGTATTTAAATATTTCAGTATAGAAGAAAAATGTTTCAAGAAGAAAGACACCTCTCCTAACCCCAAATTTGATTTGACTTGAGATAGACAAAAATTATTTTTAAAAAGTTATTTATCATCTCCAAATTAAGAGTGCTTTTCTAGTCTCTTTTGCATGTGTATGTGACAATAGATTTAAAATACAGAAAAATAGTTGACATGTGAATTAAAGAACAAACTGAAAGGATAATACCCTTTTTCAGAATAACAATCTTAGGAAACTGTTTGAGAATCCTTCATGAAAAATAAACATCTAATTTTTGAGTTCTCCAAAGGTCATCTCTGTGTATTTGTAGGTTATTGATACTTGCTTTGAGGTTTCAGAAAGTTGGGAAAATATTTGAAAAAAGAATTTTTGACATCCAGTGAATGTATCTTTTAGTGCTTTGGAAAAAGGACTCGAATCACTAGCCACCATGATGAATAGCAACACAGGAAGTCTGCTGCTATTATACCAAATGTTAAACTAAAAAAAATGTGGTAAAATCTGGATTGCCTAGGGGCCAGCTACTTATGCTATGCTTTTGACACAGTAACTAGAAAAGGTCCCAGCCAGTATAAACTCTGTAACCATAAATCTCTTGGGAAAGTAGAAGGAAAATGTTTAAGATGACTGCAACTGTTGGCAAAGGAAGCAAAGAAATTTGGTAAAGATAAATTCAGGTGCCAATTTAACCTGGGATTCCAAAGCAAACACAGGCAATTTGTGATTCTCATATCAGTAGGTATGCTTAGGGTCAGATTCAACACTTCTATACTGACATAGCAATCCTGATAATCTAACACAGAAATGGGCTAGAAATGGTGGTCTCTATTTCTAGATGGACTCAGGACATGTTTGTGTGGAATCTGGAATTTCAAGAAAAATAAAGCCAAAAATATATCTGTGTTCATAAGCAGAGAGGATGGTCTATTGGTTATTTTTTTAACCTATATGTCATCTATGGGTTGGAGGAAGAAAAATCACCAAGGGAAGGAAGTGGTTATACTGGTAGGTTTTAAGAAGCAATATTACTGGGTATAGCAAAGCTGGTCAGTGTCCCTCCCTCATATTTAACCATTTCCTTGCACACTGGCCCAACTTCTGACTTCCAGCACAACCTTCTATTTGCTTAAAGATTTTTTTTTTTTTTTTCTGGACTCTAAAGCTTTCTACCCAAACTTAGTCTGCTCAGAGTGCAAGAGAATTAATGATGCCTGAAACAGCATTCAAACAGTTGCCCCTGGTTGGGATAACCTGAATCATATGTTCTATACAGGCTATCAGTTTCTCAGTTGGATTAAGCTCCCTGCCCACAGAGGTAACTTGTCTGTCAGTGCATTCTTTAGTGTCTTCCGTTCTCTTCCCCATCTCACCTCCCTGTCTCACTTCCTGACTCCTACACTGCACGTTTCCAGAGATCACTTGCCAAATAAACAACTTGACTCTGGATGTTTGTCATGGGATCTGCTTCTGGAGAACCCAAACTAAGATAATTTTTATTGGAACTGGAATTTTTATAGGAAAGAGAGTCTCAGGATGGAATTCTGGAATTGCATCACATCACTCCCTGGCCAGCCAGAGGCTGTAAAAACATGATTGCATGATACGCCCTGGCATGGTGTTATAACAATTAAAATGACTCTCACTTGTGGATATTAATGTGTTGGCTTATGCAATATGTCTAGCATTTTAGAGATAAGAAGGCAATAGTGAATTATGTAAGGACTGAGCAATTTGTTTGTTGTTTGGTGTCACTGATGCATGTATGGATAAAATGAATTGACAGCTTAGGGTCTCTTGTAAAATCAAATGGTCTCAATGACCGTGTATAAGGAAACTTTCTTCCCTTGCAGTGGAGAACAAGACTGTATTGGAAATCACTAGTCACTCACTTGAGATTGTGTTTCCCATCCCTTTATATTTCAGTTCTCCTGAACCAGACGTCTGGTTGCTGGAGCAGAATAAGGGTTGCTTCTATCATGTAACACAGCAAGCGTTTCACTAATCCCAGTTATGTCTTTTGCCTGGCCATTCTGGACACTTTAGGACTGTAGATTAGCAGACAAAGGAGTTATTACACCACCTTGGATAAATAACCCTGATTTTCGTGAGGAGATAAAATGAATTGCTGACCCAGCAACTGGCCCAACTTGATCCCGAATGGGATCAAAAATGACTATATCTGGAGCTTAGGGAATTCACCAGGAGTACTTTGGGTACTTACATGCCTGGTCATAACTGTAAATGGAAATTGTAGCAGTCATGGCCAGTCAGGGTCAGGGTAAACAGAAGTTCAGATTCCTCAGAGATGTTGACCTGGGTTTCCCTACTAGAAAAACAATCTAGAGTAGCAGAAGTGCTGATCAAGGGTAAAGAGAATCTAGAACGGATACTGGAGGAGACAGATGATATCATTTGTGACCCTGGTAACAACCGCAGAACGGGGAGTATGGTTTGTCACATAAACCCTCCAAAGCTTTGTTTTTTGTTTTTTGTTTTTTGTTTTTAAGAAATTGTGGTTAGCCATTACCTTGAGTAATCAATGACAGGATAGAATAAAATTAACGTTGGGCATGAGTGGATCTAAATGCTGCATGTGCCTTCATTATTTTCGTATATACTGGCCCATCTTCCAAAGTCAGCCCCTGCCTTGCTTTATCTTAGAGCTTTTTCTGACCTTGGGAACCTAGTCTGTAAACCACAGGTCAGTCTACAAGGGGATATTTACCACACTCTCCCCTCTTCCCCAGGAGCAACCCTCAACTAAAGATTTCTAGAAGTTTGTAGATAAATTTCCTAGTACCTATCACTCTTACTTGGGTGGGAAAATGCTAACATACATGTTCTGTCTTGGTTCTAGAATTCCGAGTGGAATCGAGAGCCAGCTGTCTCTAGTGGCAACTAGCTTGATTATTTATTTATTTATTTAAAGATTTTATTTATTTATTTGACAGAGAGAGACTCAGCAAGAGAGGGAACACAAGCTGGGGGAGTGGAAGAGGGAGAAGCAGGCTCCCCGCTGAGCAGGGAGCCCTATGTGGGGCTCGATTCCAGGACCCTGGGATCATGACCTGAGCCAAAGGCAGACGCTTAACGACTGAGCCACCCAGGCGCCCCCTAGCTTGATAATTTAAAAGTGATCGATATGGGATACATTACTCTTCTAGTTTCCTATTGCTGCTGTAACAAGTCACCACAAATTCAGTGGTTTGAAACACAAATCTATTATCATATAGTTCTAGAGTTCTGAAGTCTGAGATGATGGATCTCACAGGCCGAATAATGAAAGTGTCAGCAGGGCTGCATTCCCTATGGAGGCTCTAGGGGAAAATCCATTCCCTTGCTTTCTCCAGTTTCTAGAGACTACCTGTATTCCTTGGCTCATAGCCCTCTGTAACAATCCCTCCAACTCTTACCTATTAGGTTTGTCATCTAGTACTGCTTTTGGCTCTTGTTTTTATGACTATTTGGCAATAGAACCAGTTTTTCACTTTAAATAAAATCAGTGAATTGATATTGCCCTTGTCTGAGCTATCATTCTTTTGGCAGATGGCTTAAATGACTTGATACACACTTGAGAAATTAAGGTAAATTTGTTCCACATTAGTGGCTTTGTTGTCATTGTATGTCACATAGCCCAGTAGCTGGGTGGAGAGTTAGACCATTTTCTGTAACCCCTTAAAGCAAAAGAAAATTACAGTTTTTTTTAACATACTTAGCCAAGATGAAATAGGGCTTTCAAAAGCCAGAGGTAATTCTCTAAATTTATGACTTCTTATTTACCAAGCGGTAAGGACATGTAAGGATTTTAACAATTGTACAGGTAACCTACATTTATTTCTATAATGTTAGCAAGACTAGAATATGTCTCATAGGATGACAACGCACAGTTGTTGGTGAGGCAATCACAATTAGAACAAAAACTTTTCTACTTTGGTTAGGATGAAATTGAATAATTTGTGTGAAATTATTTTCTGGGGAAAATAAGTCTAGATACATTAGAAAACCTTGTATGATTTCCTATTTCATTACTTTCCCACATTGCAAAGTTCCCCTGTAAAGTTACAGGTATGTGAAATTTTACTGCCATGTCCCATGGAAGAATGGACCTGGCCTAAATATGTCTATCCATTGGTTACTGTCACCATGAACGTTAGATGTGAGCGTTGGAAATTGGGGAGCTCCTGTATGAAGAAGGGGCATACAGGAGGAAGAAAAGAGATGAATTAAGAGTGCATGGCTCACTCCAAGTGTATTACTTCTTCCTTGGTTCAGGAACCTGTGTCTAGGGGCAATCACAGTGAATGGAAAGCACACTGGAGTAGAAGTCAAGGACTATCTTCATAAAAAAAAATCATTTTTATACTCTCGTTCTTAGACCTTTTATCCATAAATGATTAATTTGTACTATATAATTGGTCATTTCTCTCTCAGCTATAAGAATGCACTTTCCCCAGTGGGAGCAAATATGAATTAAGAGACTTAATTCTCCCTGTCTAAAATAAGTAAATGTTCTCTTTATAAAACATTTACTTTTGAAAACTTGTAAGTTCTTTCCCAGTCTCATGAAATGTACACAAATCTTAAAAGCTAAATATGCCCCAGACTTTAGGACTCAGAAAGTGAGTCTTTCTTAAGGACCTGGAAATCATTTTTTTTTTTTTAATGAAATCATCAAGGAAGATAGCACCTCTATCTCCCAGTCTCTAGGGAAGAGTAGGAGCCTAACTTTGGCAGACCCCTTACTCCAAGTTGTATAACTGCTTCCTGTTATAAAGATATGGGAAGTTTGTTAGTTAACTACTAAGTGAATTTGAGATGAACTGTATGCGAGAAATAGCGCTGTGAGCTCTCTAACTTGGGGACCAGTTGTTTATCTTGCAAACATATATGTAATGGGTGGTATCTGCATGGCTATATAAAAGGGTGAGAGTCATTTCTGTCTTTGCAAACTTTGTAGTGGACTGCCTGTGATGGGCCCCACATTCTGGGCTTATTCAATGATGACACTATCGTTTTTCTTTTCTGTCGTCATGGAGAGGGTTTTAGGGTTTTAAGATTTTTAAAAAATTCAGTTTCCCTCAACAACCTGGATATATTCTCTGATCATTGAAAACATCAAATTATACTGTCTTGGTAGAGAGTTTTGAAATGTGTCAGATAAAAATCTATAAAGAATCATCTTTATCCCTGAAATGTTGAACTCTGAACAGAAGGAAGTCAGAAGTGTCAGAATTTTACCAGAATCTTTTCTTCCATGTTGCCTTGCAGCTTCCCTAGGAAAGATGCTATGTCCTCATTTCTGTTGTCAGTCCCACTCTTTTTCACAGCCCCAAAAAGTCATTTTTACAAGGTAAAAGCATGTGAACCTTAAAAATAAAAGTTATCGTACCAGTATAAATGGCTTTGGTTCAGGATTGTAATTCAAGATGTGGAAATGATGGCAAAAACATAAGCCAGTCCAACAAGGGAGAGGGAATTTACTTTATGGAGGAGGAGGAGGAAGTTAGGGGAGGGGGGACGTTGTTTTGAACAAAAGTCCACCTGAGAAAGGTAAGAGTTCAGGGTAATGATGGTTTTTCATAGGCTGACTTGCAGAGATAGCCAATTTCTTGTAGGAGATGGCAATGTATGTCTTTCCCTTTTGGGGCCTGTAATTAATTCTCTCCTGTTGGTGATTATTTGTTGGGATCTGTAATTGACATGTCTGTCGGAGTCTTTAACTGACAATTCTTCCTGTTATTGATGTTGAGGGTATGGCTTCCTCTTCTGTCTTCCTGACTCCACTTCGGTGAGGTTTCCCTTTAACTCTCACAAGCAGTACATGTAAATTGTTCTTTGAAAAATTACTCACTGGCTTCTAAATCCTTTCTTCTTGGTCCATATAATCTAGACCTTTATATTGCAAATTCCCATTTAGAAGGAAGAAGCATTTACAATATTATTACTATTTTCATTTCAAAATGATGAAAATTTAAGCCAATCATGAATTTTGTAACTACCCTTTCCATACAAATTATGAGGTAAACAAAGGGTAGAAGGTCAAGTGCTAGTCCTAGACTGCCCAGCAAGGTTTAAAACGCAGAACTCTTTTTTTTTTATTTTCTTTTTAGATTTTATTTATTTGAGAGAGAGAGACAGAGATAGTGAGAGAGAGCACAAGTGGGGAGGAGAGGGAGAAGCAGGCTCCCCGCAGAGAAAGGAGCCTGATGCGGGACTCGAACCCAGGACCCCGGGATCATGACCTGAGCCGAAGGCAGACGCTTAACCAACTGAGCCACCCAGGCACCCTAAAATGCAGAACTCTTGAGCACAGCATGGTTTCTGGTCATGAAAATTCCATTTAAAAAATAACTTCATTGCTCAAGAGATAAATTGAATATGCTAGTCAAGTAATTACCTCAACTTGTCAAGTGTAGCAAATGTAGAAAAGGAGGCAATACTATAAAAATTTAAGTTTGTTGGGAGGCACCTGGCCCCGTCGGTTAAGCGGTTAAGCATCTGCCTTCAGTGCAAGCCGTGATCCTGGGGTCCTGGGATCAAGCCCTGCATCTGGCTCCCCGCTCAGCAGGCAGTCTGGTTCTGCCTCTGCCCCTCATGCGTCTCTCTCTCTTTTGCACCTACATGTGCTCTCTCTCAAATAAATCTTTAAAAATTTAAGTTTGTTGGGAGGGAGCCCTTCATAGTGAAGTATTTCTAAAATTCTTTAAAGTGATTTGGAGTTTTTGATATTATGGAGGACATGAAAAATAAATGTTTTATAGTCATCTGTGAAATGATTTATTAACATACCTGAGATAACCTCCTCAGACTTTGGGTCACCTTGGCTGATATATTGGTTTTGGCTGAGTAAACCTACGAGAACCGCAGATGCTACAGTTACATTAGCTGTGTTTCTTCACTTCAATTTGCTTTTTAAATCCACAAAATGCTTTCAGCTGGTAGTGGCAACCATACTCTCTATAATTAGAACGTTATTAGCCTTAAAAAGCAGATCTGGAGGGAGCTTGTTTTCTCCTGTAACTTTAGGCACACCAGCCCTGAAAAAATTTCCTCTGAGCTTTTTTCTCTAGAGACCTACAGTCTGTGTCTTTTTAAAGATTTAAATTAGTCACAGGGCACCAACAACAGCAGTAGCATTGCAAGATTTTGCTTATTCTCAGTCTTTAACTAATTGCCCCATTTAAATGGCAGCCAACTTAAAAAAAATCAATAGTTGCTTTGCTCAGATGTTGGTGAAATTATAAAAAATCCACTTTGTAAATCATGTTGCCATTCGACGATGGACAATATCACTCTTTTAATCACTTGTTTCGAAACTCTAATTGTACAGTCTGCCAAGTCCTGTGTTATTTGATTTCAAACAAATATTATATTTAATCTTCTGTAATCAGTTTAATGTTCGGAAGAAATAAAACAGCTGCCTTGCAGGACTTCTAAATGCCAAGCATGCGTGTCTCACCATCAATAACACATTATTGCTTTGAATGGAAGTGAAATTCAAGACAATTGATGCCTCAGCTGCTGAGGAAGCAGAGGAAGCATCAGGTGATACAAAGTTGCTTGCTCAGTAAAATTGCTGCATGCTGAGGAGTTCAACCATTTCTTGATCTCACTGGGAAAATCCTGCTTCAGTAAAATGAATAATGCTGCTTAGTGACGTGATTCAGTTGAGACAATTCCTAAAGTATGGAGTGTGGATTTCCACAAAATCACATTTTAATTGTATGGGCTGTCTAATCCTATAATGTTGCTTTGTATCTCAGAAATAGTTTAAAGACATGTCTGCAAATTCTTTGACATCTTTCCATCAAGGGGCAGGAACCGTATCCCTTACCCTTGAAAAAGTGAACCTTTTTGACAGTGTCAGCAAATGGAATACAGTGGAAGTGATGCTGGGCAACTTCCAAGAGCAGGTTAGATAAGGTCTTCCAGGAGGTTTCTGCAGATCTCTCTTGAGACACTTGCTCGGGAACCTCACCACCGTGTAGGAAGTTCAGCTACTCTGAAGCTGCATGGAGAGACCACAGAGTAAGACCAAATGGAGATAGAAATGCTAGGAGGCCCCAGCAGTACTTCCAGCCTTTTGATCTACCAGAAAGGTGAGTGGAAATGTTTTTAAGATGTCCCCAACTCCAGCCACATTCAGATTGCAATTGCATGAGACATCCAGAGGGATACAAATGCCTCCCTGAGCCCAATCAACCCACAGAATCGTGAACAAAATAAGTGATTATTGTCTTAAGCCATTGATTTGGAGTGCATTTCTATACAATAATAGAAAATTGGGAATGTTGCATTTTTAGTAGATTTATAGGCTAAAAATGTATAGCTGCCTGAACACATTTAATTCATTTCTCCTTAATAAAGGGTTTTCCTACATTATATGAAAATATTAACATACACGACTTCCGTCTCTATTTCTCTTTTATATAACTTTATGTGTTAAGTCCAAATGCAATAATTGAAGATGCCCAAGAAGCATAATTATGATATAAAATATCCTTAAACTAAGGAATATAAAATAGATAAGAGGCAGTTCGGCAGGTATTTTGCTAATCTCTTTTTGTTGAATGTGAGATGCATGGGCATTAATTCATTTCCTTAGAACAAATATGGATTTGTATGGGTTCTAATAAGTTCTTTTTAATGTAGCTAAAACTCAGTATAAAAGAATAGGGCCTTCTCCATCTTAGATTCATCCTTTCTAAGGATTGAATGTATAATGTTGAGGTTTCTAATATCTGAAAGATCTTTTACAAACATTAAGGGACCAGATAAGAGGGCTCTGAAATAACTCTTGAAGATAGTTAACTATAACCAAATAGTAGGCGCTACGGTCAACCTCCTCATCACCTCCACTGAACACAGGCACCCTTATTTTTATTTATTTTTTTAAGATTCTACTTAAATAAGAGAGAGAGAGTGGTGGGAGAAGAAGAGGGAGAGGGTGAAGAAGGCTCACCGCTGAGCAGGGAGCCCGATGTGGGGCTTGATCCCAGGACCCCGGGATCATGACCTGAGCCGAAGGCAGACGCTTAACCGACTGAGCCACCCAGGCACCCTACACAGGCACCATTCTTAAAACAACTTTTGGAGGTAAATACTTTCGCCTTACACGATCTCTACAGATAAGGGAACTGAAATTCAGAGTTGAAGTGACATTTGTGAGGTTTCCCAACTATTAAATAGAGTGGCTGTTTCAAACAACCTCTGATATCACAGCACAGATTCTTAACTCCATTAGTATACTTCACAAATATTAGCAGACTTCATAAAACTAAGTTAGAATGAATAAATGTATATTAATAGAGGGTATGTATTTTTAATGAATGCCTCTTAAAAATAATTATCTCACATTACTTAAATTGATTTTTCTTAACACAATTGAGTTATATTAAATCCAAAAATCAGTTGACTCATTATCTAAGTGCCGATAGATTAAAACCCAGGATTTAACAACGTTGTAATGTGTGGATACCAGTTCAAATGCGTTCTAGTTTCTACAGGATCTTATTTACAAAAGCAAAATGAGATTTGTGGGTAATTAAATCAGGAAAGAGAGCTATTGAATTAAAATTGGAGCATATTCTAACCATTGATTACTTAGAAGACATGATAGGCCTATGTTAGAATCATATAAAGTAAATGGAAAATATTTTCTACATGGTGGTGGAGGAAATAAATTTGTATTTTTGGTGCCTCTTTTATATAAAAGAAAATGATCAACTACACAACAATAACAACAAAACACAACTTACTAAAACCTTTGGGGTAAGACTTACTCGATTTCTTCACTTTCCTAGTTGAGAATATGTGATTAATCTATCATAAGAACTCCAGGCTGAATTAAAAATATCCCATGGTCTGTGCCATTCTGTTTGAAGACTATACCAGATTAAAAACTATACATATGACGAGATCACAAATTGATAACTTCTCTTTATCCTTTCACCTGTCTAGATAGGATGTAACAATGGCTAAAGATTATTTCCAACAAGTTGATTTTAAATTCAAATAATATTGTTTCCTCTACCAACAGGAAAAATACTGAATGTTTCACGAATGATTAAAGGAGGTCTAGTAATCTTTAGAAAGAAGATAGGATAACAAAAAGTCTGTTACTTTTCTATTATTGATACACTCTCATTCAACATGAGGCATTAATTTGAAAAAAAAAAAAAAATCAGGCCTTGAACTTCAGAACATGGTAGGTGGTAAAAAAGAAATACATAATTGAGCTTATACAGAAACAATTGTCTTAAACATAGTTTATATTTATTCCAGGATTTTTTCCCTCACTTTGATTCATAGATACTGTTTTTGTGAAGGTTGATCATACTGGATAATGCCCTCCATGGTTTTAAAATTCCTTATATCTCAAAATTGACCACTGTGACCCTTATTATCAACTTAATTAGCAAGAACCCCTGAGAGATGGCATTAGTGCTTCTTTATTACACTATATTAGATAAAATGTGTTCTTCTCCAAAATAGCATGTTTAAATTAGCCCTTTTTATCCACTGCAGACTGCGAATGTATTTGTTAACAGTCTATTAATTTTGAAGTCACTGAAGCCAAAAAGAACTATAGGCGAACAGTGTTGGGGGTGACAGCCCAGGTTGCTGGAATAAGCAATTTGAATATCCAAGGCACTGAATAGATTGGTTTTGTATTAAGGCGATAGCCAGTATTCCCCTCCTAGGTCTTCCTTTGGGAACAATAACTTTGCACACAATTCCACAACATCAATTGTACCTTCTCCAGATAAGTTTGATAGATAAGGGGAATTCCTACTCTTACTTTTGATGAACAGGTTATGTTGATTCATATATATGTGTGTTTCCTATTTTCTGTAAACAAGAGCAAAATATGCATAATGGATAAAAATAGATGTGCAAAGTACTGAATTGTGACAGGCAGAAAGAAATAAAAAAATAAAATAAAATAAAGGGTGATTGAACTCCAGAGAAGCAGGAATATGTGAAAGAAAGTAATGGAGAGAGAAAGAAAGAAGGCAAAAAGAACAGTGAATTAAATCAGAAAAACTTTGAGTCCATGAAATTGATATCATCTGGCCATTGAGTCAGAGTAAATGAGAGCAATCAGCTTGTCATATCTAAGAACTGTCAAGTGAGCATTTTCAACATCCATCTAGGAACTCTACCCGTATAAATCAGAAGAAAAGTCCTTCTGCAGACAAGAAAGAGGCTAAGGGAAAATTCTTAGTTGAGAGAAGTCTAGCTTAGTAACTCTGGCACAGAGAAGACCTCGCTAGCAGCACTGCTGTCTGTAATATGCCATTCTCTGTGCAGTCTGCGTCCACTGATTTTCTACCCTCGGAACAGAAATAGACATTTAACTTGTTTGAATCATTGATAGAATGAATAATGTGCTAAAATTGTGGTTCTGAAAGAGTATGTTAGTAGGAATTACTTGGGGAGGTTGACGGTAATTCAAATCTCCAGGCTTTGCTCCCAGAGACTCAGATCAGTGGGTATGGAGTAATATATCCGGTAACTCTTTTGAACCAATTCACTTCTCCTTTTAACCCATGTCAAGGGGCTGATAATTTCCCTTACTTGCAAGCTAACAAATTAGCCTGCCACAGTTTGATGTATATTCGCAAAAGATAAGATTCCTGGGTCAGAGACTAGGGACTTTGTTCCTCGTGACACAGAAAGCAGAATGATCATTACTCTGCAGCAGTTTCCCTCCCCCCGGGTCCCACAGGGTGATGCTGATGGGTTCAGATGGATGTCTGCACATGAATTGGGCTGGGGCATACAAGAGGAACTCTAAAATTAGGAGAGCTTTATCAAAACCAAACTCTGGGTAGAGTTTAAAGAGTCCTAAGACTCCTGTCACTTATTTTGACCGTACTCTTTAGAAGGCATGAGTATACCTCCATTTTTAATTAGAAGTAAGTAAACATGATTTTGAGTACTATTCCCTTAACGATTATACTTCTTGCCATCAAAGCAAACTTTTAAGGATATATCTTTACTCATAGTTGTTGTTATTTCTGTAACTGTCTTGCCACAAAAATATCTCCTTACCACTTTTTTTTCTTTCCCCATGTGACATCTTTTCTTATCATGACGACTGAAGGGGAAAGAAGAACAAGTCCATGATTAGAGAAGGCATTTTTATTCATTTAGAGACTACATGAGAAATCTCATTTCCACGTTTGTCACATTTAATTTTGACTAAAGTTCTAAGCTAGAATTGGCTTTGCTTCAAATTGGTCATTCTAAAAAAATCAATATTCAACAATACAGGCTTGCTACTACTAGTGACATTCTACATTTTATTTTCTGTATCCATATTTCCGATCATATGGCTTTTTCCACCTCAAATTCCTCTGATTACATCCACATATTCTACCGTATATTTTGCCAATGCCATGCTCCCCCCCAAAAAATCCTCCAGACCTCAAGGTGAAAATTATTTTACCCCATATAACTCTTCTGAAGCTAGTTTACCTTTCCATGTCATTTAAGCACATCTACCTTAGATAACTAACTGAATATATGCTGGTCTTTTCTCTGAGACAATGAGGATTTCAGGGCCATGGATCAGGTATTATTCAAAGTGTGTTCTTCTGAGTGCCAAGCATGGTTTACTCTCTTATGTCCTCTATTCTTCAAAGGTCACCTAAATAGCCAATCTAGCATGGTGGCACTCAATATTCAATTATCAAAATTGTTTTTTTTTTTTTTTGGATAATCTGTCACTGTCTGTCTATATGTTTTCTCTATTTTCTGACTCGCACACCTAATTAACTCCATAATGGCAAATAGTTATTAATTTTGTTTACTCTATTTCTAGCACCTAAAGCAATGCCTGGGAACAACAGAGATGTTGAATAAACTAAAACAAAATCAAACCCATAACTTTTGAAAGCATCCACCTAGCATGACAAATACTTCTATATGAAATTAACAGGTTTATTGTAAATTATTTGTATCAATTCACTAAACAATTCTTAAAATTACTGCTTAAAGAATCACTAATACCAACAGGTATCTATCTGTTCCATTCTTCTGTCTTAGTGTCAGTATCTGCCTTTTATAGACCACTAAAGATTAAGTATCTAGTGATTAAAAATTAACAGAATTATAGGGATATATATACATATATCTAAATTGACTAGCTCTATGGGCAATGCACAATAACACTTTCTATCTCAAAATAATAAATTAACGTTAACTACAAACCCTTCTCCGTTTTTTTAAATTCAAATTTTAAATTCTCTACCAAATCCAAGTTCGTGCTACCCATATATTTAAGGAAGATATGTTTATGGTACAAAAATCATTTCTAATACACTATTTAGTAGCTCACTCTTTTAAGAACTGGTTTCATTATTCCTTGAAATAACAAATGTGGACCATCAGAAAAGTTATTTGTCTATAGAATTTCTTAAAATCCCACATCAGAGGAACATAAATCTAATTTAGTAACAGCTTAACCTTGTTGTATTTGACTTTTCTAGTAAATATTAGACTTTTTCTGTGTTCTACCAAAATTTTCTCCACAGTAAATCTACTTTTTATATCTTTTATATATTTTGTACTTTTGTATATTTTATTTTCTATATTTGTTTTTTGTATTCTTACTGTTACAAAGGTCTGGTGGAAAGTTTTATTTTGAGGGATTAAATTTGAAGTCTAAACATTTAATCAAGAAGACTAAGGACTTCATTTGTAGAAGTAGTGGTGCAAAAACAAATACAAAGCAAAAAAAAAAAAAAAAGTACATGGTTATTTTCCAACTTGGGTGATGTTTCTTCCTTAAAGAAGAGACTCTGGTGACAGAGAAATTGGCAAATACTATTACATTATTTGGTCAAAAATTAGAATTCGGGCATGCGGAGATTACTGAGAGGGACAAATATGGATTTGAATATATGGTCAAGGATAAAATAAGCCCACAACTATATCTTGAAGCAAACAGGAATAGTGTAGTTGTTCCTTATATTTGGACCTTTATCTTAAACATCTGTATTATTCTACAATGTATTAATTATCAGGTAGGTAAAGAGAACAAACTCAAATATGATTCAAAGTGGTGTACCATGATCTCTATATTTTCCAAGTTAGGCATCAAATTTTATGAAAAAAGGATCTTCATTTACCAGTGTCTTTTTGATTTGGCATCAGCTGCCTACTTTCCTAAGTGTGAAAGAAATTTTCTTCCTCTGAAATAACTCCATTTCTGCAAACAGTATCAATTCAAATAAGTATTAAGAATTTAGTCTCTCAATGTTTGGACATAGAGTCAGAGAATAGTATACTGTGAAAGCTCAAAGCTGATGACTGATTACAAATTCAGACCTGTTTTTTAGTATAAAATGTTTGAAAACATTTTATACTATAGGTAACTAAGGATGATTTCGTTTTTAGACATCTTTTATTTTTTTAATTGTGGGATGGCTAGATTGAATGAGGTAATATACGTATAATCATAGTAAACACATCAACCTATCCTTTCAAATATAATCACTTCTTCTTCCTATCTCCCCTTTAGTTGTAGATTTCATTCTGTCCACCTATTGCACCTACTTGTAATATTGAAATCTTGCCTTTTAATACAACTTCTCTATTTGCTTCATTGACCTATTATGTATTGTAAATCTAATCTCGCTTAAAAAGCGTCCTTTCCTACTCATATTAATTAATGCCTTTCCCTTCTCTCTTTATTTTCCATTGCTATTTAATTTTACTGCTGTATTTCTATATTACTCTGAAGTTAAAATTGGAATAAAAAACTGAGAATTGCAATATTGTGATAACTAAGCAGATACTGTCATGTGTATTATTGTGGTATTTATGTGCGATGTAGGTGATGAAAAGCTGTTAGCAAATTTTATGCTCACTTTCCTGTAATGTAGTGTTGATTTCTAATCGCTTTTTGAAGCTGCTTTTCAGTTTTTCATCCTAATACTATTGAATATAAACTCTTCAATATAAGAAAATAAGCCATAATTTCATAACACTGGATACAGGGCATATTTTTAAGAGATAAAGCTTTAATTCAGCTGATACTTTACGGTATGTATTGCCTGAGTTGTAAACATCTCTCATACAAATATAACTGCCCAAGTGGGTGAAAACTCGACTTTCACTGTATCCAGGGAAATTCTTCTTCCTTGTCCTTTACAAAGGCCATCACAGTGGCCCCTTCAAAAGAATTGCTGACCCTAGGGATGACTCCCCCCAGGTCCAACTTTTGATCTTCCTCCCTTTTTCTGAATTGGCAGTTGGTGCTGGGGCTGGCTGAATCCAGCAACATGCCAGGGAGTCTGCTTCTCCATGTCCTCCCTCCACATTAAGTTCAGGACACCTTATCATGCAATGCAAACATTGGCTTATGCTGATGTTGCTGGAAAAAGACTTGGGGTTTCTCCTGTGCCTCTCTAGAAAATCAAGTTTCAATTGTGGTCTCCGTATACAAGAATGTGTCATATACAAATGTCACACAGCTTTACTAATACTTAAATAACAAAGGTTTATAATGTTCTTTACAAACATTACATATGTGGGAAACCCAAGGTAATCCCTAATTCAATATTTCACTTGTTTTCCAATATGCTTTTTGAATGAGTGGAGTTAGTGTGTTATGAACAGAATATAACTCTCAGGTAAGCTAAGCTTTGTGCAGCTAATGTGAATATTTCTGGTGGCAATAAATCTTTTCTTTCGGAGAACGACTACTGCCCTCCCACCCCTAGTCCATGGGGTTTTGTTGTTGTTGTTGTTGTTTTTTGTTTTTGTTTTTGTTTTTTTAGAGTTTATTCCATATCCCTGTCTTTAACATAATCTACTTCTAGACTTGTAAACACATGACCTATGACCCAAGCCTTAATTATCAGGATATCCCACTCTGCCACAGGGATGATTTCCAAAACAAGTGGGGAAGCTTTTCTGAATTTATCAGCATCTTCACAAGAACTTTTTACGGAGCTGTAAAGATCCTTTAAAGAAGGTCAGTCTGAAAATGTGATTTGCAGAGAAGGTGAAGCCACAAATGGACGGGAGAGATGGGGTGACCCCGTTCTGGGTTCTTGGAGCTCATGTCTGCCTTTCATCCTCAAAGCCCAGGCAGGGTGGTAGAGGCTTACTCTGCAGCGTTATTCTCTCGATTGCTTCCCTGAGACTGGTTTGATTTCTCAGGCTCTTCCATCACTGGCATAATACCTGTTTTCTCTGTTTTAAATGCTCGGTTTTGTTTCTTGTTGTCTCCCCCCGCCTTTTTTTTTTTTTTCTGTTCGAACATGGATAGATTCCCTTTTTAGACCTCATTTTCTGCTTGTTCGTTCATTTTGGCAACAACAGTATCTTATTCCCCAAAGACTCACCAAGAAATCTAATAGATAAAATGAATAAAAGTAGAGGTACTAGTAAAGCTGTTGAGGTGACATGATTGTATATAACCTAACTGGTTTGATTTTTCTAGTTCTCTGCCTTCCCAGATCCTTAAGCACTACTTAATACAGCTAAAAATACGCTGCTTTATTCTTTTCAGCTGAGGACATCTAGTTATACTGTAAATGTATAGATGCCTTAAAAATAGAAGGATCTTAGAAATCTTGATATACTTCATCATATAGGGAATGGTGAGGTCCTTGTTTCATTCAGATAAACATCTTTGAATATACTTCTCTCATATCTGCTAATCACTCCAGAAGTTTTAGTTTCCTGTACTGTCCTTTACTGGAGACTTTACCTTATCTGTGTCTTCCCACCATTAAAAGACTTCTCAATTCTTGGGGTTATTTGTGGCTAATTCCACCACTCATCTTCAAAACACACTGCTGGTTTACTGTTGCTGTATGCACTGCCCTCCCCCCCTCCAGCCCCCATGCTCACTCTTGCGCTCTCTGTGTCTCTGTCTGTCTGTCTCTCTCTCTCTCACACACACACCAGCACTGCATTTAAAAACGTCATAAAACCTTTAGATAATTTCTCATTTTTTGTTCTCTTGGACGCTTACCAACTAATTCTGCCCATCATAGGCCCTGATTTACAGGGATCAGATCCCATCTTTGCACCAAATTGTAGATGTGGTATTTTAAAAGAGTTCTGTTAGAGGAAGTAAATTGTGGGATGGCTAGATTGAATGAGGTAATATACGTGTAAGACAATATTGATTAAATAGGAAATGCTGAAACAATTACACAGAAGTAAGACTGCTCCAAGCAGCAATTTGCAGTGTCAGACATCCTTTCTAAACCAGACCTGCCAGGGGGCAGCTTGCATCCCTCCACAGTAAATCATCTTTCTTGAGACACGTAATTCATTCAATAATTACTTATTTAATACCTATTCTTTCCCAGTCAGTGTATTAAGAACTGGGAGCACCAGGATTACAGGCATGGATCATATCTTCAAGTACCTTGCATTTTAATAGAAAGACAGGGATATAAATGATTACAATGTGAAGTTGCACAGTTAGAATGAAAGCTTGGATAAGGTACTGCTGAAGTTGAGAAAATTGGGATGTAAGGCTGCCTGAGGAGGCTTGGCAGAGTGGCATGCAAGGTCAGACTCTGAAGTTATTCCATGTAACTGAGGCATAGCGGGAAGAGTATGGGTGGAGCGGAGGCCCTGACCTGTGGATCCAGCCAGCTTCCTGAAGGTAGATTATTTATTTTTATAAAAAGGGGACAGGCACATTACATTAATGAACACAATACATGGTTTGTACAAATGGACAGAGATGGTGCATCCTAAGGACGTGGCAGGCCTTGGAAAGAGGCCGAGTCAGAGCCAACAACATCTATAAGCCTTATTTTGAATGTACTTACGATTCTCATTGGTGTTAAAAGATACATCAGAGGCAATGTGTGTTAAGCACTTAGCACAGCGTCTGTCACGTTCGAGGTACCCCAAAATGTAGGTTATTCACAATAGCCCGAGTATTAGTGCAAGCAGTGAAGGTGGCGATGCTGGTAGAGTGATTTTATATGGTCTCTCGGAATTAATTCTTTAGTCAAGTCATTCTATGCCTGCTTGATACTAGACGGGAAGATAAACTCAGGACATTCAGAATTTTTTTTTTCTAGTGATTGGAGTATTAACAAATAATGATGAAATTTCTCTGTACTGGGAAGTGTGCTTAATTTAGTTTTAAAAGGCATATAAGTAGTCCTAGTTCTGTCCAGTCCTGATTTTAAAGTCCATTATAACCTACCACCATGGAAAGGTCAAATCCGCACCTACCCATTTGTAGGTGATGTAGATCATCCAGTGACTGAGGTGAATCTAAGTAATGGCCTCCATTTATGCTGTCCAGACGTATTGTTTTCAAAAAGGGCTCAGAGGCTGAGGTACTTGGACATGGAGTTCTGGCTTGAGTGAAATGGGACTGCTGTCAGCTCCAGGGAATGGTTCACTAAAGGTTTAGGCACTGCTCTTAGGGGAAGAAGTGGTTTTTTTCAGGAATCAAAAATCTCCTCAGTAATTCTTGGAGTGGAACAAAACAAAACAAAACAAAAACCCAAACTGCAAACATTAAGCCTCTGATACAGTAGGGACCAATTCTTTTCTGCTCCTTTGTGAAGTATGCATTTATTAGAAGACAGGGACTCTTGAGAAACATCTATCCATTCACACAAAACAAATTCGCAGCCTGAGCTTACCCTAGGATTGTCCTTCTATGAAGAGCTAGTAGAAGTGGTTGAAAATCATAGCCAGTACTCCTCATCCTCACTCTTCTATGGTAATATGTCATCTGCTGGTTTCATTAGTAATTGAATCAGGGATATTTTAAAATCACAGTTCATTGGTATTGTTTTGAACTTTAATTTTACTTTGAAGTATCTTACCATGAAGTACTTTGATATTTGAAGTATAAATTTTATGAGTTGAAATATTTTTCCACGAGAGATTTTGGAACTGTGTATTTTACTTTTATGTATATAAATGATCTGTAAAAATAGACTAATCTTAATCATATTCTTTGTATTGTTGAATCCAGTCTTAAATTTGAGTACTTACAGCTCTTGTGTGATTTTTCTGAAAAATTAATGTTAGTCTAAAATAAGTATGTCAAATGCATGTATTTTTTAAGGAGAAAATAATGAATGTAGTGTGTACCAATTAGGTTTCACCACACAAACTTAGATCCACACACTCGGGCTTTTCTGTGTGAAGATTATTTCTGCTACATAAATGAGACATTAAGGGCACGGCAATGTTTGCTTACGGATCCAAATTGCTTTGTGGTTATAAGGTAACCAGGTAACAAACAAGGAATTCACTTGAAAAGAATATTTTCACTTGCTGATTCTCTTTTCTGGATTTTCATCGTCTCATGCCACCCAACATTAAATAGTGACAACCGTATCGATATTTAGTGATGCAAAGCTTTTATCACATGATGCATTTCACTTCTGACTACTGCTGAGAATAATTCTACTGTTTAGTACTCTAAAAATATTTTCATAGGAAATTACCTGTCTTGTTGATTACAAGACACATTTTTTTTCCCTGGTATTTTTCACTAGTTTGAGGAAACTGCAGTGGTGGTGCAGGGAAAGATGTTGTAGAATATTTTAGTCTATAATTTTAGAGAGATCATGTAAATGCAACAAGAAACAATAAAAAAAATCATGTCTTAGCAACCTTTTCTAAAGTGACCATTATTGATTATATTTCTAGGCCTAATATGTTAAAAATAGGACTTTAAAAAACTCTTCCTGAGTTCTATATTTAATGAAAGGTATTATCCATTGCAATGAAATTTCGAGATACTGGAAATGCTACAATACAGTTGGACGGAAAGTAGTGATAAATATCATGGAACTGTTTTACTGCAGGGATTGTGGAGCAAACATTTTAGAGAAATTTGCAGTTCCGTGACTAAATTCACTAGATTGCAAATAAAATTGGCTTAGCTAAATGCATTATGGTGTGCATTTACAACAGAATAGTATGTAGCCATTAGAAAAGATGGTATTTAATGACGGGGGAAATGTCCATAAGCATTTTGTTCAAAACACATTGTTAAACTAAAAAAAAGTTGACTAAACTTTAGTAACTTTCAATTTTTCTTAAAAGTGCAGATGTATTCATAAGCAAAACATCTATAGAAACAATTCAAAATGCTAGCATTTGTTAATAGGATGTTTAGTTGATTGGTAGGATAATAGATGAATATTTTATTTTTAGTTATGTATATTTTCTAAGCTGTCTCCAGTGAATACATAATCAAATAAGACAGATCAATGTTATAAATGTTTGTATTTAAAATAGTCCTCTCACATCTTAAACATGTGCATGTGATTGGAAACATGGCATTCTTTATGCATCTTAACACAATGCTTACTGTAGAAGAGTTCCTAAATAGTGAATAAATGCAAATATATTTGGTAAAAGAACAGTTATTTATATTTTTTGAAAAGGAGTATGTAATTGGAGAATGTGACACACAACATTTACTTAGTGATGCCCAGAATGCTGTCCCTGTGGGGAGACGTACACCGTGGCTTTACTTTTATGGAACCGAAGATCATGAATTTGAATCCTGACTTCAGAGAGGTTAACTTTAAAGTTATTTGTGTTACCGTGTTCTACTTTTTCTCAGTTTCCTAGTTTCAGTTCATCATCTCTAAATTGGTTAAGGATCCCATACTAGCGTTCAACTTGGAGTTCCAACATGTTATAACACAACACAGAAGATCTAATACTTTGAATGACTTTGGTTATTTTGTGTAGTTTGACAGTGGAAATGGTGGGTTAAGGGATTCCCATTTTAGATGCATTCCTGGATTACCAATTACAATACTAATTTTACAATACCAAATACAATACCAGTACAATTCTACTCTATTAGGCTTCTTTGATCACCCCTTCAGAGCCTCCTCACTTTCTTCTGCTTTTCAAAGTTGTCTGTTATTTTAACACAGTAACAATAATAATTAACATAACAATCTTTAATAATAATAACAACCTAATTAACATAATAACCTTTTACTGTGATTCTTTATTTGTGTTTTAGTATCTTTCAGCCTTCCTTGGCAGTTGGTTCAACAAACATGATCAATCTCTGGCCAATAGTTATTATTTTGGGACATTGTTTCTTTTGTCTTTAAGTTCTCTTTTCTATGGTGTTTTTTCCCCTGTAATTATTTAACTAAAAGTAATAGTTTAATTCATTAACTGCCAGCTGGCATTGTATGTGATTGTAGAGATAAAAAATAGATCTCTGGCCCCTTCCTCCATTCTTCACTCCTACAGCCTACAAATATCAAACTGGAGCTGTTAGAGGCTGAGATTCTGAAGTCAACTTGCCTGTGTTCAAATCCAAACTCTGCCAATAATTAACTGGGTGACTTTGGACAAATTCCTCAACTTTTTTTTTTTTTTAATTTCTCCACTTCTGAGTTTGTTTCCTCATATGTAAGATGAGGATGATTATAATAGGTGTTGCAGCATGACAGCCGCTTAAAGATATCCATGTCCTTGAATGTGGTCCCTTCCATAGTCACATCCCCTGCGGATGGGATTTTGCAGATGTGATCTTGAGATGGAGAAATAATCCTTAAAAATGAAACAGGCAGGAATTGAGAGTTAGGAAATGTGCTGAAAGCAGAGCACCAGGGTAATGTAGCATGATAAAAGCATGACTGGCCACTGATGGCTTTGCAGATAGGGGAATTAAGCCATGAACCAGGAATGTGGATGGTCTTTCTAAGCTAGAAAAGGCAAGGAAACGGATTCTCCTCTTGAGCCTCCGGAAGAAACTGGTCTTGTTGACAAACTGATTTTAGCTCAGTGAGATCCATTTTAGAATTCTGACCTCCAGAACCATGATAATAAATTTGTTTTTCTTTTTTTAAGTCACTAAGTTTATGATAACTGATTATAGCAGGAAAAGGATGTAGTAGGGCTTCCAGGAGAATTTTAAAAGTTAATATTGGTGAAGCAGTTAGAGGAGTATCTTATAATAAACACTATATATGTGCTTTTGTACAATATTTAGGTATGTTCCTAAAGAAATAAGTATTGAGAAGTATCAGCTGCCTCCTACAAATACTTCACATGCATATAGACAGAAAATATATGTAAAGAATGGTCCCTATTCTTCAGTTGTAATATGCCTTAAAGGAGACTACACAAACATATTAAAAATTGTATATATATATAACGTGTAATATACATGATAATGGAAAGCTGCTGAGGCTTTGGCATATCCATGTGATGACACAATGGTAGCGATGAGAAGTAGATGTTATGTGCGTTGCTTCGATGATGTTAGGCTAGTACTCTTAGAACGCTGTGAACATAATGCTTGCCTTTGGTTAAATGCCGAGGGGGGAAAAAGCTTCCCCAAAACAGTGCTTTCAGTTCAGATGACAGAACTTTAGTTGGGAGACACCCAATTTAGTTTTAGAGAAAACCCCAAAAGTATTAGCATGCATCTGGGTGCTTGAATAGTAAAAGGCCTTGACTTGTGCCCAAGGGAAGTAAAAACTCCACTTGAGAAACCTGGATAAACAGAAGATGCTGCAGTGGGGACCTGATGCGGCTGGTCCACTTAGGATCGACTTTTCAGGTGTTCTTGTTCAGTGAAGAGCTTGCAGCTGTCAGTATAATCACCACAGATGGTCATCCATGACTCCTTGTCTGCCACTTGGTTTGAATCAGTACTTTTGTGACTCCAATTACTAAAGCTTTGCAACGTCAAACCACATGCCTGACTCCTGGGAGAGGGGAGTTTCTCTTCCCGGGCATCCTTGAATGACCACCTAGAAATGGGGTCATGAAAGGTCTCTCAGTCTGAGATTTTAAGGGTATATCTATCTCCCACAGGTCAGGTCAAATTGAAATACTGGGGGTGGGAGGCATTCCCTTTTGAGAGATGATCAAGGGGATCATCACTGTTTTATCAGAATACATAGTGTATTCCAGGCCATCAATAAGTTGGGGTAACTGAAGTCTGCTGGATGATCACCATATGTTGTGCAAAAACCTCTATCTATATATTTCACTATTGGTACAGTTTGATTTTCCGATAATAGAAGAGAGACATCTGCAGTTTTCTAGTATTAAAACTAAAGAAAATGAAAAAGTACTTTTATTTGCATTCCAAAGAAAGCTGTTGTGTATTACTAACTTAAGTGCTTAATATGTACTAAGTATTACGTTCTACACGTATTGCCTTTTAAACCTCATAATTCTCTTAAATACATGTTGATTCACTCCTCTGTTCTTCATAGATGAGAGCACCAATGTACACGTAACTGTTACAGTATACATACAGCCTATATTCATCAAAGACTGCCTGTCGCAACTCAATAATTCTGCCTTTACAACCTCTTCTGGGCACTGTAGGATTACCCCACAAAATACAGGGCCAAATTTTCACATAGGAAGCAAACACACACATATGTGTTAAATCCTAAGAATTTGGTGAATGGGGTTTACTCTGTGACCTTATCTCGTGCGTCTCTGGAGATTGAACTTGACTGCACACAGCTGCTATACTAAATATTAAAAACCCACAGGAAGCACAGAGAAGCTTGCACCACAGAGGGCCTGATAGTGCCTTTGTCAGAAGGCCATAGCACTAAATCAATGTAGCTGAAATGTACTTTCGTCCCAAAGTGCTCCAATCTTAGAAGTTACCTGAAAGATGCAACACATTTATCTTCCAGACGACAGATTCCTAGTGGGTTGCTCCTCGATTTTCCTAGCTGCAGGATTTTCCTCCACCAGGGGGCACCAGAGCAACAACGACGGCACAGGGATTCCTAAGTAAAAAGAACTGATTTTCCCCTGAATAACGATGACTCATCCATGGAGATGGGGCAATAGATGGCATCTAATGGCACAATTTGTGATCAACCAAAGGTTTACAAGAGTCCATGGTGTTAGTTTTAAATTAAGGAAGGATAAAATAATTTATACAGAGAATTCTGAAACTTTATTTTGTTTATTAGAATATTCCTCCCGCCAAATATGTCTGAAGTCATTATCAAGAAATTATGGTTTTCTGGGGCGCCTGGGTGGCTCAGTTGGTTAAGCGACTGCCTTCAGCTCAGGTCATGATCCTGGAGTCCCTGGATCGAGTCCTGCATCGGGCTCCCTGCTCAGCGGGGAGCCTGCTTCTCCCTCTGACCCTCCCCCATCTCATGTGCTCTCTCTCTCTCTCTCTCATTCTCTCTGTCTCAAATAAATAAATAAAATCTTTAAAAAAAAAAAAAAAGAAATTATGGTTTTCTGCCTACTACTTTACGTTTCCTAATGGAAATGCTTCCTAGAAGAAAGGCCAAAAGACCTGTTAAAAAGGTCAGAGACAAATAGTAAAATTAGCTACTTAACAATAGAAATAGTATTTGGGTAAAGAAAGCATTTTTATTTTTTAACTAGAAAATTCTTGGAACTCCACACAGTAAATATTAATCCTAAAACTACTGCTAAGAAATTTTAAGAAGGTATGGTACCCATTCCAAGTATCTCATTGCCGCACTCAGAATAACAAAGAAATTTTGTATGTTTTCTCTTCCCATACTTGTTTGTGTGTGTGTCTGCACCATATAGGTGTCATAGATATTATACAATATATGGTGTGTATGTTTTATAACAATTGACACATACTGTTTATAGGTGTACTTTTTACATTTTTTTCACTTCACATATCATGAACATCTTACCGCATGAGAGCACAAATATCTACAGTCCCTGACTGAGAGTTCAACTTAGAATTTTTTGACTTTACGATGTTGTGAAAGCAATATGCATTCAGTAGGAACGATAGTTGAAAGTTTGAATTTTGATCATTTCTTGTGATGGCACGATACTAAGCAGTATGATATTCTCTTGCGATGCTGGGTGGTGGCAGCCACAGCTCCCCATCGACCAAATGATCACCAGGGTGAACAGCTGACACAGAACCATGCTGTACACATACAACTATTCTGTTTTCCACTTTCAGTCCGGTACTCAATATGTTATATGAAATATTCAACATTCTGTTATAAAATAGGCTTGGTGTTAGATGATTTTGCCCAATGGTAGGTTAATATAAGTGTTCTGAGCATGTTTAAGTTAGGCTAGGCTGAGTTATGATGTTCAGAAGGTTATGTGTATTAGCTGCATTTTTTACTTAAACCCATCATAAGTTGAAAATACTGGCATGTAACCCCATTGCATGTCAAGGAATATCTGTAGTTCCTTTTTAATAAACTAGATATTAGACGTCTACATTACTGAAATAATAGAAATACATTAAGCTATATTATTTCTTTTTATTCTTTTATTTTTAAAACATTTATTTTAGAGAGAGAGCCCACTGGTTGGTGGGGGGGGAACTCAAGCAGACTCCACACTGAGTACCCAGAGCCCCCACTGGGGCTCAATCCCATGACCCTAGATCATGACCTGAGCTGAAACCAAGAGTTGGACGCTCAACCCACTGTGCCACCAGGCGCCCCTATATCATTCCTTTTTAAAAAAGTGTATTCTTTTACCCATTCAGGCCTAGTATATATTTGGCATGCAATAATTCCCTTGAGTGACTGGATATTTCTCCATTCTTTAAGGAAGGAACACTGCACACCATATACCTCTCTGGGAGAGTGACAGTACACATGAACTTACTATGAAGTGTCAGTTGAGCAGTAGAGACAGTGGCTTATTTCACTTAGTCTAATATTTCACAAACTAACTTGAACATACATCACTTAAAAAATACTAACCTAAATCTCTGCAGACACAGATTGTAACGCCTCCATTCTAGGTTAATTCTTCCATTTGCTTTGATCCTAGCGAGTGCTCCTCAAATTTTAATCTGCCTGTTGATCACTTGAGGATCTTGTTGAATTGCCGATTCTGACTCAGTGGGTCTGGAGCGGAGCCCAAGATTCTGCATTTCTAATTAGCTTCCAGGTTATGGTAGCCTGTCTGTGAATAGCTGACCAGTGAGCACTTATATTAGAAGACAGGATGTAATTCACATGGAGTTGTTTTGATCATATGAAATGGCAGGAAGCAGTAATTTGAATGACCTTTTCAATTCATAAAAGGAAGTTTTCCCCCTTTATTTTTTAGTGATTCATTTGTCGGTGCTTTACATTTGAGTGAATTTTTAATACTATCTTTGAACATGGGTTAAGAAAGCTCTCTAAGGAAAGTAGCATGGTTAATACTGTATGTGAGAGATTATTTTAACAACAATATATTAGCCAGATGTTGGAGTAAGTGAGAGAAATGAGCTAAGAAACAAATGTTGTTTTATTCACCTTGCCAAGTACCACTATCCCTGTCTGGTATGTGTGAAGTTGCATGGCAGCCTTTTTTACCATGGGTAAGCTGTTCGACATACATAACAGATGGGGTCATAACTTCCCAATTCCATAAACATGGTCTCCACTCCTGGAGGCAGTAATGTATTAAGATGCTTTTTTAAAGTGTTTATAGTAGGTGCATTGCTGGCGTTTTACACGTTATTGAAGCTCAGGGCAGCAATAACTTGTAATGTAGTTTTCAACATAGCTTCAATGTGTTTTTAGGGGTGAGGTACAATAGATAAGAAATACCTTAGTAAATTATTCTTTTATTCTGTCACTTGGTTCAAGAGTGTTCTGCCTAGCATTTCAGTGTGAATTTGCGATTGTTTGGACATCATTATTTTGATATTTTGTCCTTTGTAGGACCATCTTGTCAGTGAGGTTTTCAGTTACCTCTGGTAAATAGTATCCCACTATAGCACACTCAAAATATTTCTCCCAAGATTGATAGTGGCATGCTACTCTCTAAAATCCAGTTAACCTCATTGGAGACACAGCATCACCAAAAGACAAGAAAAAAAAAATATATGACTCTAGTGGAACATATGGGAAATATATTTCAGGAAGGAGATTTATGTTTTAAGGTTTTTCTGGGAGTGTTATATTGATCTATTGAGCAAACACATATGTAAGGTACCTAGCAAGTGCAATAGGCCATTGAAACACATTAATATCAGGGATTTCGTTATTCCAGTTTCTAGAACTTAATTTCAGGAAACAATGATATAGTAATGAGAACATAATTACTGCTATCCAGGAGTTCAAAATCTAGTGAAAGCCTTAAAGTAAAGGATGGGAATATCTTAATAAATACATTATAGCAAATGCCTAAGTTTTAAGGTGACAGAGAAAAGAGAATAGCCAGTTGTTTGAGATGGACCTGTTGATGGGGGAAGTGAATGTGCAGAGAAGCAAAGATATTATTGCTATCATTATTATTATTCACTGAAAATTTAGTTCTGAAAATTCTCCATGCCACCTCCACTCCTTCCTATTTCCCACACAAATAGTGTTACACATTCCATAGACAAGGAAATTATATTTTCTTTTCCATAATATTAAGGTATTTTTGCATTTTATTACAGTCTTACAAATGATCTCATGTATTAGATTTTAGCCTACTGATAAGAAAGACTAGAATTTGCTTATTCACCATTATATTCTTGTCCCCACCATTTACTTCCACCTGAGTAACTATTAATGGACACCATAACTGCCCACAGTAAAACATAGTGTTATTTTTGGTTTTCTATGTTGTAATAAAACACATGAAGAAATGGCTATAAAAATAGACCTTTGTTATTATTCATCAGTTTCTTGTTTGCAAGTTTCAATCATATCTTAATGGGGATAGCACTTCTCTTCATTGCACTTTAAGAGAATTGATGGCATTAGTGGATTGAGATTAAAAATATTTTTCATTGTCTCACAGTATACTGGTTCTGCTTCTCTGGAGAACCCAAACTAGTACAGCAAATATATGGTAAAATCTATATAGAGATGCTAAACGGAATAGATTTGGGGGACATACGAGTCAATTTTGGACATGTTGAACTTGAGCTATTACTAAACAGACAAGTGAAGTTATCAAAGAGGCCTGTATATTTTGGAGAGTCTTACTAGAGATAGAAATTAAAATGTGGAGTTAGTTGCATATTCATAGTAAAGAAGACAACAAAGGATTGAGTTACTCTAATCTTAAAAAATAGGGGTGAAAAACAATGGAATAGGAGGTATGCCCAGTGTGTGTAAAGTTCTGGAAGCCAGATGAAAAAAAAGTTATCAAAGAAGTGATACTGATCATTTGTATTGAATGCTGATTATTCAATGGGATGTGTAATATGAGAGAGAAACATTGAATTTCACAACGTGAAGTTTTTTGATGACGTTAGCAACAAGAGTTTTAATTACAAAATGAGGACAAAAAGCATAATTAGAGTTTGGGTAAGTGAGAAAAAAGGAGAATGTTTGCTATGGCTGCCATACAAAATGCCACAGACTGGTTGGCTTAAATAACAGAAATGAATTTCTTCACAGTTTGGGACGCTGTATATTCAAGAGCAAAATATCAGCAGGGTTGCCTTCATTCTTAGGCCTCTTTCCTTGGTTGGTAGACAACCGTCTCTTCTCTTGGCTTTCATGTGGTCTTTCTTCCCCGTGTCTGTTTCCTAATATCTACCTCTTATAAGGACGCCAGTGATACTTGATTAGGGCCAGCTGTACTCAACGCATTTTAACTTAATTACCTCTTTGAAGACCTTATTTTCAAATATAGTCACATTTTGAGATATTTGGGATTAGGACTTCAACATGAATTTTGGCAAGAAATAATTCAGCCTATAGCACTCTGCCTCTGGTCCCCCAAACTTCATGGCCTTGGTGCAAAATAGGTTCACCCATCCCAGCTGCCCCTGGGTCTCCACCTATTCCAACATTAACTCTAAATTCATTATCTCACCCAAATATCCTCTAAATCAGCTATGGTTGAGAATCATGGTATAATTCATCCTGAAGCAAAGTTCCTCATTAGCTGTGAACCTGTGAACCAGAGGAGTTATCTGTTTACAAAACACAGTTGTAGTACAGGTATAAGACAGACATTACAATTCCCAGAGGGAGAAATTAGGGAAGAGGGGGAAAGATCACAGGACCTAAGCAAGTCTGAAAATTAGCAGGGAAAATTGCATATGATTTTAAGGCTTAAAAATAATTGTTTGACTCAGTGCTCTTTCCTTTGGGTCCACCAGGGTGATGGCCCTAACTTAGATGCCCATCAGTGTGGTGACTCTTTCTCCTCATTTTAACTTGCTCAACTGTTTTAGCACTCTAAATACCTGGTCTTCAATTATAGTAACATTGTTAGGTATTGGAGGTTTGGGGGGCAGACACAACACAGCCTACAACAGAGATTACGGGCAGTTCTTCTGAGGAGTACTAATTTTCAAAAGTCAACAAGGATATGAAACAATAATTGATGGAAAAATGTGAGTGAAATAATATGGTTCCAAAATAAGATGAATAATCCAGTAGAGGGATATTTTGATGTTGTAGAAGAAAGAGGAAGAAACTGTTGCAGTAATGTCCCTAAGTACGCTAGAGAAGATGGAAACAAGTGTAAAAATGGAGGGACTGCTTGGCTTTAAGTGGAAATACATAGGGAACAGGCAGGTACAGATAATACTAGGGGTTCTGATGTGAGATGGAAATATGTAGAAATTCTCTTGTGAGCTTTGCTTCTTTCAGCAAAGTAGAAGCAAAGGTCATAAGCTCTAAGTGAGCCTGGTGAAGTAGAGAGTAAATGAAAATATGTAATAATAATTTAGGGTAATTTTATCATAACTTTACCCTGGGAGGAGCCATTCTGGTTTTAAGGAATTTTTTTTTTTTTTTTTTTTGCTAGACAATTTTGATGAGTAAAACAAAACAACTGGGAATGATGAGTTGTTTTTTCTAGCTTTGAGATTTTTTTCCTATAGTATGGCAAAGTAAGGAAGGGACAAGTGAAACCAGAATATTTATGAGGGAATGACATATAATAATTAGCCTTATGTTTTAAGCTGTGTAAGAGTAAAGATGTAAAGGTGACAAAGGAAAATGAAATGAAATAGGGGTCCTGTCAGAGTCAAGAGATTCCTGGGGTTTAGGTTCTCTAAAGAAGGGGTCTGAGAATAGAAGAGGTGGTGATCAATGAGTGTTAGCATTTGGAAAATTAGACCACAGTACTAACTTGTGGCAATTTAGTGAATGGTATGTCTTCATTTGTAGCTGCTGCATTTAATGCAGTTTAATGAACAGTTAGAATCATTTGAATAGTTCATTATGTTTAGTTTAATTAGTGTTCTATGCTGCCTTATAAATTACCAGAAACTAAATGACTTAAAATATCAATCATTTTCTGTAACCATTTCTGTAGGTCAGAAGGCTGGGAACTGCATAGCTGAGCTCTGTGCTTAGAGTCTCATAAGACTGAAATCATGGTATTGGTTGGCTGCATTCTCATCTGAAGGCTCAATAGGAAAGGATCCACTTGGCAACTGCTCTCAGGTTGTTGACTGATTTCAGTTCATTGCGGTAAAGATTTCTCGGCAGCTTTTTAAATGGATTTTTTTAAGGTCAGCAATAGTCTCTACTCCAAATCTCTGACTTCTAGACCATCTTTTAAATGACTTTCCCGAATAGATTAGGGCTACCAGAATAATCTCCCTTTTGATTGACTTAAAGTAAATTGGTTAGGGTATTTAACTGCATACAAAATCCTTCACTTGTGCCATATTCTATTGATTAGAAGCAAATTCCATGTTTTGCTTGCCATCAAGATGAAATAATAAAAGGCTATGATTCATGACTAGGGTTGTGGTTAGTTTAGGCTAACACAAAAATGTGTACATTGAACTATGTATTATTTAAAGGTGTTTTTTCAGTTTTATGTTCACCCACAGAGGGTTAACTGCAATGAGAATCACCCTGTTACAAATGTAAACTACAAGAAAGTTGGGGGGTGGGTGGAGAAATAACTGTTTTCAAACATTGAATGTAGGCATCACAGGTCTGTGATCATGGATCACATGAGAGAACCTCATGAGAAAAGGGAAATATGATACCTTTGACTTCTAGAGAAAGTTTCTATCCATGTCATAGAAAATGTCAGGGGGGATCCAAACATAATCCAGTTGAGTTGGGAAGATAAGCTGTTACTTGCAGAAACCAAAGTGAGTATAACTTTAAGGGCAGAATACCAGAAATAGAGGAGATTGATGATTGGTAAATAGGTAGATAGAAGAGGAAACTCCAGGGAGGAGGGGAGGAGAGAAGAGGGTGTGTTATGGAGACCTGCAGAAGGATCCTCTCAAGTATTTGGCTGAAAATTGATCCATCTTCCAAGGAGGCCAGGGATGGAACTACTAAGAAGCGATAGGCAAAACAATTCATGGAGATCACACAGGGTTGAAAACAATTTGCATTCTTATCATCCCAAATTAAACAAAACAAAACAAAACAAAACAAAACCTCTTAATACACAGGTCATCATATGGTGGCCAAAATGGTCACACCTTAGTTATAAGACTAAACAAACCCCAGAGGTAAATCTGCTCTAAACCTGTCCAAACTGAAATCAAGTGTCAAAAGGAATAAAGTGAAGGAATGTAGATAAATTGTGATCTAGAACAAATTTCAATAATCTTTTAAAGAAATACAAGAAAATTCATTAAACAAAATGACTTGCAAAACTGCAAATTACAGTCAAGATTACTAGGCATGCAAAGAAGTAGAAAAATAGATTTGTCTCCTGATAGTAGTTTCTATCATTAAAAACAGATGCAGAAAAATCAAAGCTGGAATCAGTAGACAAGGAGTTTCAAGGAACAATTACACATCAAATGTGTTCAAGGATTTAAAATAAAGCCTGAACATGAAGTGAAGGTAATTAAGGTTACAAAAGACTCAGATGAAACTACTTGACACAAATTCAATATCTGAAATGTAACAACAAAATAAAAAAAACTGAATGGGAATAGTAACAGACATAGAAGAGAAAAATCTGTGAACTTGATGTAGCAATAAAAACAATACAGGAAAAATCCTGGAGAAAGAGACTGTAGATAAACTGATTATCATGTCCAGTGAGAAAATATCAAGTAGGCTAACATTTAATTGGAGAGCATACAGAAGGGTCTAGGTAGTATTTGAAGAGGTGATGGCCAATTTAATTCATGGAAAAATAAACAAATAAACAAAACCATGCTGAATAAACAAAGCAAGCCACACCAGAGCACATTCTAATCAAAAAACTAAAAACCAGTAATTGAGAAAAAATAAATTGTAGCCAGGGGAAAAATGACATTTCTGCATAAAAGAACAAAGAAGAATGATTGTAGACTTGACAGAAGTTAAACTTGCCGGAAGACAATGAGGAACAACCTCATTAAAGTGCTGAAAGAAAAAAAAAAATGAACCTGAAATTGATATCAAGCAAAAAATATGCTTCAAAAATGAAGATAGACTTTTTAGGCAAACAAAAGCTTACAAATCTCACTGTTATCAGATGTTGGTGATAAGAAATATGAAAGGAAGCACTTGTGAAAAATGAAAATGACACTTGATAAACTTATGCATCTAAATGAGGATTTGGTAAAATTCAGCCTGCAGCTGTATTTGACCTAGGATGTGTCTGTCTCTATTTCTTGAACAGCCTGAGAGGTCAGAATGTTTTTTACATTGTTAAAATGTTATTTTTTTAAAAAAGAAAAAGCATATTGAACAGAAACTATATATAGCCAGTAAAGCCTAAATAATTTATTGTCTGGCTTTTTACAGAAAGTGTAAAAACTTTCAACCTAAATAAAGAGTATCACAAAAGAAAACATAGGAGCATAAATGTAAGTGTGACACACAAATGTTTTTCAAAATATGAAAAATAATGGAAACAATGGCTGTTTAGCAAATAGGTAGAAATAAAAATGTATGACAATATAAAAAAACCCACAATGTATACTATTGAAAGGTCTTAATCTATATGAAAGGTAGTATAATATTGATGGTAGATGGTGATAAGTTAAAGATGTATATTGTAAGCCCTAGAGTAAATATCACATTAAATAAAAAGGTGTGGCTAATAAGCCAATAGTGAGGTTAGAAGATTATACTCAGTTAATCCAAAACAATACAGATCAAAAGAGGAAAACAGAGTGTGCAAAATGGATGAAGGGCAGTGGGGGATTTAGACTTCCAGTTATTGAATGAATAAGTCATAGGGATAAAAGGTACAGCATGGGGAATATGGTCAATGATATTGTAAGAGTGTTGTATGGTAGCAGATGGTACCTACACCTCTTTGTAGTGAGCATAGGCTAATGTATAAAGAAGTTGAATCACTGTGTTGTACACTTGAAATGAATGTAACATTGTATGTCAACTATACTAAAAAAAATTGAAAGGAAAAAGGAAGAATACTGACACAAATAAGAAGGAAGATTTCAGCAAACTATACCAACAATCTTATTAAATATATGGTCCAAAAATTGTAACTGTAGAGATTATCAGACCATAATAAAATGCAAATTCCTATTCTCTTTAAAAGAAATCATTTTAAATATATAGATATAGATTAAAGTGAAATAATGAAGAAAGTTCTTATGTAAACACCAATTAAAAGAAACTTGGGAATGCCTGGGTGACTCAGTAGGTTAAATATCTGACTCTTGGTTTCAGCTCAGTCGGTGATTTCTTAGGTTGTGAAATGGAGCCCCATGTGGAGCTGTGTGCTCAGCCAGGTATTGCTTGAAGATTCTTTCCCTCTGCCCCTCCCCCCACTCATGCTCTCGAGCTCTCTCTCTTTCTCAAATAAATCTTAAAAAAAAAAAGCTGGAAGTGGCTTTCACTCCCAGGTATGATGGAATAACAGGAAACAGACTTATTGTCCTTCTGTAAACAACTAGGATATATATAGGAGATAAAAACTAGACCAAATACAGGAAATAACAGTTTTCAGACACTGGAACATGGGCAAAGTAGGACAACAATCTCTAACAGAAAGGAACCAAATGAGGTAAATCCTATGATTTTCCCTATTCTTCTGACTGTTTTCAGGCTGTAGGACAGGGAATAGGGCTATATACGGAGCTGTTTGATATCACCACATTGAGGATACACAGTTCCAATTTCAGGGATGCCAAGGCAAATACAATTTATGGGGCCAAACACTGGAGAGGAGGGTGTGCAAAGAAGATCTAGAGACTAGCAGGATTGGCAAGGAGTCTCTCAAGTCTTTGATTGAATACGTGAGTAATAAAACACCAGGAAAACAGGGAGATAAACACTGCAAAGGGGTAAGGCAAAGAATTTCTAGAGATTATATAAAGCTTGATAGTCCACTTTTTAAAGAACCATAGCGAACAGACATATTTATACACAAGAAATTGAGTAGAATCCTTAGAATGGGCTTGGCTCAGTATTAAAGCCAAATTAGTCCTAGTACAGATTGTTTAGAACCCACACTAACAGATTAAAACAAAGTCTTAAAATGATCAAACAGACTCCAAGTAACTATACTGCATCCCTGAAAAGTTTTATTCTATATAAGGGTATAGGTATGGAGAATGTGTGTGTATACATTTACATTCCAAAATTGAAAAGCATAAAATTCATGAGTCTGTTATTTAATAAAACCTATCTAGGGATGAAAAGGGGAAAAAAAAAAGACAGGAAGAATAAGCCTATAACCAGAGAAAGTCAAGAGAAATAGATACAATGGGGATGCCATTAGGGACGTGTGCTGGAGACTAGAAGGCCGGAAGAGACAGAAGAGATACTTTTTCACGTTTCCTTCCTTTACCTAACCCCATTCTCCTGCCAAGTTCTTCACGTCTCCAGGCCTGATTTTTTTTTTTAGCAGCAGCAGTTGATTACAGTATAGTTTTCCACAACACTCTTCAAAACATGTCCTGTCCTATCTCAGAGGCAACTATATCAGCCAGCTAAATAAACTCAGTTATGAATCAAATAGTATAAGCACACAGAAACAAACTTGTCAGATGACCATCTACAGGCCAATATTTGCTTCTCCAGAAAATTTATGACAAGGAAGATAAAAATTGAAGGCTATAGAATAAAAGAAACTAGAGCTATAACTCAAACAGTGGGTGGATAATCAACTAAAAAGAATTGTGTGATAATTAGGGAAATGTGGGTATACACTATCAACTAGGTAGTATTAAGAGATTTTAACTGATTTTTAGATGTGAAAATGGTATGGTTTATATAATAATTGTCAACATGATACATACTCCAGGTTTATGGGTGAAATAGCCTGGTGTGTTGGATTTGCTGAGAGGACTCAACCTTAAAGGGACAAAGGAAAATTACATACAAAATTGTTAATAATTGTTAAATCTGGCTAATAGATGCCTGGATTCATTATATAACTTTCTACTTTGTATATGCTAGTAAACTTTGAAAACAAAACATTATAGAGAGGGATGCTGGAATAACATACTCTTTTTCTAAAATTTAAATTTCACCTCCTCTCTAAATTTGGTTGAAGTTGTTATTTAAAGGGGCCTTGCAGCTCAGACTCTCTTGATAGCATCCCCATTAAAATTATCAACTTTTCCTCACAAGTATTGTAAGCACACCCTGTTGTTTTAGAAAAAAACTTGGCAAACTGCTGTTTGAGCCAGATCAGCCTAATTCCTATAACCAGCCATGCTGAAGTCTCAGTAGCTAAACAGTTTTACCCCTCGTTTGAATCACCCTATTGAATCATTTGAAGCAAGCTGGTGTTGGTGATGGGGGATTCTACATGGTTCTTAATATACTTAGACTCTGCTTCTACTTGGCATGGAGATAAACGTGGAGAGGTTGTAAAGGATCAGAAGGGAAGTTTTAGAGGCTAGGCTGGCGCATGGCATGTATTACTCCTGCCCACATTCTAGTCACCACAAATCAGTCTTATGGTCCCACCCAACTGTGAGGGAGGCTAGAAAATTTAATTTCCTGTGTGTTAGAATCAACTAAGAGATTCACTGAATCCAAAATATTTTCTTTGCCACAATAGACATTTGGTTTAATAAATATTCTCATATGTTTATACTTATAAACAACCCATTTAGTTTAATTTAAGCTATCAAAAGATAAACTGTCATAACAGGAGTATGAATGGAAAGTTTAATTCATGAATTTGATTGGCAGTAAATGCTTCTGAGCCATATGCCGGAATTAATATCCACATTCATCAAAGATGTATTGAGTACCTAACATAAGGTACTATACAAAGCACTGGGGATGCAGGTCAGAGATCCTGCAAGCCAGGATCTGTTACTCTGTGGAGGAGAATAAGAAAGAATGTAGGTAATAACAAAAGAGTGTGCTCTGAGAACAGGTGGAGGGAATGCCTTCTTTAGTGTTGGGTCGACGCACATTCTAGGGCAATGTGATACAGCATATTTTTAAGGGAAAGTGAGTCTATAAAAGTCAATTCAGCTTCTCTGAAACAAGTAAATGCTAAACTTGTACTGGTATTTTTCAAACTTTTCTGTTAAGAATTTGACACTAATATAGAGCAAAGGAAATATAATTTTATATGAAGTAAGTTTTTGTAATTCAGATAACATATGTAATGATTTTTTTTCTATTAGATTAAGAAATTCTATTTTATGAGTCTGTTGGGTCTTTAATATATCCTTGTAATAATGACATATTTACATTTACTTTTTCTGTATTTTTTTACATGCAAAGAAATATACACAATACATATGCATGTATATATAGCAACATATATTTGGGCTTTTTTATTTCATATTTTTAAATGATCTATTACAATGGATTAAATGTGCTTTAGGTTGTCACTAATACCACTTGATATATATGAACAGATATTTGAGATTTATAAACAGTAATAAAATTTAATATAACTAGAAAATGGAAAATAGCATTTATAATATGAATAAAATGTTTAATTTTGACTTACTTGAATATATGATCATTACTGCTTATTCTCAAGCATAAGCAGTCTTAAATACACAGAAACAATTTCCAGAGTTTAGTAGCATCTTGCAGTAGAGACATAAGTAGGTTATCTTTTGAATGATACTGAATATTTCATTCTAATAAAGCTTTCAAGGCATTTGAGAAAAAGATTTAAGTGCTAAAATATGCAAATATCAATTTATTTTGTTCTTATTTGCAGCATCTGATAACTTTTAGAAAGTATATTTCGAGGCACCTGGGTGGCTTAGTCGGTTAAGCATCTGACTCTTGACTTCTGCTCAGGTCATGGTCTCAACAGTCGTGAGATCAAGCCCTACACTGGGCTCTGAGCTGGGCGTGGAGCCTGCTTGGGATTCTTTCTCTCCCTCTGCCCTTCCCCCCTCAAAAAGAAAGATGTTTCATAAAAAGCATGATAATTATGAAAATCAGAAAAGCTAAAATTAAACTTGGTTTATATCTTGTAAGACATTTATAATAAAATTGCATCCAATATGTGCATGTAATACACACAAAATACATGCATACATGAACATATACTTTTACCAAAGGGCAAACTATACATTACTATTTTGTAACCAATTTCTTTAAACCTCTAGTGGCATATCACAAAATATTTTCAAGATAAATATTAATCTACAACTTCATTTTACTGACAATATAGGATTCTATTTTATGAGGATGAGGAATACCATTACCTATATTTAGATAATAACCAAGTGGCCAAGCCTCACTCTCTTCCCCCACTACCTCTTTTCCAAAATTAACACACGTACACGTTCAAATACAGGTTTTAACTAGTTTTCCATTGCCTACTAAATAAAATTCAGACTTGAGATCTTGCCATTAAATAATAAAAAGGACAATTGATGTATGTTCATATTATAACTCCATTTCACTTTACTGTGTACTTAGTATGTGCTGGGATGAAAAATTTTGTGTATTTTATTTTTTTATTTTTTTTTATTTTTTATTTTTTTTTAAATTTTGTGTATTTTAAATAAATAAATTGGAATTTCAGATAAGTGATTAGAGCAAGAAACCTTGTTTCAGATCTTTGAGGCCATATTCTGAAATAAGAACCATTTCACATCCACATGCATATGAAATATTGTACACAGGATACATACTGAGTTCAGATCTCAGTATCCAGTTCCTCAGCACTTCAAGGAATCACTGGTAATATTTTTATCAGTGGGATTTATAGAGTATTCTCTACACAGCTCAAACCCCTTTTTGTGATCCATAGAATCTACTTGCATGCTCAATTATTACTTGCCCTTGATTACTGAACTCTTAACATTTACATCTGGAAATGATTAAAATGATATAAAATACACATCCTATGTAGGCTCTGTTTCCATCCAATGTATGCTGGAATGCTTAGATTTTATGTAAGTTTGCCTCAGCACATGTGGTAAAAGTTGGGTTAGCCTAATTCTGAAGTGTACAGACAAAATTCAAGTTCTTCAAATATTTTCTGTGACTTTCACATGAGAATGCATAAAAAAAAAAAGTAAAGAAAAATTTAATTTCTGGTAATATGATTTACTTGATCACATTGGAGATTGGTTTCTCTCTTTCTAACCTAAATATTTCCTGTCCTCATGAGTGTGCTTCTGCCAATTCCATTCTCTGCTACAATTAGCGTTCCATGTGCTAGGGCAATGAGAGTAGCATTTCAAACTCTCCCTTGAGGAGATATATCATTTCTTGTTTGGAATCTGAGTTGAAATCAGATTGCTTGTTTTGCTGTGCCATCTCCTTCTTGGCATTAAATTTGCCTTTGGCAGGAACGTATCAAGGCGTAAGTTTTAACCACTTCCTGTCCAGTTTAATGCAAATTAAAGTCATTATAACCTCTGTTTTGCAGATAAATAAACTGATATTCACAACAATCAAATAACTTTTTCCCCCAAGGCAAAACTGCAAGGAAGTGATAGATTATAACCTAGGAATTCTATTCGAAGTCCAGTTCTTTTTCTGCTACCAAAAAATATGACCCTGTCTTGCATTCACTTTTCATTATTGAACACTGGGGACAAAACAGATCCTCCTTCTTAAAGACTTAATGTCAACTGAATTTCAGGGATTAATGTTTCTCTTATTCAGAGGAAATTAAAGAGGCCCTTGGCTTCAGGCTCAGTGATTTCTTCAGATTTGCTTTCAAATATGATTCTCACTTTCGTAGTTAGACTAAGGCCTCATTTCTTGGGAACAAATCCCCGAGCCTTATCCCAGTTCTAGTAATAAAGCTAGAACACTTAGGTTTATTAATTACCTTTTAAATTTAATACATGGTGCTAGGATAAATGTTATGCAATTAATTATACATGATAAGATCTAAAACAAAGGAGAAGTATAAAAATGTTATTGATTTCAAACATATTAATGGTATCGTACTCCCTAGGTCCCCAAATTCCTTAATTCTTTCCAAACCGCTTTCTGCTCTGCTCTTACATTCATGCATTCACTGAATGAACATTAATGGGGTACTTGGAATTCTGACATTGAAAGCCAGACCCTACTCAAAGGAAATGGAAGGGGTCTCAATACTCATATCCTTCAAACAACCATATTTTACCTACTCATCAAAAATGCTAGCCCTAAAGGTAAGGCTTCCTCATTTTTACCTTCCTGCCTGATACTTTCTGGGATATAAATGATTTTTTTTTTTTCTTTTTTTTTTCCCTTGGGCTCCTCTGGAATAGCATATTCTGCAATTCTGAAACTTTGTCCCGTTGCTAAAGGAGCTTTGTTTTTTTAAGAGACAGACTAACCTGTATGTCTAACCTATATGAATTTGGTTTTTTGGCATGGGTTCAATTACATGACTATATTATATGAATTTACTAGTGTCTTTTAACCCAGTTCAAATAGCAGAGATCAAATAAGAGTCACTTTTAATATCAAGCAATCACCATCTGAATCAAAGGAAAAAGGTCCAGGGGCTCTGGGGGGCTCATTTGGTTAAGCGTCTGACTCTTGATTTGGGCTCAGGTCATGATCTCAGGGTTGTGAGGTGATCTTGCTTAAGATTCTCTCTCTCTTGAAGGGGAACCCTCTTAACACTGTTGGTGGGAATGCAAGCTGATACAGCCACTCTGGAAAATAGTATGGAGTTTCCTCAAGAAGTTAAAAATAGAGCTACCCTATGACCCAGCAATTGCACTACTAGGTATTTACCCCAAAGATACAAATGTAGTGATCCGAAGGGGTACGTGCACCCCAATGCTTATAGCAGCAATGTCCACATAGCCAAACTGTGGAAAGAGCCCAGAAGTCTATCAACAGATGAATGGATAAAGAAGATGTGGTGTATATATATACAATGGAATAGTACTCAGCCATCAGAAAAGATGAATACTTAGCATTTACATCGATGTGGATGGAACTGGAGGGTATTATGCTGAGTGAAATAAGTCAATCGGAGAAAGACAATTATCTCATATGGTTTCACTCATATGCAGAATATAAGGAACAGGGCAGAGGACCATTGGGGAAGGGAGGGAAAACTGAATGGGAAGTCGTCAGGGAGAAAAACCATGAGAGACTCTTAACTATAGGAAACAAACTGAGGGTTGGTGGAGGGAGAGGGGTGCGGGTGAGGGGCATCAAGGAGGGCACATGATGTGATGAGTACTGGGTGTTATATGCAACAGATAAATTATTGAACGCTACATCTGAAACTAATGATGTACTATAAGTTGGTTAATTAAAAAAAATTCTCTTTCTCTGCCCCTCCCCACCCTCTTTTCCTCTTAAAACACGCACGCACACACACACACACACACACACAGGAAAAAGGTCTAATGTTGTGCTAAGGTGTTTGTAGATTACCCCAAGATCTCATGGTGATTAAAATAATCAACCTGATTAGGTTATTTAAAATATTTTAGACTGATGAAACCATAAAGACAATAAGCCATTAAAATTAGGACATGGTATAAGTCTAATACCTATATAGTCACATACATTCCACAGCTTTGTTAAAAAAGGGATCTTCCTCTGTCTTCAAAGTACATAGCTACATAGCTACATAGCTACATTCACTGCCCCTATCACATTCTCCTGTTAAATCTCCCACTGCCATAATTTTTATGAACACTTGTGATTAAATTATGGTACACCCACATATTCTGGGATTACATCTTAGTGTCAAAATCTTTCAATCATGTCTGCAAAATCCATTTTGTATATAAGGTAACACCCACAGGGTCCAGGGATTAGGACTTGGATATCTTTTGGGGGACCATTATTTAGCCTACCTCAGAGCTATGTTCAATTATAAGGAAGCTCCTCCACATATCCTACCACACACACACACACACCAAAAAACGTGCAATAAAAACCAAAGTAACCAAAACCCACCAGTACAAGTACCTGCACTAAGTCAATGGCCATGGTGGATTTGGTAAGTAGTTGGTTGTGCAGAGTAAGGAAAACAGAAAATTAGAGTTGAAATCTAGGTTTATGGCTTGTATAATAATATGCATGATAATATGATTAAACAAAATGAGGAATTTCATTCATAAATGGACCTAGATGTGTTTATAAAAAAATCTATAGTGTCGGTAGGCATTCAGTCAAATTCCGTTTTACAGATCTCTAGCTATTTCTTTTAAAACCAGTTCCCACAAAAGTGTATACATTGAATGATCATTCCTACCATGACCACTCCACTCTACCATTCCCTACTAGTAATGATAAAAGAAATACTTCTTCCCGCTCTGTCTGTATGGAATACATTTCTGTGTTGTGAAAAGTGTAGTGATTAGTTTCAGATCAGTGTATTTCAACTATGTGAATGTTCTCAATGTTAGTACAATCTTTGAACCATAAAATACTTAAGGATTTTTACTGTGATATTTTAATTATTACTGTTTTAAATTTTTATTTAAAAGACCAAGGCACAAGATGAATTGCTGCCATTTCAAAAACAAATCTAATCATTCCACTGAGGAAAACTAATACCAGATATAGTGTATATTTTCTTAAATTCAGTCCTCCACAAACATCCCTTTGATTCATATTTTAGACTGGTAAAATATCAGAGTTAAGCATAAGTTTATACATAATTAGATATCAGAGTTTCAGTTCTTTCAAAAGGAATCACTTCAAAGGAGAAACAATATTAGATGTAGTATAATTTCTAAAGATAGAAACCAAATATTTCCTCTTTAGTTTAATTAATATGAATCATTTATAATTATTTTTTGTCTTTTCATAATTTAATTACAGAGATTCATTTAAATCTTAGATTTTTTATAGAAAATGATTGTCTAAGAAGGAAAGTAATCTTCATAATCTCAAATTTCAAATACACTAAAAAACATATCCAAATGCAGAATATAGAAATGAAAAACTCCATGGTTTTATTTGCCCCTCAAAATGTCCCTATTTCCTACCTATGTGATAAGACTCAACTACATCAAGAAGATATATGCACCTCTATATTTATTGCAGCATTATATACAACAGCCAAAGTATGGAAGCAGCCCAAGTGTCAACTGATAGATAAATGGATAATGAAGAGGTGGTATATGTACAGTGGAATATTACTCAACCATAAAAAAGAATAAAATCTTGCCATTGGCAACAATATGGATGGATCTAGATAGTATGATGCTAAGTGAAATAAGCCAGTCAGAGAAAAGCAAGTACCATATGATTGCATTCATGTGGAACAAAATAAATGAACAAAGAAAAAAAGACAAACCAAAAAACAAATAGCTATAGAGAACAAACAGATGGTTACCAGAGGGGAAGTGGGGGTGGGGATGGGTGAAATAGGTGATAGGGATTAAGAGTACACTTATCATGATGGGCGCTGAGTCATATAGAATTGAATTACTATATTATACCCCTGAAACTAATAGAACACTGTATGTTAACTATACTGGAATTAAAGATTATAAAATGTAGCTACTGGAAATAGAATGGCAAACATGCCACTACTTTTTTGGTGGATATCTTTTATGTAATTTTGCCTCCTCAATAGTTTTATCTGTCAAAGGAATAATTGTTGGAATGTATTAGCTCCTACGAGTTTGACTATTTTAGATACTTCAGTCAAATCATGCTGTATTTGTCCTTCTGCATTTGGCTTATTTCACTTAAAATGGATGAAACTGGAGGATATGCTGCTATCACATATGTCCTTGTTTCCATCTTTTTTGAAGCCAGATAATAGTCTATTTTATGTATATACAACATTTTTATCCGTTTATCCATCCATGGAAATTTAGGTTGTTTCCACATTGACTACTTTCAATAAAACTGCATGAACATGGGAATGCAAATATCTTTTTATGATGGTGATTTCAGTTCTTTTGGAAACTCAGAAGTAGGATTTCTGAATCATATGGCATTAAATTTTGAATTTTTTGAGGAACCTCCTTACTGTTTTTCGTAGTGGCTGCACTAATTTACATTCCCACCAATAGTGTACAAGGATTCCTTTTCCTCACACCCTCACCAACACTAATTAACTCTTGTATTTTGATGATAACTATTTTCACACGTGTGAGGTGATAGCTCATTGTGGTTTTGATTTGCATTTCCATGATGATTAGTGATGCTGAGCATCTGTTCATGTATTTTTTGACATGTGCATGTCTTTGGAGAGCTGTCTATTTAACTGTTATGCCAATTTTTAATCAAGTTGTTTTTCCCCAATTGTAGAAGTTACTTACATATTTTGGATATTAACCCCTTGTCAAATATATGGTTTGCAAGTATTTTCTCAGACTCTATAGGTTGCCTTTTTCTTCTGTTAAATGTTTCCTTTGATGTGCATGAGCTTTTTAACTTGATGCCGTCCCATTTATCCATTTTTGCCATATTGCCTCTGCTTTGGTGTATTATCCAAGAAATCATAAGGGAAAATCATCATGAAATTGTTTGCTTCTAGTATCTCACAGTTTGAGCTATTTAAGTCTTTAATCCATCTTGAGTTTATTTTTGTGTATAGCATGAGATTAAGGTTGAATCTCTATCTTGCAAGTGAATATCTAGTTTTTCCAAAACCATTTGTTGAAGAAATTACCCTCTTAATTGTATATTCTTGATATCCTTGCTAAAGATCAATTGACAGTATTTATATGGGTTAATCCTTGTCTCTCTATTCTGTTCCATTCATGTAAATGTCTGTTTTTATACCACTACACACTGTTTTAATTACTATAGTTTGGTAATATATTCTGATATCAGGAAGTGTGGTGTCTCTGACTTTTTTACTTTCTCAAAACTGACCTATCATGGTCATTTGTGGTGTGATATAAATTTTGGAAATTTTTTTCTGTAAAAAAATGTCATTGAGATATTAACAGGGATTATACTGAATCTGTAGATTGACATGGGTAGTATGGACATTTTAACATTATTAGGTCTTCTAAATCATGAATATGGAATTTCTTTCCATTGGTGTCTTTAATTTCTTTCATCAATGTATTATACTTTTCGGAGTTCAAGTTCTTCATCTCTAAGTTTATTTGTATTTTATAGTTTATGATGCTATTATAAATAAGATTATTTTCTTAATTTCCTATTCAGATGGTCCATTGTATATAAAAATGATTTTTGTAAGTTACTATCCTACAAATTTGAATTTATTTTGACATTTTTAAAAAGAATCTTTGATTTTTTTACATATAAGATCATGTCATGTGCAAACAGAGATAATTCGACCTTTTTTCTTTTTTGGATGTCATTTTATATCTTGCCTAATTGCTCTGACTAGAAGTTGCAGTACTCTATTGAATAGAGTGGGCTTTCTTGGCTCCTGTTCCTGATCTTAGAGGAAAAGTTTTTAGCTTTTCACCACTGATTATGATGTTAACTGTGGACATATTATATGTGGCTTTGTATTCTTAGTTTGTTGAGAGTTTAATCCTGAAAGAGTATTGAATTTTGTGAAATGCTTTTTTTTGCATCTATTGTGGTGATCATGTAATTTTTATCCTTAATTCTATTAACGTGGCACATCACATTGATTTTTCGTATGCAGAACCATCCTTGCATCCCAGGGATAAATCACAATGTAGTCATGGTGTATGGTTTTTTAAATATGCTATTTGATTCAGCAAGCTAGTATTAGGTTGAGAATTTTTGGATTTATGTTCATTAGGGATATTGGTCTGTACTTTACTTGTAATGTCTTTGCCTGGCTTTGATATCAGGGTAATGTTGTCCTCATAAAATTAGTTTAGAAGTATTCCCTCTTCAGATTTTGGGATGAGTTTGAAGAAAACTGACATTAATTCTTCCCACATTTTGTATGATATTCAACAGTGAAGCCATCTGGTTCTGGGCTTTGTTGGGATGTTTTTGGTTATTGAATCAAACTAATTGGTTATAGGTCTGTTCAGATTTTCTATTTCTTCATGCTTCAGTCTTGGTAGTTTGTATATTTCTAGGAATTTATTTTTCTAGATTATCCAGTTTGTCAGAGGGTAATTATTTATTGTAGTCTCTTATACTTTCTTTTTTCTGTGTCTTCAGTTGTAATGTCTCCTCTTTTATTTCTGATTTTGTGCCTTTTTCTTATCTTAGTCTAGCTAATGATTAGTCAATTCTGTTTTCAAAACTTAGTTTTAGATTCATTGACTTTTTTTTACTACTTTTCTAAATTTCACTTATTTGTACTATATTATTCCCTTTTTCCTATCTTTGGTCTTAGTTTTTCTGTTTCTAGTTCCTTGCAGAGTAAAATTAGGTGCTTCAAGATATCTCTCTTTTTTTTTTTAATGTAGGCATTATGGCTATAAAATTCCTTTTTTAGTAATACTTTTGCTGTATCCCATATGTTTTGGTATGATATGTATTTGGTTGTTTTCATTTGTCCGATATTTATTGCTCTTTTAATTCAACCCTTGTGCTAGTATTCAAAAATGTTAAAAATCACAAATGTGTGGAAATTAACAGTTTTACTTTTGCTACTAATTTTTAGTTTCATTCCATTGTGGTCAGAAAAGATACTAGGTATGGTTATAGTCTTCTTAAATTTGTTAAAACTTGTTTTGCAACCTAACATATAACTTGTTTTGGATAATGATTCCCGTGAGCTTGAGAGAAAGATGTATTCTGTTGTTGGGTGGAGTGCTCTGCATGTTTCTTGGGTCCAATTGATCTGTAGTGTTCAGGTTATATTTCCTTACTGATTTTTCTGTCTGAGTGCTCTATCCATTACTGAAAGTGAGATTTTGAAATCTATTATTTCTCTCTATTCTTCCTTTAGTTTTGTCATTATTTGCTTTATATATTATGTGATGTTTATATAGATTTATATAACTACATTTTAATGTTATAATATAGCATAATTACATATATTTATAATTGTTACATCTTCCAGGTGAATTGTCTCTTTTATCATTATGTAATATCCTTTTTGTCTCTTGTGATAGTTTTTGACTTAAAGTCTATCTTCTCTGATACAAATACAGCCATCTCTCCTCTCTTTTGGTTAGCATTCCCATGGAATATCTCTTTTTCCATCCCTTCACTTTTGGCCTATGTGTGTCACTAAATCCGAACTAAGTCTCTTGTAGACAGCATATAGTTGGATCTTTTTTTTTTTTTTTCCTAATCCCATTTAGTTACTGTGTCTTGGGGGGAGATTAACCCATTTCATTTAAAGTAATTATTGATGGGAAGAATTTACTCTTGCCATATTGTTAATTGTTTCCTGTCTGTCTTGTAGTTCTTTTGTCTCTTCTTGATGGCTTTCTTCATATTCTTCATATTTCATTGATTTTTTTTGTATTGATATGCTTTATTTGCTCTTTTTCTTTCTTTTTTTTTTTAAAGATTTTATTCATTTGAGACACAGAGTGCTCTTTTTCTTTTATGTATTTTCTACATGTATTTTCTTTGTGGTTACCAAGGTTTGCATAAAATACCTTATAGTTACAGCTTAAAATACACTATTGAAACAACTTCAATAGCATACAATAACTACACATTTACTTATCTCCCCACTTCATCTTTCACTTCATATTTTTGATGTCACAATTTATATCTTTTTATATTTATCCATTAACATACCTTTATAATTAGTTATTTTAATATTTGCCTTTTAACTTTTTACTAGAATTAAAAGTGATTTACCCTTCAACATCATGGTATTACAGTATTCTGTATTTGTCTATATATTTACCTTTAACAGCAAGATTCCTATATGTTTTTGTATTGCTCTTTAGTCTCTTTTAATTTCAAAGTTTTCTTTAGCACTTTTTGTAAATCAAGTCTAGTGACAATGAACTACCTAAGGTATTATTTGTCTGAAAAAGATTTTCTCTATTTTTGAAGGATAAATTTGCTCAGAATAGTTTTCATGATTGGCAGATTTGTATTTTGTTTTTCTTTTAGCCCTTTGAGTACATCGACCTTCAAAGATTCTGCTGAAAAATCTGCTTATGGGAGTTCTCTTGCTGCTTTTAAAATTCTCTATGCCTTTGACATTTAATAATTTAATTATAGCATGGCTTGGTGTGGATTTCTTTGAATTTATCTTATTTAACACCATTTGGCTTCCTGAATATGACTGCCCTTTTCCTTCCTCATTTTTGGGAAGTTCTTTTGGCCATTTTTATTTTTTTTACAAGGTTTTATTTATTTATTTTAGAGAGCATATGAGCAGGGGCAGGAGCAGAAGGAAAGGGAGAGAGACAATCCCAAGCAGATCCTGTGGTGAGCATGGAGCCCAGTGCTGGGCTTGATCTCACGACCCTGAGATCATGACCTGAGCCAAAACCAAGAGTTGGATGCTTAACTGACAGGTGCCCCTGGCCATTTTTATTTTAAATAATTTTTCTGCTCTTCTTTTTCCCTCCTCCTGGGACTCCATTGTGTGTATATTGTCTACTTGATGGTGTCACATAACTTTCTTAAGCTTTCCTCACTCATTTTCATTTTTTTTTTCTTTTTTGTTCCTGTGGCAGGATAATTTTCATTGACCTATCCTCAAGTTCACTGATTCTTGCTTCTGATGGATCTAGTCTGTTGCTGAATATCTCTAGTGAATTTTTCAGTTCAGTGTTGTATTCAGTTTTTGGACTTATGTTTGGTACTTTTTAATACATTCTGTTTCTGTTGAAACTCTCACATTATTCATGCATTGTTCTCCTGACTTCAGTCAGCATCTTTATAACAGTTATTTTTCTCTGTCAGGTGAAACATAGATCTATACTCATTAGTTTTGGTTTCTGGGGGCTTAACTTGTTCCTTCATTTGGGACACATTTTTCTGTGTCTTCATATTTTTTTACTTTTTTGCATTGGTATTGTGCATTAGAAAAAAACAACTTCCTCTCCTAGTGTTAACAAATGTCCTGGTACAGAAGATCTTCATTCATCAGCCAGTAAGATATTCCAGGGGCTTCTCAAGCTTTTGTGCTAATGCATACCATTGCCTTTCTTCTGAATAGCAGCCAGGAGTTCAGGGTTTGCTAAGTTCCACCAGTGCTAAGTGTTAGGCAAGATAGAAGCCATTTGCTTGGGCAGCCTCTGGGAAAGTAGGAATATTGGATATATGGTCCAATTATTTCCCTTGTCAGAGAGAAGCTGAGCTGTGATCTGGAATTTTGTACTCACTGACTTTGCACTGAGTGGGTGAAGGGGGCTATGGTGACTGCTTGCATGGTAGTTCAAACTGCCATCTTTGTTCAGTCATTTCCAGAGTATGTTGGGGTTCATCAACACAAGAAGATAGGAAATACAGAAGCAACTCCCTTGTACAGCCCTGGAGAAGTTGGAACATTGGACCTGCAGTCCAACTCTTTTCATCCCCAGGGAGAACCTGGAAGCCAGGACTTTCCTCCTGATTCCATGATACTCTGCTGGGGATATGGATTATGGAGAGAGGGTATCTTGAGTTACCCTAGCCTTGATATGGCTGGTTTCATGGTTGCTCAGGATTCAGGGGCCTGTCAATTAGTTTATTAATTTCTTACAAAGGAAATTTATTAATGTATTGTGGTTGAATCAGTGTGCCTATATGGAGGAAGAGTCTAGGGCTTCCTATTCTCCATCTGTGTAATGGACAGGCTCCTAAAGCTACAACTTTTAAGTAGATATACTCAACTATCAAAGGTCCTAATAACTTGTGCAGATTTGGGGGTAGCTTTTAAATCTGTGTAATTTCTCACAAATAAGACTTGAATGGCATTATGATTATATTTCTATCTCTGCTTGCAGATGAACAAAAAGTGGTAATAGAACTGCAATGTGAATAGTACATAGGAACGGGGTATTCCTTGTGGGTTTGGAAGGATAAATTCATGCATTATAGACTGATTTTTAGAAGCCCAGAGATCTTTCCATGTTTTTTCCAGATTTAAATTAGGAGTAAAAATCAGCTAAATAGAATGTGAATGGTAAGCATTAATGAATAATGATTCATTAATTCAATGGTTCAAATGCTTTCCCTTAGTTAGAAATTTTAGATTATAAGTTCAGTGAGGACAAGATTTATCTTTATATTCATTATTCTCAGACATACATGTACCCTTACATCTGGTAGGGGCTCATTTGTTGTTTCAATGAATGAACAAATGAACAAATATTTTTGTAATAAAATTCTATTCAAAAAATCCTGAAGAATATGGTGCAAAAAACTTCTCCTTCCTAAACAGCAGCATGTAGAGCCACATCCAATAAATACATCTATCAATATTCTTTATAGGATTAGTAATCTATATTCTGAAGAAAACTAAAAATTAATGTCTATTGTAACATTTTCCTTGAGATGTAGGGAAAAAAGGACAATGCTAAATGATACTCTCTTGATATATTTTCACTTCCTTTAAATATTAAGATAATAACATGAGACCATTTCTAATTTATTAATATAGTACAAGAAAACAATTTAGATTTCAGTGCATTAATGGACTTTATTATAGTAGCTTTTTCATAGTATATTCTAAGTTGAAAAGAAAATACATGTGTGCAGATATGTTTCAAAATGAGTGGGAACATTTACCATCTGGTAAGATTGGAATTCAGTTTGTATTGCATACATTGGTTATGTGTAAATGACAAATGAGCTCCTGGAACCAGGAGCTAAAGAAAACTAAACAAATTTTGTAACTACTCTTAACTGTTCAAATATGGTATAACCAAATTTCTTAAAGCACTAATTTTAATAAAAGCAGTATTTCTCCCAAATCAGTTAGATATGAGAACAAGTGGTATGTTTTTAAATAAAAAGTATAATGTCCCTCTGAAAACTTTGAGAAAACTAAAAATTACACACACACACACACACACATGCACATACACACACACACACCAAGGGTATTACTTTGGGATATCACCTCTGGCTTTGATAGAATTGCTGGTATTTGACTAGTGCTCTTACTGAGAACAACAAGAAAAGCTGGATGAAATACCAGAGATAACTGCTTCAGGGCATCAAAGATTTGCTGGGGTAGGCAGAACTTCATGGGCAGACATCATGGAAAGAGGGGAACTTGTGAAAACTGAGCCAATATTCTCAACTGTCACTTTCCTCTTTGTGGCATTTTATGGGGACAGGAATCTGCTGATTCTTGGAACTGGCCAAGAGAACCACTGCTAAGGAAGAGAGAAAACAATAGAACTATTAACAATTCCAAAAAACTCAGGAGACAAAAAAGGGAGTTGGTGACTGAGAATATTGCCGGGACTTGAGTCCATGATCCCAGAAAGACGGGATGAAATGAGAAATGAGCATGAAACTCAATTTTTCTTCAAAGCACTTTCTGAATTCATAAGCAGCATAAGATAAAAGTGTAAGAAGCCAAGCAAAAGGGGGTGAAAAGCAGAGTAAAACTTTCTACAGTGTTTTATTACTGTACAGACAAAAAATTTGAGTTTAGGAAATCAAAGGCTCTATGATACAGTCCAAGCTCTAGGTTTGTTTCCCTGGAGGAGTAGAAGCAAACCAAAGACACATGGAGCTTTACAAAGACTGAAACCCATTTTTAAGCAGCTCATTATTGATTAGATTAAGGTGATCTTTGATTTTTATAGCCTACCAGAGAATTGGTGAACCTATTCTGGAACAAGGTAATATCATTCATAGGTCTTACAATGTTTTATATACAATTTCTAGTATTTAAACAAAAACACAAAATACTAGATGACAAATCACCTCCCAAACTCTATAATATACCACAATTATTTACTTATTGTTCATCCACGTGTGGTTTAATTGGGGGCAAATTTGTTTCAGTTTGATGTTTGGATAGAACAACTCTACTTACATGTGTTTATTCTAGAGCTCATGGTAAAGGAATATTATCTACCCAAAGGAAGTTTTTCTCTAGAGGTAGATACCAGAGGATCAAGCAGAGACCCATGATGCCCATTAATGTCTAAACTTAAAATACTAGCGATTGTCACTTCCACTGAGAATGTATTGGCTAAAGAGAGTCACAGAGCAAGCCTCCTATCAATGGGGTAGTGTAACCTGTATGTGGGGAACTGTGAAGTCAAATGACTAAGGGCAGGCATTCAGGGAAGAAAAGAGAATTGAGAAAGGAATGTCATCTACTATAGTCCACCAATTAATTACAATTATCCCCATACCTACCACAATCAAAATTCACTCAAATCCATCCTCAAAAGTTTCATCCAATCATGGTATTATGTTTCAAGTTCAGAATATTATTGTTTATGTCTGGTCTGGATGAGGTTTCTTAATCTGGAGAGCTAGTAAGCAAAAAGGCAAGTTTTCTATCCCTCGTTACACATACCTCCCCTAAAATAGATTCTGGAACAGGGATGGGATGACTGTAACAAACATTCTAATTTGAAAGAGGAGCAAGAGGAACATGTAGCAATCTTTAAAGTCCATAGAAATTCTTGAATTTTGTTGAGAAACAATATTTTCTCATTCCCTAATCTGGAGTTAAATAATAGACCTTCTTTAGCTCCCGGTGATTGGCTCTCAGTTCATTGTTTTCCCATAATTTTTCTCTCCATCCTTTTTTTCTTTTCCACTATCTTCCTTGTTTACCTCTGAAGATGTCTTGGGGGAAAATAACTTGCTTGGTAGCTGAGCAAATTTTTGTCAGTCTGCTGCTGCCTAACGGTGAAAAGGTGGGATCCCAAAGGTCTCTTTCCATCTCAGTCATGTTCTGTTTGTTTAGGTACTGCCAATATAATTTTTTTAAAATCAAGAGATTTGATCCGACCCATGTGTCAAAGCCACATGCACAATTATTGTCAAGTTGCCTTTCTTTCTAGATTTATTTGTGGATATTTGGGGAATATAATGATTGTGTGTGACTATGTCTTAATCTTTCTAGAAATTAGGTAAAATGTTCTAGACACAATTTGCATTTTCTCAAAGGTATTAATAAGGAGGTTTATAGACACACATTTAGTTAAGTACTTCCCTATTTACCCTGTGAACATCTTTCAGTGATGGAGCCCTGGATACCCGCTGTTGAAGCTGTCAGTGTCTTGACCTGGCAAGAAACAGATTGATTTTCCAGTGCATCTTCTGGGCATTGTTAATTCCTTCTAAGTTTTATTTGCAAATTAGCTAGCTTTTTTTCTTTACCTCGTCTGTTTCTTATGGCTCCTTGTAAAATGCAGCTGGCCACAGTCAACTCATAGATTCAGCATCTGCCTCAAAATCTTCACACCCCGCATGACAAGTTAATTAGGTGTATTTTCTGCCTTCCAGATTATCACAGTTATACCAAATGTTTGACAGTACATAATAGAGATCATCCTAGACTTCAATTATCTATAACAATTTCCTTATGAGATATAATTTTCCAAATTTTAAAGAATAGTTTCCTTACTGTTGCCTCCTGTTCCTAAAGTCACTGCCACATTTAGGATTTTGTTCTCTCTGTGTGTGTTTATCCTTCCAGCTATACCTTACTTCTATTCAACTATTGATACAATAATCTTGCTGAACTAACACTCTTAAGATTTTAAGGACTTTAAACAAATTACTTGCCTTTTTAAATCTGTTCATCAACTGTCTTGCAGATGGTCTTGGCTAGATTGAGCTCTGCTTGGTTTTAAGCTGGAGATTAGGTTTATATCGGCTTCATTTGCCCTTCTTTCTCTTAGAATGAGAGCTTGTTCTTTCCTTGATGGAGTTCAGAAATTCCCAGAGGAGCAAGTGAGTGGATAAGTACACTGTCTCAAGGTTCAGAAACCACACAGACATTCTTTTGGCTAAGGAAAAGCACATGGCCAACCCCTAAATCAATGGAGTGAGGAAGTATACTCAACTTCTAGAGAAAGGAACTTCAAAGTTAAGTGGCAGAGGGGCTTGGTGCTGACTAGAGATGTGTTTGAAAGAATGCAGTTTCCCAAACAAATAAATAAAAGGACTAAGGAGGAAAAGCATTAAATGGAAACAGAACAACATTTTAGGTTTTATCAGATAATATAACTAAGAAAAAAGATAAAGTATAATCTATCATAAAAAAGGAATGTGTACATATAAGTTTAGTTTAAAACTAGTTTAAAACCTGAAAGTGTATACCCAATATATAGATTTGACAAAGCCAAAGATGATTAAAATGTATAAAAATGAGTGAAATATTCAATCATAAATGTAGCATGAGGTCCAATAATTAGAAGAGATGACAGTTGCCCAGAAATATTTGAGAACCTAATGCCCAAGGAGTTTCAAAAAATGAGCTGTGAAGCCACATGTTTAGGGGCCCACAGTTAAACTTAATCAGGATAAAAACAACAACTACCAATACAACAACAACAAAATCTCATCTAGGTATGAGAAAGTAGTTTTTGAAAACAAAAGACAAAAAGACAATCTTGAATCATAATATATTCCTAGAAAAAGACAACTTTGAAAAGTGTTACCCAAGGTTTTAAGGCATTTTTTTAATGGAAACTATGGACAGCCAAAAACAATTGAATGCCATATTTAAAGTGCAAAAGAAATATCAACATGAACCTTTAAGACTATACTAAGAAAAAATTATCCTTCAAAAATGAAATGGGAAGATATTTCCAGAACACTGAGTTGATTCAATGCAAATCAGAATTCTAAAAAAATTCTAAAATTAGTTTTTCAGGCAGAAGAAATATGTATCAAAAAAAGAAATTGAAGAATGCATAGCAAAAGAAAGCCATTTTTAGATAAGTCAAAATAATCACCATGCAGTACAGTGATGATAATGTATTTTGTGACTTAAATGAAGAAATAGAATCATCCAAACAATAACATGAAATGCAGAGAGGAATAAGTCATGGAATTCAGATGTTATAAGGTCCTTATATTGTCTTGGAAACTCATTAATTTGATGTAATCAAGAATGCAAGCCATAATTTCTGGTACAATCACTAAAATTACCAGTTCTGTGAAAAATGCTCATGGTATTTTGATAGGCATTTCATTACATGTGTAGATTGCTTTGGGTATTACAGACATTTTAACAATATTTGTTCTTCCAATCCATGAACATGAAATGTTTTCCATTTCTTGGTGTCATCTTCAATTTATTCCATCAGTGTTATATAATTTCAGAATACAGGTCTTTCACCCCTTTGGTTAGGTTTATTCCTAGGTATCTTACTGTTTTTGTGCAATTGTAAATGGAATTGATTTCTTGGTTTCTTTCTTCTGCTTCGTAATTAGTGTGTAGAATTGCAACAGATTTCTGTATGTTAATTTTGTATCCTCAGACTTTACTGAATTTGTGTAGCAGTTCTAGCATTTTTTTGGTGGAGTCTTTTGGGTTTTCTATATAGAGTATTACGTCATCTACAAATATTGAAAGTTTCAATTCTTCCTTGATGATTTGGTTGCCTTTTATTTCTTTGTGTTGTCTGATTGCTGTGACTAGGACTTCCAGTACTATATTAAATAACAGTAGTGAGAGGGGACATCCTTGTCTTATTCATGACCATAGAGAAAAAGCTCTCAGTTTTTCCCTATTAAGGATGAAATTAGCTGTGGGTTTTTCGTATATCACCTTTATTATGTTGAGATATGTTCCCTCTAAACCAGTTGGTTGAGGGTTTTTATCGTGAATGGATATTGAACTTTGTCAAATACGTTCTCTGCATCTATTGAAATGATCGTATGGTTTTTTCCTTTCTTTTATTATTATGGTATATCATATTGATTGATTTGCAAATACTAAACCACTCTGACAACCCAGGAATAAAACCCACTTGATTATGGTGAATGATTTTTTAAATTGTTGGATTCAGTTTGCTGGTATTTTATTGAAATCTTTTGCATCCATGTTCATCAGGGATATTGGTCTATAGTTCTCTGTTTTAGTGGCATATTTATCTGGTTTTAGTACCAGGTAATGCTGGCCTCATAGAATGATTTTGGGTTTTCCTTCCTCTTCTATTTTTTGGAATAGTTTGAGAAGAATAGGTATTAACTCTTTAAATGTTTGGTAGAATTTGCTGTGAAGCCATCTGGACCTGGCCTTTTGTTTGTTGGGAGATTTTTTGATTACTGATTCAATTTCTTTGCTGGTTATGGGTCTTTCAAATTTTCTATCCTTGTTTGAATCATGGTAGTTTATATGTTTCTATGAATTTATCCATTTCTTCCAGGTCGTCGAATATGTTGGCATATAATCTTTCATAATATCATAATTGTATTTCTGTGGTGTTGTTATTTCTTATTTGTGATTTTATTTATTTGGGCCCTTTTTTTATGATAAGTCTGGCTAGAGATTTATCAGTTTTAGTAATTTCTTCAGTTTATCATTTCTGCTCTAATTTTTATTATTTCTTTCCTTCTACTGGATTTAGGCTTCTTCATTTGTTGTTCTTTTTGTAGCTCCTTTAGGTGTAACATTAGGTTGTTCACTTGAGAGTTTTCTTCTTAAGATAGGCCTGTATTGCTATATACTTCCCTCTACAATGAGCTATCACCTCACATCCATCAGAATGGCTAAAATCAACAACACAAGAAACAGTAGGTGTTGGTGAGAATGTACAGAAAGGGGAACCCTCTTGCAATGTTGATGGGAATGCAAACTGTGCAGTGGCTCTAGAAAACAGTATGGAGTTTCCTCAAAAACTTAAAAATACAACTACTCTATGATCTAGCAATTGCACTGCTAGGTATTTACCCAAAGAATACAAAAATACTAATTCAATGGGATACACACACTCCAATGTTTATAGAAGCATTATCTACAATAGCCAAATTATGGAAATAGCCCAAATGTCTCCTGACTGGATGGATAAAGATGTGGCTTATAGACACAATGAAATATTGTTTATTTTTTCCTTTTTTCCAACAAATATATGTCAGAATTGTTATATGCCAGGCACTGTGCTAGGCATTAAGGAAACAAGAAAAGAAATAATCTTATCCACATAATGCTTATGTTCAAGTGAAGGAGACAACTATTAATTTAAAAATATATACATAAAAGTACCTCTATAGTGAAGGTAAAGAATGTATGAAGGGTTAAATTTTGGAGAGTTTAAAGTAATTGGGGAAACCAAAGTAGGTATTCAGAAGGAAGTAACAAAGAAGCTAAGATGCAAAGAAAATCTAATTAGGTGGACAGGGAAAGTATTTTAGGCAAAAGGAAAATAACACATGCATGGGTCTTGTGGCAGAAAGGGGGCATAGGAACTGAAAAAGTCCATGGTTACTGGAGTGCAGGGAGCTGCAGGCTGCCATGCTATGAATTTTGATGTCTTTGCAGTGTTTTATCATGGGAGGTGTGGTGAGGTAAGTTTGAGGAAAAATTACCTGGCTTCAGTTCAGTTTCTGGGAGAGTATGGGGTTAGAAAGAAGGAAATTAGAGAAATATTTCAAATTTTAATGACTTCGAGTTCGGTACACACAGCTTCACAGCAGGGGGTGCTATCATCGAGATAATGATCAAATTGACTCCTGTGTGGAAGCCATTATTTATTCTAAACGTGTTTAGAAGCTATGGCTGTGTGTGAAGTGCAGGGGAAATTTGATCATATTTGCATTTCCATATGATAATTCTAGCTACCGTATGGAATTCCGGAAACTTGGATGATTGCCTTTCCTACTTCAACTTTTGAGAAATCCCATGCTCCACTTAGTATCAAATCAAATATTCTCTAGATTTTTTTATTATTATGTTATGTTAATCACCATACATTACATCATTAGTTTTTGATGTAGTGTTCCATGATTCATTGTTATTCTCTAGATTTTTTTTATTGCAGTCAAGCATATCTTACAGGCCTAGAAAAACATTTTACTTTTTAAAAAATTGTACATCTCTAATATAGTCCGTTTAGTTTAAATATCAAAGAGAATCCTATAGCTTGCTAATTAATTCATTAATTCATTTATTAACAAATATCTATTCTGTGCTTAGCTTACACAAAGTACCCCTTCAGGCACCAGGGATGTAACCATGAACAGTACTGTGTAACCTCTGCTTTCAGGAGGCTTATGTTAACATCTATTTGCCAGTTTTAAGCAACTACATAGGGACCTCTCTAAACACAATTAAATAGGCCATGTGAAAACATTGGATGGTAATCTCACAAATACTGGGAAATAATAGAAGACTTGCTATGGTCTGAGAAGGGTGGGAAAAGGGAAGACTTCTCTCAGAAAGTTGCAATTGTTAAGACTGTATCTGAAAAATTAGAGTTAGCCATAATAAGAAAGTTCCAAGCAGAAGGAGCAAACAAGAACAAAGAGTCTAAGACAGGGAAAAGCTAGCATATCCATAAAATAAAGATCAGTATGGCCAAAACTGGAGCAGAGAAAGAGAAAGTTGAGGCTGATGACGTCAACAGAAAACCATGGGCCTTACAGGCAATATGAGGGACTGGGGGGCACAAATAACAATGGAAAGGCAGTATGAAATTGTAGCCATTCTACATGTCAGTCTCAGACGTCCTGTGTCAGTTCTAGTCTTTGTCATTTACGGGTTGTATAACTTTGAAATACTGCTTAAACCTCCCAAGACTCAATATCATCATTTGTGAAACCTAAATAATTACAGAATTGTTTGCATAGAATTATTAGGATTAGTTAGAAAATGCATTTAAGTGTTTAACTCAAATTAAGGACTTTATCATATATCAAAGTCATAACTAAATTTTATTGAAAAATTTGAAGTAGGGAAGTTTATGAATATATATTTCAGATTTTGTTTATAAATATCAGATTTTATTCAGAAGGGTAACAATTGACATAATCTAATGTTTTCTGTTTCTAGTGGATAAGCAGATTCCATGTTTTTTAAAACCAAAAGAAACAGTTTGGGAATGTAATTTTCTTTTAATTGGGTTTGGTTGATGACATTAGATTAAAGTAGAAAAAATTACAAGTTATATTAATGCAGATAAAAAGGGGCAAGAATATACTATTGGAGCAATTACTATGATAAGTAAAATTTTCCTAAATATGTTTTATTTGATTTTAAGTTGTTTAAAAAGTTTTCCCACATTAGAAATACATTGTAAACAATATTATGAACCATGTGTCTAATCATTCCTTGAAGATTTACCAGTTTAATTTCCTTATTTTTTTTCCTGACCTTTTCCTAAAGACCTCTTTGGTAAAGCAAACAATTTGTTTCTACAAAACAATTCAACTTTTATCATGTGTCTACTTGGAAAGGTAGTTATCATCCCAGATGTACTTGTGAATTCTCTGTTCTTATTTATCACTGTCTTATAATTGGAGAAAGGAAGAAATTTTTGTTGTCTTCTATGACCAAAATGACTAAAAGCCTACAAAAATAATGGACAAGGAATGAGTGATATTCAACAGCCTGAGAATATCTTACTGTTTTCAGATTTAGAATTTTATTCTACCCTCTGTCCAAATAGGATTACTGCCTAGAGAAAATGCAAGAAGATTTCATTAGTTTTACTTTGTAAAACATGGGTTCACTAAGGGTTAAAGGCATCTTTGGTAGACTGGAATGTGTATGTGATATATCAGGATTATCACCAGCATTTGAAAATGCTTGTATGGAATAAAGTTGGTGTGGGTGTGGAGAGAAAGATTATGATAGAGGTCAGAGAAATGAAAATGGGGATCCAGGTAAAAATTAATATATGCATATCATACTTATTATAATATCAGGTCTAATATTATGAATACTATATTTTATAAATCTTAATATACAATGCAATACACATTTATGACTAAATATTTTCTCATATTTATGCATTGTATTTATACAAATACATATACATAATATTGATGGGCCTATAGTTGTATGTAGATATATTTGTAAGAGTTTGCTTATATATTTTTTTTTTCCCCAATTGTTTGAGAATTTGGGAGCATGTGTGTGGACTATATGTCCTAGTGCCTAGCCTGTAGGTCAGAGGCACTTTTGATCTTTCTCTTAATGCTTTCTATCAGCCACCTGATAAGGGGGAGGTGTAAGTCTTTCCAGGAAAATGAAAGATTTTTTATCATCAGTTAGACTGATAGAGACATGCGTTATATACTATTGTAAATATAAAAGTTCTTTAAAGGAAGGAGTGTCAGGTTCTCACTTAAGTTTTTAATTTTGCTGTTACATTATTTCCTGATGAGGTTTATTTTTATGTCTCAATTAATTTGTAATATGGAATTAGAGATGTATTGTTCCCTGGATGGAGGGCTGTTGGGAGTGTAAGAAGGGCTGGGACACCATGAAAATATTGGAGGAGAAGCACAAGTTATAAAATAACATATAAAATTTCCAATAATATCACATAAATGTTTAAGGTCATTTGTAGAAGGTACTTAATAACCTCAATAAATGACAATGGTATCACGACTATAACAGTAAAATACCTAATGTTTAAAATAACCTTTAGCTACACCTTCTATCAAGTAGTTGAAGGTTATGTTATTCAGAATCTCTAAAGCTGACTCTACCTTATACTCAGAAATTCTAGGATTCAAAAACAACCATTTCCTTGATAGGACATTTTTAAAACATAACTGAGTAGCAGTCAAAACTGAAAAGCACTATCAACTTGAGACCTAGACCAAAGGGTTCTATTGTCCTAGTTTCTCTCTCATAGGACCTGGGTAAATCAATAATTTATTTCTTAATTTTTCTGCATAGAAATAAGAACTGATTCATCCCTGGTGTATTTTCTTTTTCTCCCACCTAATGTGACATAACAGGGAAAAAATGGGAAATGGTATTCTTGGTTATTGATTTTCTTTAATGATGTCTCCAATCATTTTGTGGCTTCTTAAAAGTCCATTGGTTGTCACCAAATTCATCTAAAATTAGATTTAAAAAATAGAATGAGGACAATCTATAGAATAGAGAATATTTGTTGAATAAGAAGATGATAACGTGAAACAATAAATAAATCAGTTGTTAAAGGCCAAAGCAAAGGTGAACATAAATTTTGAAGCTAGGCTGGTAGGCTTGAATGAATTAAGCTGGGTATTAGGGGGCATGATTAGTGAGAAGTGATCGTCCTTTATCTAGTGTGGAAGACCAGTGTAGGGCAAAATCTTTGAACTTTAGGCTCCTGTGTTAATGTTTGCTCTTTTTGGAATTATTTACATTCATCAGTCTTAGGATGAGGTCTTGAAGGGGCAGATTCCACTGGATACCCTTGGTTTCACAAAATCTCATGGCCCTGCTTTCCTCATTAGATAGCTCCATATTCTTGATTACCCATTGCCTAGGTATATTAACTAGATCTTATGTTGATCTGCATAATTTCCTTTCTTTTCAATTGCCTTAATTTATTAGGCAATATTAACTAGGTCTTCTACAGGTTGGAATTTGTGCTTCATGATCTCTAGGAGATGCTAGCAGCACTGTCCTTGCTGAAACCTTTATCCTAAAATTTGGCGCTAAAAGTTCCTTTAGGAGAACATCAGCACTAACGTGTAAAGATCTTGGAAGGATAGCACTTGCATCCTTATAACCAAAAAAGCTAGAAAAATTCAAAATAGCCATTTTTCTTAAAATCCTGCTGGGTTTTCATAGTGAAAACTCCAAGAAATATCCCTCATGGCTGTGGCATGAAGAGAAGATAAATCCTTGTAAAACACTGAATCTTGTCTATAACACACTCTAGTGTTGTAGCCTTATCCCAACTGGGAGAAGGGAATTTGTCCCAGAAGGGAATAGCCTCCCTTTCAGCTGCCTTCTCTCATTTCAAAAGAAAAAAAAGAGTCCACAGGAGAGAAGGCTTGAAGGATACACATAGATTAAGGACACTATATCAAGGGAAGAAGTAGGAGACTGGGAGAAAAACAGCCATATTACTGAAGAAATATATGTAAATGTGACATCCCTAAGCTTACAGGCCCATTGAATGAGGCCATCTGAGATTTAATTGAAAACTTACAGAACACTCTTACCTACACCTTACCTACACTCTTCCCTACAACCACACACCGCTAGTATACTATCAGTAGATTAACACTAAAAGAGCCTCAGACTCTCTTTGGGGAGGAGTAGTTACAGAGCCAAATTTTAGAACCCTTTCCTATGTAAAGAAGTACCTCTGGAAGAGAAAAAGAAAGGCCTCTTAGCATCTATCCTGAAGTTCCTATCCCAGGGTTACTCTTCAGTCATCCTTTAACTGAGAACTCACTATCTGTGCTCAGAAAACCCTGACCATGCAGAAAAATGAAAATATTCACACTAGTTCCCCAAAAATTAAGTGTAAAATAATGCTAGTTATGAGTTATGTGTATGTGTATGTATGTACATATATATACACACATGAATATGTAGGGTTGAGATATGGAAATTTTTAAAATATTAAATACATTTGAGTGGTCAGTTTTAGTTTTATAAAGTTAATACCTGACTCATTTATGTATTTTATTTTATTGATAAATGTCTTGGCTATAAGGTTTAATTTGGGTCTATGGCATAGTGTCACCTACAATATAGTTTATTTATTTTTCTTGATTCCAATTTTATTTTTTAATTTTTATTTGAATTTTATTTTATTTTATTTTATTTTTATTTTTTTTTAAAGATTTTATTTATTTATTTGACAGAGAGAGAGATAGCAAGAGCAGGAACACAAGCAGGGGGAGCGGGAGAGGGAGAAGCAGGCCTCCCGCCGAGCAGGGAGCCCGATGTGGGACTCGATCCCAGGACCCTGGGATCATGACCTGAGCTGAAGGTAGACGCTTAACGACTGAGCCACCCAGGCGCCCCTTTTATTTGAATTTTATTAACATACAGTGCAATATTGGTTTCAGGAGTAGAATTCAGTGATTCATCACTTACATACAGCACCCACTGCTAATTACAAGTGCCCTCTTTAATACCCATCACCCATCTAACCCATCCCTCATCCACCTCCCTTCATCAACCCTGAGTTTATTCTCTATCATTAAAAGTAACTTATGGTTTGTTTCCCTCTCTCCTCTTTTTCTTTGTCCCCTTCCCATATGTTCATCTGTTTTGTTTCTTAAAGTCCACCTATGAATGAGATCATTTTCTTTCTCTGACTTATTTCACTTTAACCATTCATCAGTCGATGGACATTTGGGCTCTCTCCATAGTTGGGCTGTTGTCGATAATGCTGCTATTAAAAATGCTATTAAACATTAGGATGCTTGTACCCCTTCAAATCAGTGTTTTTGTATCCTTGGGTAAATCCCTAGTAGTGCAATTGCTGGATTGTAGCGTATTTCTATTTTTAGCTTTTTGAGGAACCTCTATACAGTTCTCCAGAGTGGCTACACCAGTTTGCATTCCCAGCAACAGTGCAAGAGGGTTCTCCTTTCTCTACATCCTTGCCAACACCTGTTGTTTCTTGTTAATTTTAGCCATTCTGACAGGTGTGAGATGGTATCTCATCCTGGTTTTGATTTGTATTTTCCTGATGATGAGAGATACTGAGCATTTTTCACGTGTCTGTTAGCCATCTGGATGTCTTCTTTGGAAAAATATCTATTCATGTCTTCTGCCCATTTCTTGACTGGATTATTTGTTTCATGGGTGTTGAGTTTGATAAGTTCTTTATATATTTTGGATACTAACCCTTTATCAGATATGTCATTTGCAAATACATTCTCCCATTCTGTAGGTTGCCTCTTAGTTTTGTTGATCGTTTCCTTCACTGTGCCAAAGCTTTTTATCTTGAGGAAGTCCCAATAGTTCATTTTTGCTTTTGTTTCCCTTGCCTCTGAAGACATGTCAAGTAAGAAGTTTCTATAGCCAAGGTCAAAGAGGTTACTGCCTGTGTTCTCCTCTACGATTTTGATGATTTCCTGTCTCACATTTAGGTCTTTCATCCATTTTGAATTTATTTTTGTGGATGGTGTAAAAAAGTGGCCCATTTTCATTATTTTGCATGTTGCTGTCCAGTTTTCTCAACACCATTTGTTGAAGAGACTCTCTTCTTTCCATTGGGTGTTCTTTCCTGCTTTGTCAAAGATTAGTTGACCATAGAGTTGAGGGTCCATTTCTGGGTTCTGTATTCTGTTCCATTGATCTGTGTGTCTGTTTTTGTACCAGTACCATACTGTCTTGATGATGACAGCTTTGTAATATAGCTTGAAATTCAGAATCATGATGCCTCCAGCTTTGTAATTCCTTTTCAGGATTGCTTTGGCTATTTGGGGTCTCTTTTGGTTCCATACAAATTTTAGGATTATTTGTTCTAGCTCTGTGGAACATGCTGGTGGTATTTTGATAGGGATTGCATTAAATGTGTAGATTGCGTTGCTACAGACATTTTAAATTGCTTTGCCTTTCTGTAGACATTTTAACAGTGTTCTTCCAATCCATGAGCATGGAATGTTTTCCATTTGTGCCCTCCAATTTCAATTTCATAATTGTTCCGTAGTTTTCAGAGTACAGATCTTTTACCTCTTTAGTTCAGTTTATTTCTAGGTATCTTATTGGTTTTGGTGCAATTGCAAATGGGTTGATTCCTTGATTTCTTTTTCTGCTGCTTTGTTATTGATGTATAAAATGCAACAGATTTCTGTACATTGATGTATCATGTGACTTTGCTGAATGCATGTATTCTAGCAATTTTTTGGTGGAGTCTTTTAAGTTTTCTACATAGAATATTATGTCATTTGCAAGTAGTGAATGTTTGACTTCTTCCTTGCTGATTTGGATGCCTTTTATTTCTTTGTATTGTCTGATTGCTGAGGCTAAGACTTCCAGTACTATGTTAAATAGTAGTGGTGAGGGTGGACATACTTGTCTTCTTCCTGACCATAGGGGAATGGGAATGGCTTTCTGTTTTTCCCCATTGAGGATGATATTAGCTGTGGGTCTTTCATGATGTTGAGGTATGGCCTTTATAATGTTGAGGTATGTTCCATCTATGCCCACTTTGTTGAGGGTTTTTATCAAGAATGGATGATATATTTTGTAAAATACTTTTTCTGAATTTATTGACAGGATGATATGGCTCTTTTTCTTTCCTTTAATAATGTGGTGTAACAAGTTGCTTGATTTGCAAATATGAACCACCCCTGCAGCCCAGGAATAAATCTCACTTGATCGTGGTGAATAATTCTTTTAATGTACTGTTGAATTCAATCTGTTATAATTTTATTGAGAATTTTTGCATCCATGTTCATCAGGGATATTGGTTTATAATTCACCTTTTTAGTGGGGTCTTTATCTGGTTTTGGAATCAAGTAATGCTGTCCTTGTAGAATGTGGTTGGAAGTTTTCCTTCTGTTTCTATTTTTTGGAATGGTTTGAGAAGAATAGATATTAACACTTCTTTAAATCTCTGATAGAGGGGTGCCTGGGTGGCTCAGTCAGTTAAGTGTCTGCCTTTGGTTCAGGTCATAATCTTGTGGTCCTGGGATCAAGCTCCACATCAGGCTCTCTGCTCAGCAGGGAGTCTGCTTCTCCCTCTCCCTCTGCTCCTCCCCCTTGCTTGTCCTCTTTCTCTCTCTCTTCCCCCCCTTCTCCTCTCCCTCCCCTCTCTCTCTCTCTAATAAATAAATAAATCTTTAAATAAAAAAATAGATGGATGGATGGATGGATGTCTGATAGAATTCCCCAGGGAACCCATTTGTCCCAGGACTTTTGATGGGTGATTTTTGATTACTGTTTCAATTTATTTGCTGATTATAGTAGGTCTGTTCAAATTTTCTATTTCTTCCTGTTTCAGTTTGTAAGTTTGGTAGTTTGTAAGTTTCTAGGAATTTGTCCATTTCTTCCAGATTGTCCAATTTTTTGGCATTTAATTTTTCATAGTATTCTCATAATTGTATTTCTGTGGTGTGATCTCTCCTCTTTCATTCATACTTTTATCTATTTGGGTCCTTTCTCTTTCTTTTCTGATAAGTCTGGCTAGGGGTTTATCAATTTCTTTAATTCTTTTGAAGAACCAGCTCTTAGTTTCATTAATTGGTTCTATTGTCTATTTGTTTCTCTATCATTTATTTCTGTTCTAATTGTTATTATTTCCTTTTCTCTGCCGGCGTTAGGCTTTATTTGCTGTTCCTTTTCTAGCTCCTTTAGGTGTAAGGTTAGATTGTGTATCTGAGACTTTTCTTGGTTCTTGAGGTAGGCCTATATTGCAATATACTTTCCTGTTAGAACTGCTTTTGCTGTATCCCAAAGATTTTGGACTATCATGTTTTCATTTTCATTTGCTTCCATGTACTTTTTTATTTCTTCTTTAAATTCCCTTCATTCTTTAGTAGGATGTTCTTTAACCTCCAGGTATTTATGGTCTTTCCAAATTTTTTCTTGTGGTTGACTCCAAGTTTCATAGCATTGTGGTTTGAAAATATACATGGTATAATCTCAATCTTTTTGTAGTTTTTGAGGGCTGATTTGTGACCCAGTATGTTATCTACTCTGGTGAATGTTCCATGTGCCCTAGAAAAGAATATGGATTCTGCTGCTATAGGATGAAATGTTCTGAATATATCTGTTAAGTCTATCTGGTTCAGTGTGTCATTTAAAGCCATTGTTTCCTTGCTGATTTTCTGCTTAGATGATTTGTCTATTGCTCTAAGTGGGGTGTTAAAATCATCTATTACTGTATCATTATTATGAGTTTCTTTATGTTAATTATTAATTGATTAATATATTTGGGTGCTTCCAAGTTGGAGGTATAAATATTTATAATGTTAAATCTTCTTGAGGAATAGACGCTTTAATTATGATATAATGCCCTTCTTCATGTCTTGTTACAGTCTTTGTTTTAAAAATCTAGTTTGTCTGTTATAAGTATGGCTACTCTGGCTTTCTTTTGATGTCCATTAGTGTGATAAGTGTGATAGATGGTTCTCTATTCTCTCACTTTCAATCTGAAGGTGTCTGTAGGTCTGACATGGATCTCTTGTAGGCAGCATATAAATGGATCTTGTGTTTTTGTTTTTTTGTTTTATCCATTCTGATACCCTATGTCTTTGGATTGGAGTATTTAGTCCATTTACATTCGGAATGATTATTGAAACTTACGAATTTAGTGTCATTGTGTTACCTGTAGAGTTGGTGTTTCTGGTGATGTTCTTTGTTCCCTTCTAGTCTTTGTTGCTTTTTTTTTTTTTTTCCCCCACTCATAGTCCCCCTTAATATATTTTGCAGGGCTGATTTAGTGGTCATGAACTCCTTTAGTTCTTGTTTGTCTGGAAAACTCTTTATTTTTCCTTCTATTCTGAATGACAGCCTTGTTGGATAAAGTATTCTTGGCTACATATTCTTCCCATTCAGCATACTGAATACATCTTGCCGCTCTCCTCTGGCCTGCCAATTTTCTGTGGACAGATCTGCTGCAAACCTGATCTGTCTTCCCTTGTAGGTTAAGTTTTTTTTCCCTTGCTGCTTTCAGGATTCTTTCCTTGTCTGTGTATTTTGTGAATTTGACTATAATATGCCTTGGTGATGGCCGACTTTTGCTTGATTTAATGGGAGTTCTCTGTGCTTCTTGGATTTTGATGTCTGTGTCCTTCTCTAGATCAGGGAAGTTTTCTGCTATAATTTGCTCGAATAAACCTTCTGCCCCTTTTTCTCTCTGTCTTCTGGGACTCCTATGATATGAATGTTATTACATATTAATAACACTGAGTTCCCTAAGTCTACTTTTGATCCATTTCCTTTCTTTTGCTCTTCTTTTCAGCGTCATTATTTCCCATAATTTTTATCTTCTATATCACTGGTTCGTTTCTCTGTTTCATCCATCCTTGTTTTTATGGCCTACATTTGTGTTTGCATCTTGGTTATAGAATTTTTAGTTTCACACTGACTAGATTTTAGTTTTTATCTTGCAATAAGGGATTCTCTAGTGTCTCCCATGCTTTTTTCAAGCCCAGTTAATATCCTTATAATTGTTTTAAATTCTAGTCCAGACATCTTACTTATATCCATTTTGATTAAATCCCTGGCCATGAATTCTACTTCCTGTTGTTTATTCTGGAGTGAATTTCTCTGTCTTGTAGTTTTGTCCAGAAAAGAAAAGATAAAACAACAACAACAAAAACTAGAGTATGGGTGTGTTTTGGTGTGCTTGTTAAAAGAAGCTAGATCTAAAAATAATAAATAAAAATATATAAATATATATAAAAATCAAAATTAAGAAAATAAAAAAAATTAAAAGTTAATAAAAAAGTATTAAAAAAAATAAAAAGTAGGGGTGCCTGGGTGTTCAGTCATTAAGTGTCTGCCTTCCGCTCAGGTCATGATCCCAGGGTCCTGGGATTGAGCCCCGCATTGGGCTCCCTGCTCAGCAGGGGGGCCTGCTTCTCCTTCTCCTACTCCCCCTGCTTGTGTTCCCTCTCTCGCTATGTCTCTCTCTGTCAAATAAATAAATAAAAATCTTTAAAATAAAAAAGTAAAAGTAAAAAGGAAACTAGATCTTATTTCCCCTAGAGCTAAAGCTTTGCAACACTCTGATCAGTAGACATGGTGCATAGGAGATGTTTGTGGTCTTCTGGGGGGAGGGGTCTGTTGCACTGATTCTCAGGTAGACTTGCTCTAGTGGAGGTGAGCGTCCTGGGCACAGGGTGTGGGGCTTGGTGTAAGTGGCTTCAGCCTCCACTAAGTGGCACTGTTTTGCTTCCTAAAGACTTTTTCAGCTCTGACGGATCAGATGAAAATGGCGGTGCCCTGCTTTCTAGGCCCAGCGCTGAGAGTTTGAGCACCGCCCGGCGCCCCCCCCCCCCCCCCACTTTAGGAAGCCCTCACAGAAGAGCAATCAGTTACTTCTTTTTTGTCTCTGGCTCCTGTCAGGTCCCTGCTTTCACGCTGCCTATGTCCAAACTGTTTTATCTCAGGTGCAGGACTAGGTTTCAAAACTCCAAATTTTAGGGAATCCTGTGGTGCAGGACCAGTGCTGATCCTCTGGGGAGGTTCTTGCCATACTTTTGCCAATTGCTGGTCTGAGGCAGGAAAGTGGTGGCATGACCACACAATGGTTCAGAGTTTATGGCTAGGTGGAGTAGAGAGCCACCACCCAGGTTCTGCCCTCAGCCAGAGTCCCTGCTCCTATGCTTGGGAACAGTGTAGCATGTTGGCATCACCTGGTTTTTGTTTGTCTGTTTTTGCAACCCAAGGCATCCTCAGACCACCCTGTCCACTCATGGGTCTCTGCCCCACTTCCCCACCTGAGCACTTCTAAGCCAGGCACAACCTTGGGGGTGGTGGACTTCTAAAATCTCAGATTTTGTGCTGCGCTGCTTAAATACTTTGAGATAGTCTCATAAGCAGGGCTCCTTCCCCACCACAGTACTCACAGTTATATCGCCCTCAAATCAACTGTCCATACATCCTACCTTGCAAAAGGTGTCGATTTTCTACTTGTATACTTGCAGTTCTGTTCTCTCAGACCATAGATTGATTTCTTGGGTGTTCAGAATGATTCAATAATTATCTAGCTGTGTCCCCAGGATGAGACAAGTTTAGGGTCCTCTACTATTCTGCCATCTTAACTCCTCCTCCTGACTCATATTTTTTATATGATGTTCCAGAAAGGCACCATATTTAATAAAAATATTTACCAGGAGACTTACATTAAAAGATAAGTGAGAGCAAACAGGAGAGGGGCTTATGCTTATGGTTAAGTACTTAGGTTTCTGAAGGAATGAAAGAACTGGTCAATTTACACAAGAAATGTACATTAAAAGACTAGATTTTTTCTTGAGAATGTTTGTAAGCTTTGGCCTTTATACAAAATTCTTGAACTTTGTGCCTTCGGTATTAAACTTAGTTATTAACTGAAAGATAATTAGCTTAATTTGTTGGATGACATTTGTATTTTTTTTTCATAAATCATCTATTTTTTGAGGCATATATACCCAGCTTTGTTTTAAGACTTTCTGTAAAAGCAAAGACTGAAATAAATGTGTTTATTATATTTCAGATATGCCTCAAAGAAAAGTAACTAGAAAAGGTCAGCTGTAGGAAACAAGCCTGCAAACACCCCAGTGTAATGAATTATAACTTCCGCCTGCCGTAGATGCAGAGGATGACTCCTTCTATATCTGAAAACATGTGCCTTGAAGTTTTCAATTACTCTCAGGAAACTGAACATTTCTTCCACAAAATACTTGACAAGCCTAGCTGAAAAATAGAACTCTGCAGAAGGAAATGTTGTTGGATCACTGGAGTGTGTTTGAAAGAAAAGCAAGAAGTAGGGTCTTGGCTCCTCACAGATGAAAAAGTAACTACTCCTGGTATCAAGTCCTGGGGAGTAAAACTACTGAAGTCCTTATCCTGCCATCAAATGACCTCTAATGCCAGAAAAAGGAAGCAAGGATACTATCTTAAATGAGAAATAAATAAAGGCATTTTATAATGTTACAGACTTCAGTTTAAAGTTATGATAATGCATTTATGAATTCCATATATAAAATTATATGGTGACAGCTTTTAATAAGCAAAAATTATAGGAGATGCATAGAAACAGATGAAGACAAATCAAATAGAGAAGAAATGAGGAAAGATCTAAAGCTGTTAATAACTTAGACCTTAAGTCCCTCAAACATCATTTCAAGAATGTCACTTCAATATTTTCTCAAAAAACAGCTATAATACTCATCAGAATTTTTGTCCCAATATAAAAACCAGTAGCAACATTATATAATTTTGTAGCTTGAATTCATACAGTCCTGACTTAGGAGAATTAGTGGAGGCTTGAATCATCTTCTAATATAAGGAAATCTGGAATTGTTCTAAAGCTAGAATGCCATCATGCAATGAAAGTATATTCTTCTCATTTTGAAAATATAGGTTAAGGTACAAATACGTTTTATTGTACTAAAGAAAACTAAAATACCTTCTATTTCAGCCTTATCTTTGACTTTCTTTTCACCAAGAATAGTGCTAAAACATTTTTTTCTAGTGAATAGAAGTATTTCTTTTGTTTAACGCCTTTAAATATGGTGTTTTTCAATGCATATCTTCTAAAAGTTTCAACTTTCCTAAATAAAAGTTAAAATACTTGCTAATGACTGATTACAAATTGACCAAAATTATTCCCTGACATATTGCTCAAAAGGAAGGAAAAATACTGAAATAATATAAAACAATTTTTAAAATGTCTCTTTTCATCATGGGGATACATCATGAATATTTAAAGCATTTGTACTCTTTTATGTGTAATAGGGAAATTTTTTTTATGTGTAATAGGAAGTCTTAATGCCCCTGAGTACTAGGACTCAACTGCATGGTAATAGGGTTAACCATGAGAATAAAAATAATGTTCTCAAAGAGATCACAGCAAAATGCAGCATAAACTCTGGAACAAATGAACATTTTCAGTCATCCTCTTTTGTCCAGGAGATGAGGGATCAACCTGAACTTTCCTGTGTATCTCAAGTACATGAAAGTAATTTTTCTAGACACAAAACAAATTTGCTGTTGTATCTCAGTTAACAGAATGTTCAATTTATGTGATGGACATTGATTTTCTTAAAATTTGAAAGAAATGTAGGTTGTATCAATTCAAAAGATTGGAAACCAGATGAATATTTTAATAAAATGTTTGAAGTGAAAATACTCATAGGGATAATAGGGAGTAGGGGATAAGAATTGAGAAGGCATGATGTTACATGAAATAAGCCAGACTGAGGAAAACAAATACTGCGTGATTTCACTTACACATGGGAGCTGGAAAAAAAAAAATGTCTAACTCATAGAAACAGAGTAGAATAGCTGTTACCTAGACTGGGAGATGGGGAAATAAGGAAATGCTTGTCAAAGGATATAAGCCTTCCGTTATAAGATGAATAAGTTCTGGGGAGCTAATGTACAGTATGGTGACTATAGTTTAAAATACCGTATTGTATAAAATTTGGTAAGAGAATAAATTTAAATATTCTCACTGCACACAGTAACTATATGGTGATAAATGTGAAATGATATATAATGTATATATCACAGTGTATATATATTAAATCATTACATTGTATACTTTATATATATACAATTTTATTTGTGAACTCTAACACTAAACCTGGTGAAATATTTTTTTTAAAAGATTTTATTCATTTATGGGGGGAGGGAAAGAGGGAAGAGCAGAGTGAGAGGGACAAGCAGACTCTGTGCTGAGCCCAGAGCCCCATGTGGGGCTCGATCTCAAGACCCCAAGATCATGACCTGAGCTGAAACCGAGTCAGGTGCTTAACCACTGAGCCACCCAGGCGTCCCAGATTTTTAAAAGCACCAAAAAAAAAATAAGTTTGATATTACTTCCATCTTATATTAATTCTTTACCTAAAATGTTTATTTTTGCAAGTTAAAATTATTAGTAATTATATATGCTGTTTAATCACACACTGTTGGTTAAGAATTCTGTTTAAGAATAATAAATGTGGGGGTACCTGGGTGGCTCAGCAGTTAAGCGTCTGCCTTCAGCCCAGGTCATGATCTCAGGGTCCTGGGATCCAGCCCCGCGTTGGGCTCCCTGCTCAGTGGGGAGTCTGCTTCTTCCTCTGCCCCTAGCCCTGCTTGTGCTCTCTCACTCTCGTTCTGTGCGCTCTCTCAAATAAATAAATAAAATCTTTAAAAAAAAAGAATAATAAATGTGATTCCATTGCTTTATCCGGCTCTATTCCAGGGTATACCCTGTTTATGGCACAATTAAATTTTTGTAATGTATGAAACATTGTACCTTTATTTAACTGTAAAAACTGAATGCAAATAACAGAATGCTAGATGTTAATTATTGAAAGTTATTTAGGGGTACCTGGGTGGCTTAGTTGGTTAAGCATCTGACTTGATTTTGGCTCAGGTCATGATCTCAGGGTTGTGTGGTAGAGACCCATATAGGGCTCTGTGCTCAGCACAGAGTCTGCTTGAGATTCCTTCTCCCTCTGCCCATCTCACTGCTTGAACTCTATCTCTCAAATACATAAAATCTTTAAAAAAAGATTTAGGAAATTACTGCTGAAGTGAGGGAATATATATGCTCCCTCCTTACTTATTAGTGACCAGAATTAACATGAATACATGTTGATTCAGTGGAATATTCATTCTCTCTCTATAAATACATGTTCATTACATTAAAAAAAGAATAAAATGCCACCTTTTTCAGTTATAATTGGTGAATACAAGTAGTTTTGTGTTCCTGATTTAAAAGCATATATAATCTTCAAGTTAGAAAAGTGGAAAACATTTCAAATCTACCATTTTGCTTTATTCCTCTGAGTGCTATTTTTGTAACAATTCAGGAAAGTGACCTACTTTTTCTGGAGGTTGTAAAATAAATGTCATGCCTTCATATATGTTACTGTAATTGTTCTGCATTAAAAAATCAAGTTAAAATTTATATTCATGATTAGACTGATTTCCTACCAGGTGAAAAAGATAAACTATAATCGCTAGATAAGATGAAGCGAACAATGATGGTGTGTGCTAATGTATACAGAGTGACTGTGCTAATAATTTTAGTAACATACTATAAATTTGAAAAAGCATGCCCAGTACATATGAAATTCTTTTCCATTGATTCAGAACAAGTGAAATAATCCTCACTATAGGTATCTAGATAAGAAGATAATACTGAGAAGTTTAACTATTTTGATACCAACTTTATTAATTGCATTTAAATTCCATTAAATCATATCTGATTATCCATCTAAACTTGGTTTGGTCCTAAAATGATTGCAAACACATAAATCCCTTTCCTCTCCCCCTAGATTCCCACCTTTACTCCTGTGGTCTCCAACTGACTAGCTTCAGAATTTTCCTTTATTCTCTTTCTTTTGTGTACAAAAAACACTGAGTTCCAAAAGCTTTTTTTTGTTTGTATTTTGCAATTTTATTTGAAGGCCTTGAAAAAAAATACACACTTTCATGAAGTATTTTGAAAAGGGAGAGGCAGAAGAGAAGGGGCATGGCAAAAAGCTAACTTGTCTGTTTTACTAGCACAGATTCAGCAGGACAGATTTTTTACATTCATATAAATGTTACATATGAAGTTGAGAGTGCTGTCACAAGCTAAGTATTTACCTTTGCATCTCCCACATTTTTTTCTCCTCTGCAATGATTTTATTATAAATATATTCTTTGGGGATAAACAAATATTGTATTCAGGACTATCTGCAAGCTTGCTTTAAAGTAATAAAAATGGAATCAGGAACCACTTAGAAGTAGAGAGAAGTAGCAAAGACACCTGCACACCCTAAGCGTCTTTTCCCTGAGAAGTAACAGAGGTTAACAGGGAATATCACTTTTCTCATTAGCCTATTCAATTAAAATAAGCCTTGAGTTTAATTTGCCCTGTTCAGTAAGCTGATCTCCTCTCCTCATTCCTAAGAAGTAGAATGGAAAGACAGTCTTTGGAGCTCAACATCAACAGGAAAGATCTCAACTTTGTAACTGCTTTTGTGACACAAAACTGTTTACTATTTGCCAGGAGCATCATCAGAGTAGTCTTTCAACACACCAGCCCAGTGTTCATTGTAAGTCTTTTTTCTTCTCTGACTAGGGGCTACTTTCTTTGGTCCATCTCCTAAGATTATAGTTAAGTTGTAACAGTCGAAGTTTATTTGAATGATACAGTGTTTTTGTGACTAGATTTTTTTTCAATCAATATTATATTTGTGAGTATGGTTCATGTCCTTGGATGTAGCTATAGTTAATTCATTTTCATTGCTGGGGAATTTTCCATTTTATAAATATATGACAGCTTACTCTGTTGATGGGCATTTAGGATGTTGCCAGTTGGGTGTGATTACGGGAAATTCTTTAATGAACTTGTACACGTTTTTTGGTCACATGTATGCATTTTGTTAGAAATACCCCTAGACATGGCATTCCTATGTCATGGATTAACAGCAAACCATTTCTTAAAATAGTTAACCAATTTATATTTTTAACTGTCTCCAGTATATGAGAATTTCTGTTGATCGATATCTTCACTAACACTTGGTACTCAGCTGTGTTAACTATAGACATCCTGGACTAAATATTTGTATAATGTGTAGTGATATCTTACAGTGGTTTTAATTTTGATTTTCTCAGAATATATTTATCACCTCTTCATGTGTTTTTGGCTATATGGATATCTTTTGTGAAGTGCCTCTTCAAATCTGTTTTCTTTAGGGTTTCCTATCTTTATGTTACTAGGTTATAGTTACCTAGTTTAGATGTGAATATCTGTTCTTAATGCATTTTCAGCTTCCACTTAGCAACTTTCTTTTCACTCTTTACCAGAGACAGTTAATGAATAAAAGTTATTCATTTTGATATAGTGTAATTTATCAGTCTTTTATGGTTACCATATTTTGTATCCCCAGATATATTTACCCAATGCAAGTTAATGATGATGTTTTCGTAAAAGATTTGTTGTTTTTCTTCTCAGCATTTTATCAACAATAGGCCTGAAACTGATATTTGTATGTAGTGTGAAATAACTATTAATATAATTTTCCTCTATGGATATGAAATGGTCTCAAAACTGATATTCAAAAGATCTTGCTTTCTCCACTTCTTTGTGGTGCTAAATTCTTCATAACTCAAATGGTTAAACAGGAATCGGTCAATTTCTTGCCTCTCTTATCTCTGTCATGTATCTGTTTGCCTATCCTTGGGCCAATAGCACACTACCTTAATTACTATAATTAAAATAGAGCTGCTATATGTTCTTTTTAAAATTTTCTTCAACAATGTCTTAGCTATTCTTGGTATTTTGTGTTTCCTTATAAATCCTAGAACTAGACTGACATTTCTGGAAAAAAATAATCTATAGCATCAAATCTAAAAATCAATCTAAATTTGGAGAGAACTGACATTAAACCAATCTAATATCAAGGTATATAATTCGTTCTGAGTCTTTACTTTCTTACAATTCTGTCTTATAACACAGAAATTTTGTACATCTTTTGTTAGTGTTTGTGGGTACTTCTACACTATCTTAAGTGGTATCTTTTCAAAAATGGTGTTGTGCATATGTATAAAAATATAGTTGATTTTTGTCTATAGCACTTATATGATCATGTCATCTGTTAGAGTATTTCCTTAAAATCCTTTGTCTTTATTTCTTGCTTATCTCATTGTATAGGGCCTTCAGTCCTATATGTACTAAAAGGGATCATTGTGGTCATCCCTTACTTGAACCTTGATCCCAGAGAAAAAACTTTCAGCATTTCATTATTATGTATGTTTACTATAGGTTTTTAAATTTTTTTTGTATGTGAACTTTATCAAGTTAGTTTGCCTTTCCTTCCTTTTAAAATAAGTGTATCTATTAAAGAAAATTAAATATACCTTACTAATTCTTTAAAAAGTTCATGAATGGATGTTGAATTTAATCAAATTCTTCATGTTTTGAGATTATCATATAGTTTTTCTTAACTTTATGTATTAGATTTGCAGTGGTTGATTTTTGGGTATGAAATCATCTTTGCCTTTCTGATGTCAATGGCCTCAATCCAAGGACCACCACAAAGACATCTATATTTCAAAAATTTGTGTTTATTGATTATTACAGCAAGGGAGAACACACACCTTCAAGAATCCCAGCATGTCTCAGCAAGGGGCTGTCAGAATGCACAGGATTTGGATGGGTTAGGTGATTTTCAAGAGTACTCAAGAAAGCCGAACTTTGTTCTCTATTCAGTGCTTTCATCACAAGGGGGCAATTTTGTAATTGGGTATTTTAATTCATCCTGTCCATAAAGTGAAAGATTTAGCCTTGTTTTGTTTCTGTCACTGGTAATGGAATGGCAATAACTCACATTAACCAATTTCAGGGAATGCTTGGCTATTCTATGGTGTGAGCAATGTTTTGTTTGTTTTTAAGCAACTTAATTGAGTTATGATTGACATAAAAAAGCTGCGTGTGCATGTGTGTGTATGTGTATTTAACATATACAACTTGATGAGATTGGAGATTAATATGTGCTAGATATGGTAATGGGATGATTTTTTTTTTTTTTTTAAACACAGTGGCCTTGTCTGATATTGGTATGCTACAAAATGATTTTTTTTTAATAGGAGAAAGTAGAAATCTAGGTGTGATTACCAAGATAGCTTTTAACAACATCAAGTCCTAGATGATAGTGTCAGGCCAGCTCCTGAGTGGCCAAGGCTGCTTTTGTTTTTTTGCACTAAAATTAATACAGTGCGGTCCAGTTTATTTAATATTGGTTTGGTTTGCTGATTTCATTTAGCAGTTTTGCAGCTATGCTCATGAATAACACTGACCTGTAGTTTTCAGAATACCCTTGTCAGATTTGGTATCATGTTTGTATTGATCTTTGAAAAATGAGTTTTGGACTGTCTTTTGTTTTTTAACTTTATATTTTTGGAAGAATTCAATATAAGAATTTATTGCATACCTTCTAAGTACTTTTATTATATCAAAATATATAATTCCCCAGTAAAAAGTAAAGATAAAGTGTTATAATAAACACAGTGGGTTAATCTATAAGCACAAATTGGTTTAAAGCAATTCATTCAAAATATCCTACATTAACTTCTAGCAAGTAATGTATTTCTAGGTATCATATCTATTTGAGTAGACTTTTTTTGTATTTTAATTTCAATTACAGCTGTTATATTGCAATTAACAAAATCTGAAAACACTCTATTTGGAAAATAGCTAATTGTATGTTATTTTACTCAATTTGATAAAAAAATACTATTACTCTCAAAATTTACTAATAGAATAATCTATGACACTGACTTATACCAAACCTATTTTCTAACTATTCTCTAATGAGATAGCCCTCCTAATCAGATCATAGAATGCCTAGAAGAACATAATTGGAGTTCTGCTAACTCCCTGCTGTAGCTGGATTTGGGTAAGGATATTTTTCAGTTGATCAGGAATAACGCCACATAACCTCAATACCGAGACTTTAGGTTAGTTAACAAAAGAACATTAATATATATTTTAGCACTCCAAAATTATTTGCTTTTGAAACCAAGAGTGAAAAGCTACTAAAATGATACCTATGAATAAACAGTCATGAAACACACCAATTGTGACAAGTCAAAGATCATTCACTGTCTCACACACACACATATCAGCGCATGTTAAACTGGTGAAATCATAAGGCTGGTAAATTGTATCAATGACAATTTTCTGGTATATTTTATTAGGTAAGATGTTACTACTGGAAGAAACTGGATGAAGGATATACTGGATCTCTCTATATTTCTTAAAACTGCATGTGAATCTACAATTCTCTCAAAACAAAAATTTCAAGACAAATTAAGATTCAACAAGTGATATATGATTGAGATAAGTGAGGCAAATAAAATATAAAGATCTAAAGTATTATCAAGTCTTGATAGCTATAGTTTAAAAAAGGCCTCCAAAATCAGAAGTTTTGACTCTATTTTCTAGTTAATTTGAATGAGCACTTACAATTAAAATGATCCACTGGTCTTAATTTGAAGGAATGGCTGAAGAAGATGCTTAAACTTCCATGTAATAATACATTTTATCATATTTCAAATGATCAAGTTAATCTGAGAAACAAAAATAAAGCTTTTTCTTTCAATAGATGATTTTTAAAAGAACTTCAGAAGTAGCTATGGCTATATGACCCTTCAATATTCTGTTACTTTTTATTCTTATGAATTGCTGTGTTTATCTCAATTTTAATAGTATATCAGCTATAAGTTAACATTAGGTATACATAAACCAGGTAGGAAAAGTGGGGGCAGAAGTGGTCTTGAGACCCCAAAATAACAGTGTGTGTATCACCTTTTTTTTTTTTTTTTTAAGGGATATAGGGCTTTAGTGCAGTCACTTGAAAAACCGCTTTCTCTTTTTTATTTTTTATATTTTAAGACCTCACATTTGCTTGCTTGGGGTTTAGTATTCATGCTTAAAGCTTAAAAATTCAGCTAAGTAGAAAATTTTATTCCCATTATTTCCTATGATTATGGTCTTAGCTTTATAGTAAATTTATTTGGAAACTATGTCTCAATTCGTCTGGACTTTGGGTGGTGAGAGACCCATACTATAATAGTGTTTTAGGAAGAAATTACCCGTATATGTAAGATTAGTAGTAGATTACTGAGGAACAACAACAACAAGAGAACTGGAACTATTCATTTTGAGGGAGTGCATGTTCAAAATTCCTGACAATGCACAATCTCCAGTAGGTTTACCTTGGCTAGGCATATATACTCCATGACATAAAACCAAGCCAGTGAGCTGGGCTTTGCCTCAAACAGCTACATTGTGAGCTGTCTTTTAGAAAGAAAAAAACATCATCTCTGGTGAGGTGAGAGAGGGATTAGTTCTTGAAAAGCAAAGAGAAAAAGAGCAAAACTTTCATTCAGCTTTGAATGAATGTACCAAGAAAGAATTAGAAAAACTGAAACATTTCCAGACTGTTAATAGCATTCCTGCTGAGAGTGTAAGTTCCCGGAGTGTGCAAAGGAACTCCGAAGAGTGGTCTCCCAGACAAGAAGATTGATTCTGTAATTCTCTATCAGCACTACAGACTGTCAGCATGATTGCACTTGTTTCTCTAAAAGCATTAGCAAGACAATTACCGATTATTTTACCATGGCATTTACATGTTTGTGTCCATCAATCCCTGAAGCCCAGGAAATTGATAATGCATCGCCCAACATTTTTGCTGTTCTGTGTAGGGTATCAGGCAGCCAAAGTAAAATCTGGTGGCACTCGGGAAAAACAAGTGCTGGTAATTTGTTGTGGTTAGTGCTGGTAATTTGTTGTGGTTAGTGTGCCAGGGCATTCCATGTGCACTTGAGAAAAATGTGTATTCTGTTGCTGTTGGATGGAATCTTCCATATATGTTTGTCAAGTCAGTTGGTATTAAATATGGTTCAATTCTAATGTTTTCTTGTTAATCTGTCTGATTAAATTAGGTACAAAAGAGGAAAATTGCATCAAGTATGCTTGGCAATGAAGCCAAGCATACTGGGCCAGTGAACTTCTTAGTATTAAGAATGGGCTTTTCTTGCTTTAGGAAAATATTTTGGTCAGTAGGGAACAAAAGAATGTGCAGCTTTATATTTTAGTCTTGTTAATGGACTAAACATTATAATCACACATGCCTGTAGATTATAATTTTTTATTTTTTAAGATTTTATTTATTTTTGAGAGAGAGAGAGAGCATGTGAGCAGGGAGGGGCGAAGGAGGAGGGACAAAGAATCTGAAGCAGACTCTGCCCTGAGCCTGGAGTCCTGCCATGGGGCTCAATGCAGACCATGAAATCATGACTTAAGTGGAAACCAAGAGTCTGAGGCTTAACCGACTGAGCCACCCAGGCACCCAAAATTATCATTTTTAAAATTTTAATTCCAGTGTAGTTGACATACAGTGTTATATTCGTTTCAGGTGTACAATGTAGTGATTCGACAATTCTATACAATACTCAATGCTCATCATGATAAGTGTACTCTTAATAGGCTGTTTTTCTTTCTCTGACTTATTTTGCTTAGCATTATACTCACTAGCTCCATCCATGTTGTTACAAATGGCAAAATTTCATTCTTTTTATGGCTGACTAATACTCTATTGTGTATATATACCATCTCGTCTTTATCCATTCATCTATTGTTGGATACTTGGGCTCCTTCTATAATTTGGCTATTGTAAATAATGCTGTCATAAACATGGGGGTGCATCTATCTTTTGAGCTAGTATTTTCATCTTCTTTGGGTAAATTCCCAGTAGTGGAATAACTGGATCACAGGGTAACTCTATTTTTAATTTTTTGAGGAAACCCCATACTGTTTTCTACAGTGGCTGTACCAGTTTGCATTCCCACCAACAGTACATGAGGTTTCTTTTTTCCATGTCTTTACCAACACTTGCTTTTTCTTGTCTTTTTGATTTTAGCTATTCTGACAGATGTGAGGTGGTATCTCATTGTGGTTTTGCATTTCTCTGATGATGAGGGATGTTGCGCATCTTTCCATGTGTCTGTTGGTCATCTCTGTTTTCTTTGGAGAAATATCTGTTCACATCTTCTGCCCATTTTTAATTGGATTATTTGTTTTTTGAGTGTGGAGTTGTATAAGTTCTTTATCTACTTTGGATACTAACCCTTTATCAGATATGCTATTTGCATATACCTTTCAGTTTTGATGATCCATCCTCTGTTGTGCAGAGGCTTTTTATTTTGACATAATCCCACATGAGCCTGTAAATTAGATTTTGTATATGAAGTACTGAGTAAAAAATAAAACTGGCCTTTTTATATGTACTATAATTTACTTGGCCATTTTCTTAATATTGGCTTTTTATCCTAAATATTTTTTTAAGGATTTTATTTATTTATTAGAGCAAGAGAGAAAGAGAGAGAAAGCATGAGCAGGGGGCAGGGGTAGAGAGAGAGGGAGAAGCAGACTCCACACTGAGCAGGGAGCCCGATGCTGGACTCGATCCTAGGACCCTGAGATCATGACCTGAGCCAAAGGCAGACACTTAACTGACTGAGCCACCCAGGTGCCCTTTTTATCCTAAATATTGACATCACTTTCATATAATTACAATTAAGGTGTTCATAAATAATTTGCTTGCTTATATATTTGTTTACTTAGGATTAATAGAACTGTTGGGTCAAAGTTACGGTATCTCTTATGTATTATGAGTCGCTTTTAAGAAACGTTGGGCCAGTGAACTTCTTAGTATTAAGGTATGACAATGCTTAATTGATTACTCTTATTAAATTAAAATAATGTTTTTCAAGATTTTCCTTTACTACTAAATGGAACACAGGTTTCACAAACCAACTTATTCATGAAATTTATTGTATAAAAGCATCCAGGGGCACCTGGGTGGCTCAGTCGGTTAAGCATCTGCCTTCAGCTGAGGTCATGATCCCAGAGTCCTAGGATGGAGTCCCAGGATCAAGCCCCACATCGGGCTCCCTGCTCAGCAGAGAGTCTGCTTCTCTCTCTGCCCTTCACCCTACTTGTGCTCTCTCTCTCTCATTCTCACTCTCTCTCAAATAAATAAAATTTAAAAAAAAAGCATATCTTCAAGGAAGATATACCAATTATAAAAATATACATAACCAACACTGGAATATCTAAGTACATTAAGCAAATGCTAACAAATGTGAAGAGAGTAGTAGAAAAATGTTCAATACCCCAGTGCCATCAATGGAGAGATCATTCAGACAGATTAACAAGAAAACATTAGAATCAAACCATATTTAATACCAACTGACTTGACAAACATATATAGAAGATTCCATCCAACAACAACAGAATACACATTTTTCTCAAGCACACATGGAATGCCCCAGCACATTAATCACATAACTTGATACACATTTATTAATTTTGTATAATATGTATCATGTCCTGTAATTACCATTCCTATAAGGAATTTGTATTGCAAAGGAATTTCATTTGCCAGAGGTACCATTTCTGGATCCAGTGCTTGATCCTTTTCCTGTGATTATTTAAAAAATGAACTATAAAAAATTACAAAATAGAAAAAAATGCAAATAAGTACATGAAATTATTTTTAACCTTTTGGAAATAACAATTTCTATCTAATATTTTGGCATACACACTTTCATTCTATTGATCAAAATTATAATCATGTCTACTCGTTCATCTCTTTTTATAATTTTTCACATTTTCCTGTGACTTTAAGTGGTTTTTAAAATCAGGATTCTTAGCAGTTATCAATTACTTTAGTTTATTTGTCAAAGGTTGTAAATATTAAATTTAAACATTCTAAATATTAATGATCTAAATGTTAAATGTTTTTATCATTTTTTTTAAAAGCTCTTCAGCAGTATTGCCAATTTCTGTCTTTATATTGGTTCAGTGGATTTTGCTAAGTTGAAGTATGAACAGCTATATATATTTTTTTCAACTGAATTTTTTCATTCCTTATTCTTTTTCAAACTAATTGCATTGGTTGCTCATTTTTTCCATACTAATTTGTTAAGAATATATATACATATATATATATGTATATGTAGTATATTAACATTTTATGTATTTTTTCTTTTTATATTTAAAATTAGACTTGTGTCATTTCTCCTACACACATTTAAAAACATGTATATTTGTGTCATCAAATCTACCAATATTTTCACTTATAATTTCTTTGTATGCTTAAAAAAGCATGCTCCATTATATACACCTATATAAATATTCACCCATATTTTCTCATTGTTTTATAGTTTTAATTTTGTTTAACCCTTCACTCTATTTGAAATTCAAAAATTTAGCTTATAAGTAATGTAATTTTTTAATATATCTTGGCAATGTGTCCTGATACCATTTTCTAGGATGTCCATTACTTCACTAATAACTTGTTTCATTCACGCACAATCTCCCATTATTGCTGCTAGTCATTTATGGTCAGGCACTCAATCCAAACAGTAAAGAAGCCCTTAGGCCTACTTCCAGATGATTAACAACCTGGGAGGGCAAGGATTTACTCTGCTGATTGGCAAAGGGCCTAGAAGAAACCAAACTTAGTCTTCAAAGGAGAAAAATAAAATAAATACACATTTCAAAAATTGAGTTACTCCTATTATCTAAGCTGGACCATAAACATTCATTCCTACACAAGATGGAGTGGATTTAGTTCCTATTGGCCAGTATGGACATTGACATATGACTGTGTGGTGGTCACGTGTAGAAAAACAATTACCCTGCAACCAATGTTGACCACTGGAGTATGGCATGAGCAACTGCTTGTCTGGAAGCGACTTTGCCCAGTTTGATAATATCACATGCTATATATTATTACTGGTTAGGGCCTTCCTAGATTATATTTATTAAGTCAATACAGATACAGATACATAGAAATATACAGTTGAAATTAGCATTTTCCTCATTTTCTTATATCTATTATTACTAGTATAAATGTTACTAGGTGAATATATATATTTTTTAATCTGGAAAAGATGTTCAGTTTTATTAAGTTTTTAGTCTGTTAGAATAATATTTTTCTGAGTAATAATAAATGCTATTTAAACTTAGCAACTGATGTGACCAATAGAACTTCTACACTGTACCTTTTCTCTTTACACATACTTAAAACCTTTCCCCTACAAATGAAAAATTTCCCCCTTTATCATCTAATTTTCTCTTAATATTGTGGGTAGAAGCTCTGGTTAATACACTGTTATTTTTATACTAAGAAAATCATGCTGTAATATCTTCTATCTTAAACTAAAATACCTTTTTTTACCGCTATGTACTTTCAGCTTCACACTTGTCTATCCTCTTTCATAATTAAGCTTTTAAAAAAGTATCTGAAATTGTTTCCATTTTACTTTTTCTTTTTAAATATTTAAACAATAATCAAGTCATAATAAATATAGGCTAAATAGTTGCATTTTACCACAAATCTCAAACTGAAAGCAACTACCCCTTGGCCTTTACTCCCTACCTCTCAGGTTCCATTTTTCAGTGGCCACAATCTTACTCATTTTGGCTAGTGTTTATTATCTCCATAATTTTGTGTTTAAATAAACAACTAAACTTGTTTGCTATGTTACATATTTATAAATAACTCAAGGTAATTGCAAAAGCTATATAGAAAGAGTTGTCAAATCAAAAAAAGAACTTAAGCTTTTTCTAAGTTGATTAATACAAGTAAAATATCATTAATATAAATTTGTAACAGGAAGGATTAGAAGTTTCTGGAGAGGTATCAGTACCTTCACTGTCTTAATATGTCTTTGCCCTCAAGATAAATATTGATCAAATCCTCATGAAATCTATCCCAAAGGATAATTTCACATTTTTCCATTTGATATTTTTACTACAAGGAATTAATCAGAGTCATTAAGTCATATCAGTAGCAGTTTTAATTTTTTCTCATGTATACCTCAAGTTTCTGCTGAAGGGTATAGTTTAGACATTAAATCTTCAACAAGGAAGGACTGTTTTAGAGAGACTGTATCAGGTAGCCTTAAATATTGATTGTACAAGGGGTGACTGGGTGGCTCGGTTGGTTAAGCATTCACCCCTTGGTTTTGGCTCAGGGCCAGTCAGGCTCTGAGCTCAGTGAGGAGTCAGCTTGAAGATTCTCTCCCTCTGCCCCTCACCCCGTTGGTGCATGCGTTCTCTCTCTCTGATAAATAAATCTTTAAAAAATATTTATAGTACAAGAAATAGGCTCTTGGGTACAGGCCTTGGAGTTCTCAGAGTACCAGTACTTGGACAACTTGCAGATTATATCACAGTACAGACCCAGAATTTTAAAGCTTCTTATTAGTTTAAAAAGGGATAACCATGAAATCAGATTGCAAGCAGAATTTATTATGTAGGGTGGAAAGGACTGTTAGAATAATAAGGTATTACTAATTGTTACTTTGGAATATTTTCACTATATTTTTAAATATTCCATTTTCCATGTATGGGGAGGTTTGTCATTCTTCATCTATTTTTAGGCCTCAATTTCTTCAATTTAATAGATCATACTTATTCAAACTACAGTGGGGCATCTTTTAAGTGGCAAATTGTTCTGACCCCTTGAAATTTTGGAACAAATACTTTGAGTTCTTTTTACTTTTTATAGCAATGTAGTTTTTTTGCATAGGTTCATTAAGAAACCATCCTTCTCTTTTAATTTGGTAAGTAGTTTGTGTAACATATATACACATACACATTTAAGTTTTAGAGTCTGATTTTATATGTATAATAAAACTTTGGATCAGTTTTATTTTAATTTAAAAAATCTTTGATATCTATGCCTAAAATCTTTGTATGAAATTCGTTTAAAAATCTTATAAAAGTATACATATATTCTCTGTGTGTGTGTACATATGTATATACATATATATAAATTTCTAATTCTGATTTTTAATTCTGTTGATGTTGGTGAATATGGTAAGATATGATAGATTTTTGCCAATATATGATGTTGTTAAAGAATATGCATATATAAGAGATTATATGTATATTTCTTACACATGAGAGGATCTCTTTCATTCTTCCCCAGGGAGCCATCTTTCTTAGAACCCCTCTTCTTCCAGTTTAAATTGGTTTCTCTTGGGCCTGCTGCACAGCTATCATTGTGGTAGGAATTTTCTTTTCTTCTCACCAGTTAGGCCTCTTGTTTCCTAGATCCTCTATGCCCACTTTTCATTGTGATGGAGCAATTCCAGTTAATCTTTCTGAGTTCTCTGAAAACAAGTGAATGGGAAATACTATTTCCTTGAGAAATTAATACAAAACACCTATCTTGGTAGTTTGGCTTAATATAGACCATAGTCAGTAATTTTTCAACTAAAAATTTTAAATCACTTTCTTGATATTTCAGTTACAGTATCTAATGCTTTATGGTTCTTGATTATGGAAAGTCAAATTATTTTTCTCTGTGAGATTTTATGTTCCTTATCCTTGGTGTGCTAAAATTTCATGATTTCTGTGCCTCGTGGTGTGTGTCTTTGTGTGTGAGTGTAAGTGTGTGTGGACTTTGAACAATTATGTAGATAATTTCCCGGAAACAATAACTGATACCTAATTATTTTTTTAAACAGATATCTTGCTAAGCTGATTGAGTGCCTAGTTCTGTCCTTGTCACTGATCCTTATTCTTTAGAATTTGATAAAAGTCAGTTAACTGACCAGAGAAATATAATCTATTTTTGAGTTTTCCAGGTCTCTGGTGTTGCTGCTACTGAGCTAGACTTTGACACACAGATTTGAACACAAGTTGTTTATTGGGGAACAGTGATAGGGGATTAGGACAGTGTGAAGGAAAGCTAAGAAACCCACCAAAGAATGTATTAGACACTGGATATTATCAGCATCCACTGTGGTTATCTGGAGCTTAATCCCTCTGTGGAACTCTGTGAGTCTATCCCCAAGGCACCAATTTCCAAACATTTACAATCTGCCCTCTGAGCCAAAAGAGAGCCCCCAGGCAAAGTCCTAGATGCTGATGTCAGAAGAAGGGCTGTATATTCTGTGCTGAGTGGATGGTAGGCAGGGCACCTGCTCCCCCAATCCCCAATAATAATTTACATGTTTAACATACTACTGCAGAACATTTTTGTTCTATAAATGCTGTCTTAGTGATTATCAGCTGGGGTGACAGAGCATAAGGAAGAATCTGACCTATGCTTTAGCGTAAGAGAGTTCAAGTTGAGCATTGGGAGGACACTTGAGGTAAGACTCCCCCATAAATAAGGGAACATTAGATCACTCTTTTGAGTATAACTCTTTTGAGATTAAAGTATACTAGTTTTCCTGAATTCATATCATTGGAATATAGGCACTAAGAAGTTACTTCTTTGTAGTCAAATCCTTGCATTCATTATACTTCAGACAGTTTGATACTTACAAATTGCTACACTATTAGACATTCTTCCAAATTCTTTATTGTAGTAGTACTATTTATAAGTGTGGCATATTTAGGATAATAATTGTTTTCAGAAAAGTAGATGGTAAGCTCATTCCAGGGCTATTAATATTAACATTTATTCAAAAGATCAAATGAATGTGCATGTATTATTTTCTTGGTTTAGACGCCTCTGCAGTTTCTACTAGTTCTCACTCAAAGAAACATTCCTTTAACATTTGCGTCATTTATACTACACTGCTTTGAATACAAAGTAGCAGAAAAAGAACATTTTATAGACGTACTATTTCTAAGACAACTTCAGTATTGTCCTTGGAGACCCTTTTAATTTTTCCCAAATTAGTGCCATGAATCCTTAGCACCTCATATGTGCTCAAAAATCATCTCATTTCAGGTCTCTCTCTACATAGCATATATAATATAATATATAATATAGATATATATATATATGTATGTATGCATGTATATATGTATGTGTGTATGTATATGTATGTGTGTATGTATATGCACATATATGTATGTAAATATGTATATGTATACATGCATGTATATATGCATGTATATATGTATATATTTATATGCATGTATATATATGTACGTATATATGTATGTATATATATTTATATGTGTGTGTGTGTGTGTGTGTTTATGTATGTATCTTCCTCCTCTGCAGTTCACTGGATTATGTTTCTCTTCATTGATAATTCCAAAAGTGTAGGTTATACTGTTAATGGCCATCAAAGTTTCTAGAACTGCAACTCTGCCTTGTCTGTTGTCTTATAATGTTCCTCATTTCCTATGCCATGGGCTTGGCTGTCTATACCACCTCCTGTTGCTCGTACCAATTACTGCAGTTTTAAACCTACCTATTTACATACCTACCTAATACAGTAGTTACTGCTCAGCCACAAGTGAATATTGAGCATTTTAAATGGGGTTTTTGTGACAAGTACAGATTTTCTGAACTTTTATGTATTTATTTTTTTAAAGATTTTATTTATCTATTTGACAGAGAGTCACAGTGAGAAAGGGAACACAAGCAGGGGGAGTGGGAGAGGGAGAAGCAGGCTTCCCGCTGAGCAGGGAGCCCGACGCGGGGCTCGATCCCAGGACCCTGGGATCATGACCTGAGCCAAAGGCAGACGCTTAATGACTGAGCCACCCAGGTGCCCGATTTTCTGAACTTGTAATTTAAAAAATGACCTTTGAGTTATTGAAAAACCCTTAAGTATGTTTAGAATAACTTCATTATATGAATCTACTTTTTCACTTGCACATTTAGTTTTTTTTTAAAGATTTTATTTATTTGTCAGAGCACGAGCATGGGGAGTGGCAGGCAGAGCAGGCAGAGGGAAAAGCAGGCTCCCCACTGAGCAAGGAGCCCGAAGTGGGACTTGATCCCAGGACCCTGGGATCATGACCTGAGTTGAAGACAGATGCCCAACCAAGCCACCCAGGCGTCCCTCACTTGCACATTTAAAAACAAAAATCTAAATGCAGTCAGTTATTTCAAAAAAAAAAAAAATTAACGTTGATTTGGGAAGTGCTGTAAGTGTAAAATACAGCCCAGATTTCAAACTTTTTCTTTATATCATGTGGTAAACAGAAAACTTAAAATTACATATGTGCCTAGAATTATAATTCCATCGGACATTGCTATTTTGCACTCTAAAGACATTTGAGGTACCTTTTAGCTTACTTTAATAATGTTCTGTTGGGGAAGGATAATTTACAACCAAATCTCTTATCAATCTCTCTGCAAATATAAAGAGGTAAGGAAACAGTTTTTATAATTAAAAAAGCATAAAATCAGAATGTGATGCACATCACAGGAAATCTGCTAAAGAGATTATAGGAAAGAAAGTCTCCTTTCATATAGGGGGTATATGCAACACATTTTATGCACGTTCTCTAAATGGTAACTAGTCTTCAAGTTAGAGCACTTGATAGCACCTCTTGTCACATGTTGTTCATTCTCAGTTCACCTGGTAATTGGGATAGCTGCCTGTGATGGCTAATTGCCTTTATCTAAAAGAAAAATAAATTTTTCATATGTCACTCAAATAGGTATGTTTGCAACTTGCAGCCCAGCTGAAGTTAGGCTCCTACTCTCCCAGGATACTGCTTCTGGACAGTGACCAGGGAGGGTCTCACTGTGCTCTGGATGGTACCGGTTTGTCCCAGAAAAGCAGTCACACAGCTGTGCATGGGTTTGGATTTTATGGTAAAGCATAGCAAGAAGCTGGCATCCAGGTTAGCTACCCTCCGCAGGTGCCTCTGTTCCTATGCTGATGAACAGCAGCTCAGTGGTGCCTACTGGCTCTTTTGTCCGCTAAGAGGCACTGCTGCCTCTCCCAAATGCACTCCAAGGAGGGGAACTCTCTCCCCCTGCACAACCCAGGGGATCCTCAGAGCACCCTGTCTACTCCCTGGCCTCTGCCCTCCTTCTCCACAGGAGCACCGCTATGCCTGCCAGGCTGTACTCGGTGGGGGTTGGTGAGGACTTCTGAAACCAGACTTTCCTCTCCACTGCTTGTAAAAATTTCAGATAATCAGCTCCTCTTGTTTTCCAAGTCAGTGGTTCTGGGGAAGTGTTTTTCTTTTTCTTTTTCTTTTTTTTTTTTAGAGAGGAAGAAAGAGTAAGAAGAGGGGCACAGGGAGAGGGAAAGAATCTTAAGCAGGCTCCATGCCCAGTCGGATCCTGACACGGGGCCAAATCACAGGACCCTGAGATCATGACCTGAGCTGAAATCAAGAGTCGGATGCTTAACTGACTGAGCCACCCAGGCACTCCAGGAAGTGTTTTTCTTTCTTTCTTTCTTTTTTTTAAGATTTTATTTATTTATTTGACAGAGAGAGACACAGCGAGAGAGGGAACACAAGCAGGGGGAGTGGGAGAGGGAGAAGCAGGCTTCCTACAGAGCAGGGAGCCCGATGCGGGGGCTCGCTTGATCCCTGGGATCATGACCTGAGCCAAAGGCAGACACTTAACTGACTGAGCCACCCAGGTGCCCTTTTTATCCTAAATATTGACATCACTTTCATATAATTACAATTAAGGTGTTCATAAATAATTTGCTTGCTTATATATTTGTTTACTTAGGATTAATAGAACTGTAGGTGCCCCACTCCAGGAAGTGTTTTTCTTATGCAAACCTCTGCATGCTGCTTTCTCTCTCTCTCTCTCCTCTCTCTGTTCAGGGCTCGCTCCCTCCATAGCACCTGCAGTTCTTTTCTCCCCCAAATCACACCACTGCACCTCTTACCTTCCACTATGTGGTCTCTTTTCTCCCTTTAGTTGTGCAGTTTTTCTCTTAGTCCTCAGATCGATTTCCTGGTTATTCAGAATGATTTGGTAATTATGTAGCTGTGTTCCATGCACCCCAATGTTCATAGCGGCACTATCAATGATAGCCAAATAATGGAAAGAGCCCAAATGTCCATCAACTGATGAATGGATAGAGAAGATACACACACACACACACACACTGGAATATTACTCAGCCAACAAATAAAATGAAATCTTGTCATTTGCAATGATGTGGGTAGAACTAGAGTGTATTATGCTAAGCAAACTAAGTCATAGAAAGACAAATATCGTATGCTTTCACTCATATGTGGAATTTAAGAAACAAAACAGATAAACATAGGGGAAGAGAAGGAAAAATAAGATAAAAACAGGGAGGCAAACCATAAAAGACTCAATGACCGAGAACAAACTGAGGGTTGCTGGAGAAGAGGTGGGTGGGGAGATGGGTTAAATGGGTGATGGGTATTAAGGTGGCCACTCGTTATGATGAGCACTGGGTGTTATATGTAAGTGATGACTCAATGAATTCTACTCCTGAAACCAATATTACATTATATGTTAACTAACTTGAATGTAAATAAAAAACAATTATGTAGATGGGGTTGAGGGATGAGGCAAGCATAAGGTCCTCCTACTACTCTGCCATCCTAACTCCTACTTAATTTTATTTTTTAAATTAGACACTCAATTGTCCCTGAGACCTTTATTTATTACTATCTCAATTCTTCCCATTAATTTGAAATAGTCATCTTAAGAAACATTGACATACATCATTTTTCCCTTAGGACTCTGAATATATTTTGCCTTACTTTTATTTATTTATTTGGACCAATATACTTACCAAAACTTTCTATTTGTGCATTCACTCCTCTCCTCATTGCTAACAAAATAATCCAGTTTTGTTTGTGCAATCAGAATCTCTTCAGCATACCTACCTTCAAGCTGAATATATTACTGAGTATGATAGAGGTTTCCTTGAGTTGGGCATGTCTGCGCTCTTCCATGCCACATAATAACTCAATATTATCTAGATTCATTTGTCAGGGATTTTGCATCTCCTGTGGCAAACTTCCCTCTCTCAATATGTAGATAGACAATATCTCTCTTTCTTCAGGATACCTTTGAAACTTCTCTGTGTCTTTTGTTTTATATTCTTGTGTGATGGTCAGTCAGGTACAGCAACAAGATAAGACCAAGGGCAGGCTCACAAACACAATTGTAAAATAGTAACAGGTCCTAGAACCAGAAGGCCTGACACTCCATGCAGGGCTAAGAAAACACATCAGATTAGTCAAGAAGGGTGAAATCATTAGGCCAGAGGTTTTATGGGGGTTTTCATAGGAAAAGCAAAACTGGGCAGGGTAAACTGTTAAGGATTGGCTAGTCTGATAATTTTAGCAGGCTCTAAACTATAGGAGTGGTAACTAATTGTCTAGTCCCCGGCGCTGGGATGATTAAGGCAGAGAAATATTGCCTCTTGAGGTGTACTGGCCAGATAAAGGACAAATGGTTCTGAAATGGTTAGTTTGCCTAACAAAGGCATGCTCAAGGCTTATCTCTAAGGATTGCCTAGTTCTCCTTAGCCTGAAAAATATTTAAGGATGTCCAAACTTTATAATATACAGAAAAAATTAATTTCTCAAATTTAATGAGGATATATTTCATTGTCTTTTTTCTTTTTGCCTTTCTCTCTCTCTCTCTCTCTCTCTCTTTTTTTTTTTTTTTGCTGCCTGCTCTCTTCCTGGGAGAATAAACATTTTTTGCTGTTACTTTACTGATGAATCTACTTCTCTATTAGTATGTACATGTTGAGAGAGGTGATCATGAGGGAGGGGTTTTAAGCTAAGGGTTATTAACCTTTTTACATGAGATTTCAAATATTCTGTCTCTGAGCTCTATTGGTATGTCCCTATCTGCTTTCTTATACATTCACATACACACATATATGTACACAGGTACACACCAACAAATATGTCCTATACTTAAATATATGTATATCCTATAAACATAGAGATGTAAGGAAGTAAAATGTATGTTTAAATATTTTTTACCAGAAATCTCAAAATTTAACATTTGTTTCACTCAAGTTTCTTGCTTAATATCCTTGAACTAGACTCTTGTGCAGGATTTCTTTTCTTCAGAAAGTTCTTATCTTCTAAAGAAACCCTGACTGATTCTGCCTCACCTTCCTCCAGACTTCCAGAAAGGTTTGAGACCTCACAGGACCAAATTCTGGCTCAGTATTAGACCGTTGTTGTGCTTTTCAGTATACAGAAGTCACAAAAATTTTTGAGCACTGTTTTCAGTATTTGATAGTATTTCCAGTGGTACTTATATGTTTCCGTTAAAAACATTGGTCAGCTCTGTCAATATTCTGGAAAAAAAACCAAAACTTTCATTTTTATTTACTGATGTTATTTAAAGAAATTATTTTAGTGGGCACACATATTTTATATTATATTTGTTTTGAACTTTCTATCTTTATTTCATGTTAATTTTATGTAAGTGTGTATCCTAGGACACAGTTTGATAGGACATTCAAACTGGCATTTGTTGGTCCAGAAAACAAAGATTTTTACAAAAACTTAGTAGTCAATAAATGCACATGCATGAAAACGTGGAGGTGTTGCTTACTTTCTGTGTGCCTTGCAACGCCATTTTCAGGTTCCATATTTCCACACTACAATGTTTTCTTCCTCAGGTCTTTATGCAAGGACTTCTAATTTTTGCCATGAATTATGTCTATTGTCAATGTCATTAAGTAGGCAGTAATAGATAACATTGCATATAATTTATGCTCCTATTTGTAAATGTTTTAATTGGCTTATCCATAACCATCTTATTTTCCATATATTTAAATGTAGAAAGATAGATCAGTAGTATTTATATGCATCACAGAACTGTATATCATACTTTATAAGTTTAGAATCTTTAGGAGTAGGATGAAGAATAGAGGAAAGAAACTTTATAAGTAAACTACAATAAAACAGTCTATAGATAATATGGAGTGTGAAGGATAGTTTCAAAATGAAAATATAAAGTATATCTAGAAATACAAGGTATATATAGAAATAGAAATAAGTTTTAAGTTAGAAATAAGTGCATGACAAAATAAGCTGTAAAATAACCATACTCTTTCTGAAAAAGCATTGCAACTAAGAGGGATATTTACTATTTCTGATTGATTGAGCAGTTTTGAAGAGTAATACCTAATTTATAGCTTTTTGTCCTACCCACAGTTGTTACATATGAACAATATGGGTATAAAAAAAATGTCCTTCTCATGGTTTTTCTATAGCATACTCTGCACCACTAAAGGAAAATTACCTTTGTATCTTCCTAAGCTACAATGCTTTTGCAAAAATGGATGTAGTAGAGCTATACTTTTTTTGGTATTAATATTTCCCTTTCCAGATACTTTTTAAATTTCATTTCAGTTTCTACTTATAACCATATTTAAATATATTTAGAAACAAGCTGAAAATTATTTTCTAAATAATTTTATATTTCCAGGAATTGATTTAGTGCATATAAATAAATGGTATTTTTAGATGAATATTCCAGTTGCATATTAATAAAAATAAATTCAATGATCATTATGCTAGTCTTTCCTCATTTGATCTTGATATTTATCTTCTATTAAGCTATTTAGAAATTAAATTATTCCGTATGAGGCATTCTAGAAATTCAATCACAGAAAGCATTCTTTATTTTTCTGAGTGACTAGAAAGCTATTTCAAGTATCAAATTCTCATTGATTTCAGCTTTGTGCCAGATGTACAGAGAAAGCTAAAAACATTGCAAAATTGATAATAAGCCACAATTTTATAATGGAAGTGAATTATCTAATAGAAAGTTGTTTGTGAGTTTAAGATTTTCAAATAATTTCCACAAATTCCATCTTCTCATCATCTACTTTTTTAAAAAATAAATTTTAGCAGAAGTATGTGAATATCCACGCCAAAAATACTGCTTTGATTTTGATCAGTTCTAAATTAGTTCTATATCTAAATGTATGCATCCCTGTAATTACTTAAAATATTGCCAAAGGCATAAGAAGCAATCAAGTAATTTTTCTCAAAAAATACACTCCACTTTACATAATGAAATTAGGCTATGAGATTCCAAATGTAAAACCTTTTTTTTCTCCCCTTTTTTTGTATTGAAGCATAGCAATGTAATATTAGTTTCAGGTGTACAATGTAACAGATCAACAATTCTATACATTACTCAGTGCTCATCAAGATAAGTGTCCTCTGGATCCTCTTTACCTGTTTCACCTTGTATCTGCCCATTCCCACCTCCCCTCTGGCAACCACCAGTTCTCTGTATTTAAGAGTCTGTTTTTTGGGGACACCTGGGTGGCTCAGTCAGTTAAGCATCTGCCTTCAGCTCAGGTCATGATCCCAGGGTCCTGGGATCGGTCTCGTATCAGGCTCCTTGCTCAGCAGGGACCCTGCTTCTCCCTCTGCCTACAGCTCTACCTGCTTGTGCTCTCTTCTTTTGTTCATTTGCTTTGTTAATTAAATTCCACATATGAGTGAAATCATATGGTGTTTGTCTTTCTCTGAAAAACTTCACTTAGCATTATATCTTCTAGGTCCATCCATGTTGTTGGAAAAGGCAAGATTTCCTTTTTTATGGCTAATATTCCACTGTGTGCATATACATATTTGTATGTGTGTGTATATATATGTATATGTGTGTGTGTGTATATATATCTTTATCTATTCATCTATGGATGGACACTCGGTTTACTAACATATCTTGGCTATTGTAAATAATGCTGTGGTAAATATAGGGGTGCATATATCTTTTTGAATTAGTGTTTTTGTTTTTGTAGGATAAATACCTAGTAGTGGAATTACTGGATCATATGCTAATTTTATTTTTTTATTTTTTAAGAAACTTTGTACTGTTGTCTCCAATGAATGTATCAATTTCTATTCCCACCAACATATACTAGTCTTATAATTTCAATGTAGGGTTTAATTCTCCATCATAATTTAATTATACTTTTGATTGTCTATTCAAACATTTTAAGCACTGAAAGATGGAGAAGGATATTTTAAAAGATAATTAAGACATGCTCTTTGGGCTAAGAAAGTTTTCAAATCTATAACAAAAAAGCTACACAGACAATATAAATAAAAACAAACAATACTGAGGGAGAATTGCCATCAGTCTATCAAATACTTTGAGGATAGAAAAATTTCTTCTGGTTCAATGATAAGTGTGAAGGTTTTGTTGAGAACATTCCTTTTGATCTGAACCTTTCACATGTCATTTCTGGTTGTGTTATGTAGGAGAGGAGTTGTCACCCAGAAGGAATATTTTGAGTCCAAAAAAAAAAAAAAAAGAAAGAAAGAAAGAAACAGGAAAGCTTTGAGTATATTTGTGACTATTACATTTTTAATTTTTGCTATAAAAGTGTTTTTATTGTCATTTTGGGTCAGAAAGTTCTTTGTTGTTTGCTGCCTTATACATTGTGGGGTGTTTTGCATACACAGTCTTCACTAGTAGCACCCACCCTCCAGTTTTGTCATCTGTAAACGGCTGCAGACGTTGCCAGATAGCTCCTGGAGGAGAAATTTGAGCGTCAGTGGAAAATACAAGAATGTAGATTGCAATAACTTTTAGTGAGTACCTTCTTTGACGAATGATTGGCTAAGCATTTTGCATGCATTATCTTATGTAATCTTCACCTTGACCTTATGAGATTATTAGGGAAACTACGAATCAGATATGTAATGACTTCTAAAAGCTGATATCTAATAAGTAGTAGATCATGGCTTTGAACTGTTTGCCTCCCTAACCTGTGCACTTGAACTAATAATATACTCTTTAGAGATCATAAATATGATCTTCCCATCAAGAGATAGGGTTTGCTTCTCTTTTCTTTGAACCTGAGAATGCTCTATGGCTGCTTTAACCAACATAACATGACGGCAATAGTTGTACTGGTTTCTGGCCTATGTCTTGATGAAATTAAAAAAAAAAATTATTCTACGGACTCTGGAAACCCTTGGATTTTTGTAAACTGACATTACATAATTATGGCTTTGTTTTAGTAAGAATTTTTTGGGGGAGACAGCTATATCTAGAATGGAGATGGATTTGAATACAAGAAAAATGTGAGTTTTGTAGTTGCTCTGAAAAAAGTTGATGATTGAAATAGGGGAGAGGGAATTTGGAAGACCTTTCATAGAAAGTGCCATCATATCTTGAACAGGCTTCAAACTTTGGTTGAAAGCCACTATTACCTGTGTGTCCATGGGAACTTGACTTTCTATATGTCCCCATATTCCTAGTGACATATGTCTACTTAGATCTCATATCCATTCTCCTTCCCTGGAGTATAGGCTTTCAGAGAGCAGGAAGTAAATAGTTGGGAAAGGGGAGGGTATGCCTGTAGTAGGTCAGGTGGTGATTAATTATAGTGGAATTACTATTTGTCTTAATGGCTTTTCTCCTCAGCCTGGCCTGCTCTTTCAGGAGTTTTCTCACTCATGATTTGGTATCACAGGCTGTCCTCTGTGCTTGTCATCACCAGCACGTCAACATGTTAGTAGTGTATATTTGATCCTTTCTTATGAATAGCGTCTGAGTTCTTTCCCACAGGGATCCCAGGTCTATGCAGAACTGAGGACCTATCAGAACAGCTGCTTTAAGATTTCTTCAACGTTTGATAATGGTAAAGTAGTTTCTAAACTAATATAATACAGCTAAGAATTTTATCTCCTCAGAGATGAAGAAAACCTTTAGACAGAAATGTTGCTTAATTTCACACATACTTTATTCAAGGCTTATCTTCAGCCTAGTCAATATGTATTTTCACATTAAAATAATGGTATTGAAACTTAAAAGAAAATAGCGATAGATATGAATTAGCAAATCATGAATAAAAGTGATAGGAAATGTCAGTTTTCTGTATTTTCTTTTTAAATTTAAATTCAATTAATTAACATAGTGTATTATTAGTTTCAGAGGTGTAGAGTTCAGTGATTCATTAGTTGTATATAACACCCAGTGTTCATCACATCACGTGCCCTACTTAATGCCCATCACACAGTTATCCTATCCCCCCATGCCTCTGCCCTCCAGCAACCCTCAGTTTGTTTCCTATGGTTAAGAGTCTCATGGTTTGTCTCCCTCACTGATTACATCTCGTTTTATTTTTCCTTCTCTTCCTCTATGTTCTTCTGTTTCATTTCCTAAATTCTACATATGAGTGAGATTATATGATAATTGTCTTTCTCTGACTGACTTATCTCACTTAGCATAATACCCTCTAGTTCTATCCATGTTGTTGCAAATGGCAAGATTTCATTTCTTGATGGCTGCGTAATATCCCTTTGTGTGTGTGTGTGTGTGTGTGTGTGTGTGTGTGTGTGTACACCATATCTTCTTTATCCATTCATCTATCAAGAGACATCTGGGCTCTTTCCACAGTTTGGCTATTGTAGACATTGCTGCTATAAATATTGGGGTGTAGGTGCTCCTTCAGATCACTACATTTGTATCTTTGGGGTATATACCTAGTAGTGCAATTGCTGAGTGGTAGGGTAGCTCTATTTTTAACTTCTTGAAGAACCTCCATACTGTTTTCCAGAGCGGCTGCACCAGTTTGCATTCCCACCAACAGTGTAAGAGGGTTCTCCTTTCTCAGGATCCTCACCAACATTTGTTGTTTCCTGTCTTATTAATTTTTGCCATTCTGACTGGTGTGAGGTGGTATCTCATTGTGGTTTTGATTTGTATTTCCCTGATGCTGAGTGATGTTGAGCACTTTTCCATGTGTCTGTTGGCCATTTGGATGTCTTCTTTGGAAAAATGACTGTTCATGTCTTCTGCCCATTTCTTGACTGGATTATTTGGTTTTTGGGTATTGAGTTTGATAAGTTCTTTATAGATTTTGGATACTAACCCTTTATCTGATAAAACATTTGCAAAACTCTTCTCCCATTCTGAAGGTTGTCTTTTGGTTTTGTTGACTGTTTCCTTTGCTGTGCAAAAGTTTTTTATCATGGGGCGCCTGGGTGGCTCAGTTGTTAAGCATCTGCCTTCAGCCCAGGTCATGATCCCAGGATCCTGGGATCGAGTCCCGCATCGGGCTCCCTGCTCAGCGGGAAGCCTGCTTCTTCCTCTCCCTCTGCTGCCCCCCCCACTTGTGCCCTCTCTCTCTCGCTGTGTCTCTCTCTGTCAAATAAATAAAATTAAAAAAAAAAGATTATCGTGATGAAGTCCCAATAGTTCATTTCTGCCTTTGTTTCCCTTGCCTTTGGAGATGTGTCTAGCCAGGAGTTGCTGCAGGAAAGGTCAAAGAGGTTGCTGCCTGTGTTCTCTTCTAGGATTTTGATGGATTCCTGTCTCACATTTAGGTCTCTTATCCATTTTGAGTTTATTTTTGTTTATAGTATAAGAAAATGGTCCAGTTTCATTCTTCTGCATGTGGCTGTCTAGTTTTCCCAACACTATTTGTTGAAACAAGAGCCTTTTTTTTTTTTTTCCATTGGACATTCTTTCCTGCTTTGTCAAAGAGTACTTTACCATAGAGTTGATGGTCCATTTCTGGGTTCTCTGCTCTGTTCCATTGATCTGTGTGTCTGTTTTTTTGTTTTTGTTTTTTTTTTTTTTTTGCCAGTACCATACTGTCTTGATGATTACAGCTTTGTAATATAGCTTGAAATCTGGAATTATCATCTTTGGTTTTCTTTTTCTAATCTACTTTGGCTATTCAGGGTCTTTTCTGTTTCCATACAAGTTTTAGGATTATTATTATTATTTTTAAAGATTTTATTTATTTATTTGCCAGAGACAGAGAGAGGGAGAGTAGGATTATTTGTTCCATCTCTGTGAAAAATGTTAATGGTATTTTGATAGGGTTTGCTTTAAATGTATAGGTTGCTCTGGGAAGCATAGACATTTAAACAATATTCTTCCAATTCATGAGCATCGAATGTTTTTCCATTTCTTTGTGTCTTCCTTAATTTCTTTCATTGAGTGTTTTATAGTTTTCAGAGTACAGATTCTTTACCTCTTTGGTTAGGTTTATTCCTAGGTGTCCTATGGTTTTTGGTGAAATTGTAAATGGGATGGATGCCTTAATTTCTCATTCTTCTGTCTCATTGGTCGTGTATAGAAATGCAACTGATTTCTGTGCATTGATTTTGTATCCTGCCATTTTCCGGAATTCCTGTATGAGTTCTAGCAATTTGGAGGTGGAGTCTTTTGGGTTTTCCACATAGAGTATCATGTCATCTGTGAAGAGTGGAGTTTTTGACTTTTTTTTTTTTAAGATTTTATTTATTTTTAAGAGAGAGAGAGAGAGCACAAGCTGGGGGGAGGGGCAGAGGGAGAAGCAGACACTCTGCTGAGCAGGGAGCCCAGTGCAGGACTCAATCCCAGGAAACTGGGATCATGATCTGAGCCAAAGGCTGATGTTTAACTGATTGAGCCACCCAGGAACGCACGTTTGACTTCTTTTTGCTGATTCGGATACTTTTTCTTTCTTTTTTTTTGTCTGATTGCTGAAGCTAGGACTTCCAGTACCTTGGTGAACAACAGTGGTGATAGTGGACATCCCTGCCGTGTTCCTGACCTTAGGGGGGGGAAAACTCTCAGGTTTTGCCCATTCAGAATTATATTTGCTGTGGGCTTTTCCTATATGGCCTTTAAGATACTGAGGTATGTTCCTTCTATCCTTACATTGTGCAGAGTTTTAATCAAGAAGGGATGCTGTACTTTGTCAAATGCTTTCTCTGCACCTATTGAGAGGATCATATGGTTCTTGTTCTTTCTTTTATTAGTGTAATATATCACATTGATTGATTTGCAAATGTTGAACCATCCTTACAGCCCAGGAGTAAATCCCACTTGGTTGTGGTGAATAATCCTTTTAATGTCCTGTTGGATCCTATTGGCTAGTATCTTTGTGAGAATTTTGGCATCCATGTTCATCAGGATATTGGTCTGTAATTCTCTTTTTTGGTGGGGTCTTTGTCTGGTTTTGGGTTCAAGGTAATGCTGGCCTCGTAGAAAGAATTTAGAATATTCCTTCCATTTCTATTTTTTGAAACAACTTCAGAAGAATAGGTATTTTTCTTTAAAAGTTTGCTAGAATTCTCCTGGGAGATCATCCAGCCCTCTACTCTTGTTTGTTGGAAGATTTTTGAATACTGCTTCAATTTCCTTGCTGATTATGGGTCTGAACAGGTTTTCTATTTCTTCCTATTTCAGTTTTGGTAGTTTATACATCTCTAGGAATTCATCCATTTCTTCTAGATTGCCTGATTTGTTGGCATATAGTTGCTCATGATATGTTCATATAATTGTTTGTATTTCTTTAGTGTTTGTTGTGATCTTTCCTCCTTCATTCATGATTTTATTAATAGGGTCCTATCTCTTTTTAATAATTCTGGCTAGGGGTTTATCGATCTTATTAATTCTTTTCAAAGAACCAGCTCCTAGTTTCGTTGCTCTGTTCTACTGTTCTTTTGGTTTCTATTTCATTGATTTCTGCTCTAATCTTTATGAATTCTTATCGCTTGGTTTAGGCTTTATTTGCTCTTCTTTCTCCAGCTTCTTTAGGTGTAGGGTTAGTTTATGTATTTGAGATTTTTCTTGTTTCTTGAGAGAGTTTTGTATTGCTATGTACTTCCCTCTTAGGACCCCCTTTGTTGCATCCCAAAGGGTTTGAACAGTTGTGTTTTCATTTTCATTTGTTTCCATAAGATTTTAATTCTTCTTTAATTTCCTGGTTGACCCATTCTTTAGTAGGATGCTCTTTACCCTCCAAGTATTTGAGTTCCATCCAAATTTCCTATTGTGATTGAGTTCAAGTTTCAAAGCATTGTGGTCTGAAAATAGGCAGGGAATGATCCCAATCTTTTGGTACCAACTGAGGTCTTATTTGTGACCCGGTATGTGATCTATTCTGCATAATGTTCCATATGCCCTTGTGAAGAATGTGTATTCTTCGGATGGAATGCTCTGAATATATCTGTGAAGTCCATCTGGTCCAGTGTGTCATTCAAAGCCCTTGTTTCCTTTTTGATCTTCTGCATAGATGATCTGTCCATTGCTTTGAGTGAGGTTTTAAAGTCCCCTACTATTGTGTTATTACCGATGTGTTTCTTTAATTTTCTTATCAATTGGTTTATATAATTGGCTGCTCCCAAGTTAGGAGCATAAATATTTACAATTGTTAGATCTTGTTTTGGATGGACCTTTTAAGTATGATATAGTGTCCCTCTTCATCCCTTATTACAGTCTTTTGTTTAAAATCTAATTTGTCTGATACAAGGATTGCTACCCCAGCTTTCTTTTGATGTCCATTAGCATGATAAATGGTTCTCCTCCCCCTCACTTTCTTTTAAAGATTTTATTTATTTGACAGAGACACAGCGAGAGAGGGAACACAAGCCGGGGGAGTGGGAGAGGGAGAAGCAGGCTTCCCACTGAGCAGGGACCCCGATGTGGGGCTCGATCCCGGGACCCTGGGACCACAACCTGAGCCGAAGGCAGATGCTTAACGACTGAGCCACCCAGGCATCCAGAAATAATCATATTTTCTTAAAAAAATGTAAGAGTATAGTTTTATTTTTATTTATTTTTATTTTAATTTTTTATTATGTTATGTTAATCACTATACATTACATCATTAGTTTTTTTTTTTTTTTAAAGATTTTTATTTATTTATTTGAGAGAGAGAGATTGAGAGAGAGCACACGAGAGGGGGGAGGGTCGGGAGGGTCAGAGGGAGAAGCAGACTCCCCGCTGAGCAGGGAGCCCAATGCGGGACTCGGTCCGGGGACTCCAGGATCATGACCTGAGCCGAAGGCAGTCGCTTAACCAACTGAGCCACCCAGGCGCCCCTACATCATTAGTTTTTGATGTAATGTTCCATGATTCATTGTTTGCATATAACAGCCAGTGCTCCATGCAGTACGTGCCCTCTTTAATACCCATCACCAGGCTAACCCATCCCCCCCACCCACCTCCCTTCTAGAACCCTCAGTTTGTTTCTCAGAGTCCATAGTCTGTCATGGTCTTTGGGTCTAAAATGAGTCTCTTGGAGACAGCATATCAATGGATCTTGCTTTTTTATCCAATTTGATACCCTGTGTCATTTGATTGGGGCATTTAGCCCATTTACATTCAGAGTAATTATTGAAAGATAGGAATTTAGTGCCATTGTATTACCTGTAAACTCCCCGTTTCTCCCTATTGTCTTTGTTCCTTTCTGGGCTATGTCACTTTTGGGCTCTCTCTTTTCTGAAACGATCCCCTTTAATATTTCTTGCAGGGCTGGTTTAGTGATCACAGATTCTTTTAGTTTATTTGTCCTGGAAGCCCTTTATCTCTCCTTCTATTCTGAATGACAGCCTTGCTGAATAAAAGTATTCTTGGCTGCATATTTTTCTCATTATCACCCTGAATATATCATGCCAGTCCTTTCTGGCCTGCCAGGTCTCTATGGATAGGTTTGCTGCCAACCTTATGTTTCTACCTCTGTAGCATAAGGACCTCTTGTCCTAAGCTGCTTTCAGAATTTTCTCTTTGTCTCTGAAATTTGAAAGCTTCACTATTTTATGTTGAGGTGTTGACCTATTTGTATTGACTTGAGGGGTGTTCTCTGTGCCTCCTGAAGTTTAATGCCTGTTTCCTTCCCCAGATTAGGGAAGTTCTCTGCTAAAATTTGCTCAAATATACCTCTGCCCCACCTTTCCTCTTCCTCTGTGACCCCAATTATTCTAATATAGTTTGGCTTTATGGTATTGCTTATCTCTCGAATCCTCCCTTGTGATCCAGTGGTTGTTTATCTCTCTTTTCCTCAGTTTCTTTATTTTCCATAATTTTATCTTCTATATCACTGATTCTCTCTTCTGCCTCATTTATCCTAGCAGTTAGAGCCTCCATTTTTTATTGCATCTCAGTAATACCCTTTTTGATTTCAACCTGATTAGAGTTTAGTTCTTTTATTTCTCCAGAAAGGGATTTTCTAGTGTCTTCTATGCTTTTTTCAAGCCCAACTAGTGTCTTTATAATTGTTATTCTGAATTCTTGCTCTATATTTTACTAATATCCATATTTATTAAGTCTCTGGCAGTTAATACTGCTTCTTGTTCTTTTTTCTGGGGTAAGTTTTTCCATCTTGCCATTTTGTCCAGAGGAGAATAGATGAACAAGAGAACAAAGTACAGAAATATCAATCAAAACCCCAGCAAAATATATACTACACAAAGGAGAAGGTATCAGAAACCAAAAAAGAAAAAAAAAAGGGGGGGGGGGAAACGAGAGAATATAATCAAACAGGTAGATAGAACAGGATAATACACCAGGTCCTGGGTGTATTTTGGTCTGTTGGTTAAAAGAAACTAGATGCCAAATTGTAAAGAAAGAAAAACTCATATATATATATATGCAAAAATAAAATTGAATACAATGAAAGGAAACCAAAAAATAAGAATATATATATATAATGTAAATGTAAAAAATGACAATTAAGACTTAAAGAGTTGATAAAATAAGAAACTAGTTGAAAAGGAAAAAAAGAAAAAAATTTAAATTGAAAGATTAAAGAATCCTGAGGAAAAAGCCTTGAATTCTATTTACTATTTTCCCCTAGCCCTGGAATTTTGCAGTTCTATATGATCAGTAAACTTGGTCTAGCCAGATATTCTTGCTGATCTTCTGGGTGAGGGGCCTGTTGCGCTGATTCTCAGGTGTCTTTACCCAGGTGGAGTTGCACCACCCTTGCCACGGGGCTGGGCCCAGTTAAAGTGGCTCTGGATTGCTCTATGTGGCTTTTGTTCCCTGAAGGCTTTTGGTGCTGCTTTAGAGGATGAAAATAAAAATTGTGGTTCCCCATTCTCCAGCCCTGGAGATGACAGATTGCAGCCCCCTACTCCTCAGTGAGCCCTCCGGGAAAAGCAGACAATGACCCTTGTCTCCCTGGTCTCTGTCTACACTCCGGGCTCACCCAGCCTGTGACCAGACATTTTTATCTAAGGCATGTGACCCTGTTTGGAGTCTCCAAACTCAGGAGATTACTGCTGTGTGCCACTTCTCCCAGGGAAAGGAGGGAGGGTCTCACCTAGATTCTGCCACTTGCTGGACCCCTGCGGGGAGAGCAGTCACTGGATTATGTGTGGTTCCAGGTTTATGGCAACACCCAGCTGAAAGCCCCCTCCTGGGCTCCCTGATTGCAGCCAGCTTCCCTGCTCCAATGCTTGAAAACTCTGCTGCACTCAGGCACCCTCAGTCTTTCTGTGATCCTGGGCACTCTGAGACTATACTCTTCCACCTAGGATTCCACCCTGCTTCACCACCTAGTGCCTTTCAGGCAGGGATGTCCCTCAGTGGAGCAGACTTCTAAAAATTCTGATTTTTGTGCCCCACTGCTTTATCACTTTCCAATAGCTGATTTACAGAGGCTCCCTCCCCCTGCAGTCTGTCTTCCCATATATAGCCTCAGATTCACTTCCCTGCATCTCGTACCTTTCAGAAAGTGGTCGCTTTTCTATTTGCAGAGTTGTAGCTATATTTTTCTTAGATGTCAGGTTGAGTTCACAGGTTTTCAGAAAGATTTGAGAGCTATCTAGCTGAATTCCAGGGACCAGATGAAACTAGGGTCCCCTGCTCCTCTGTCATCTTCCTCCAAGAACAGTTTTGTGTATTTTCACTAATGACCTATAAATGCATTATGTAGAGTGACTTAGAGGTTCTAGTTTTTCCTGGACAATGTGAATTTATGCCTATTTTCTGATGTGATTCATAGTGACTCTCTTTACTTTGAATAGGGGTCCCTGTTTGCATGGTAAATTATATGACTCCCAACATCATATAAATGTGCGAATGAGTGTGGGGTGTTATGTGGGTGTTGCCATAGACTCAGTTGTAAGGAAAGAATATCACATAACAATCTCTCTCTTTACTAAGTCTAATGACCAAAGTCTCTTTAATAAAAGAATTAACTATGGTTGACATTTCAACTAGAGGGAAGATGTCAGAGGTCTGTGAAGTCCCCAAACATACACGTACACTTCCTGTGTTTTTCATATTTGTATTCCCTAGGAAAATAGCTTTTATAAGATGCTTTAAAAATTCCCCTAAATTAAAGTATTAAGTATTGCTTGATTAGAATCAGTAAGAGTGACTCTGGTAATATTTGGATTAAGAGTGAAAAAAATTAGATAATAGTAACAGACTCAACTCGTATTTATTGAGTCATTTCTCTGTGCTGGACGCTGTACTACGGGCTTTAAAATTATTTTGTTGAACACACAAAATATTACAGATGAAGAAAATGATTTGTGGAAAGTGTAGCCAAATTACTCAAGATGACAGTGGCAGTAAGGGTGGAGCCAGGATTAGAACCTCAGCTGACTCCTTGATCTACATTCTTAATTATTCTTGCTTCCATTATATGGTATCAAGGGAAGAATTCAAGTTTGAACAACCTTCTGTTTTTATTATTTGCTGGTTTATTTTTATTTAACTTTGTTGTTTTGTTTTTATTTTATTATGTTAATCACCATACATTACATCATTAGTTTTTGATGTAGTGTTCCATGATTCATAGTTTATGTATAACACCCAGTGCTCCATGCAGAATGTGTCCTCCTTAATACCCATCACCAGGCTCACCCATCCCCCCACCCCCCTCCCCTCTAGAACCCTAGTTTGTGTCTCAGAGTCCATAGTCTCTCTCATGGTTCATCTCCTCCAATTTCCCCCAATTCATTTTTCCCTTCCTGCTAGCTTCTTCTTCTTTTTTTTTAACATGTAATGTATTATTTGTTTCAGAGGTACAGGTCTGTGATTCAACAGTCTTACACAATTCACAGCGCTCACCATAACACATACCCTCCCCATTGTCTATCACCCAGCCACCCCATCCCTCCCACCCCCCACCACTCCAGCAACCCTCAGTTTGTTTCCTGAGATTTAAGAATTCCTCATATCAGTGAGATCATATGATACATGTCTTACTCTGATTGACTTATTTTGCTCAGCATAATACCCTCCAGTTCCAACCATGTCGTTGCAAATGGCAAGATATCATTCCTTTTGATGGCTGCATAATATTCCATTGTATATATATACACCACATCTTCTTTATCCATTCATCTGTAGATGGACATCTTGCCTCTTTCCATAGTTTGGCTATTGTGGACATTGCTGCTATAAACATTGGGGTGCACATACCCTTCGGATCCCTACATTTTTATCTTTGGGGTAGATACCCAGTAGAGCAATTGCTGGGTTGTAGGGAAGCTCTACTTTCAACTTTTTGAGGAACCTCCATACTGTTTTCCAAAGTGGCTGCATCAGCTTGCATTCCCACCAACAGTGTAGGAGGGTTCCCCTTTCTCCGCATCCCCGCCAACATCTGTCGTTTCCTGACTTGTTAATTTTAGCCATTCTGACTGGTGTGAGGTGGTACCTCATTGAGGTTTTGATTTGGATTTCCCTGATGCCGAGCGATGTTGAGCACTTTTTCATGTGTCTGTTGGTCATTTGGATGTCTTCTTTGGAAAAATGTCTGTTCATGTCTTCTACCCATTTCTTGATTGGATCATTTGCTCTTTGGGTGTTGAGTTTGATAAGTTCTTTATAGATTTTGGATACTAGCCCTTTATCTGATATGTCATTTGCAAATATCTTCTCCCATTCTGTCGCTTGCCTTTTGGTTTTGTTGACTGTTTCCCTTGCTCTGCAAAAGCTTTTTATCTTGATGAAGTCCCAATAGTTCATTTTTGCCCTTGCTTCCCTTGCCTTTGGCAATGTTTCTAGGAAGAAGTTGCTGCAGCTGAGGTCGAAGAGGTTGCTGCCTGTGTTCTCCTTTAGGATTTTGATGGACTTGTGTCTCACATTTAGGTCTTTCAACCATTTTGAGTCTATTTTTGTGTGTGGTGTAAGGAAATGGTCCAATTTCATTCTTCTGCATGTGGCTGTCCAATTTTCCCAACACCATTTGTTGAAGAGACTGTCTTTTTTCCATTGGACATTCTTTCCTGCTTTGTCGAAGATTAGTTGACCGTAGAGTTGAGGGTCCATTTCTGGGCTCTCTATTCTGTTCCATTGATCTATGTGTCTGTTTTTGTGCCAGTACCATACTGTCTTGATGATGACAGCTTTGTAATAGAGCTGGAAGTCCGGAATTGTGATTCCACCAGCTTTGCCTTTCTTTTTCAACATTCCTCTGACTATTCAGGGTCTTTTCTGGTTCCATACAAATTTTAGGATTATTTGTTCCATTTCTTTGAAAAAAGTGGATGGTATTTTGATGGGGATTGCATTAAATGTATCGATTGCTCTAGGTAGCATTGACATCTTCACAGTATTTATTCTTCTAATCCATGAGCATGGAACGTTTTTCCATTTCTTTGTGTCTTCCTCAATTTCTTTCCTGAGTATTTTATGGTTTTCTGAGTACAGATCCTTTGCCTCTTTGGTTAGATTTATTCCCAGATATCTTATGGTTTTGGGTGCAATTGTAAATGGGATCAACTCCTTAATTTTTCTTTCTTCTGTCTTGTTGTTGGTGTATAGGAATGCCACTGATTTCTGTGCATTGATTTTATATCCTGCCACTTTAATGAATTCCTGTATGAGTTCTAGCAGTTTTGGGGTGGAGTCTTTTGGGTTTTCCACATAAAGTATCATATCATCTCCAAAGAGTGAGTTTGACTTCTTTGCCGATTTGGATGCCTTTGATTTCTTTTTGTTGTCTGATTGCTGTGGCTAGGACTTCTAATACTATGTTGAATAGCAGTGGTGATAGTGGACATCCCTGCCACATTCCTGACCTTAGGGGGAAAGCTCTCAGTTTTTCCCCATTGAGAATAATATTCGCTGTAGGTTTTTCATAGATGGCTTTTATGATATTGAGGTATGTACCCTCAATCCCTATACTCTGAAGAGTTTTGATCAAGAAAGGATGCTGTACTTTGTCGAATGCTTTTTCTGCATCTATTGAGAGGATCATATGATTCTTGTTCTTTCGTTAATGTATTGTATCACGTTGATTTATTTGCAGATGTTGAACCAACCTTACAGCCCAGGGATAAATCCCACTTGGTCGTGGTGAATAATCCTTTTAATATACTGTTGGATCCTATTGGCTAGTATTTTGGTGAGAATTTTTGCATCCATGTTCATCAAGGATATTGGTCTGTAATACTCCTTTTTGATGGGGTGTTTGTCTGGTTTGGGAATCAAGGTAATTGTGGCCTCATAAAACAAGTTTGGAAGTTTTCCTTCCATTTCTATTTTTTGGAACAGTTTCAGAAGAATAGGTATTAATTCTTCTTTAAATGTTTGGTAGAATTCCCCTGGGAAGCCATCTGGCCCTGGGCTTTTGTTTGTTGGGAGATTTTTGATGACTGCTTCAATTTCTTTAGTGGTTATAGGTCTGTTCACGTTTTTAATTTCTTCCTGGTTCAGTTTTGGTAGTTGATACATCTCTAGGAATGCATCCATTTCTTCCAGGTTATCTAATTTGCTGGCATAGTGTTGCTCATAATATGTTCTTATGATTGTTTGTATTTCTTTGGTGTTGGTTGTGATCTCTCCTCTTTCATTCATGATTTTGTTGATTTGGGTCATTTCTCTTTTCTTTTTGATAAGTCTGGCCAGGGGTTTATCAATCTTGTTAATTCTTTCAAAGAACCAGCTCCTACTTTCATTGATCTGTTCTACTGTTCTTTTGGTTTCTATTTCATTGATTTCTGCTCTGATCTTTATTATTTCTCTTCTCCTGCCGGGTTTAGGCTTTATTTGCTGTTCTTTCTCCAGCTCCTTTAGGTGTAGGGTTAGGTTGTGTACTTGAGACCTTTCTTGTTTCTTGAGAAAGGCTTGTATTGCTATATACTTGCCTCTTAGGACTGCTTTTGCTGCATCCCAAAGATTTTGAACAGTTGTGTTTTCATTTTCATTGGTTTCCATGATTTTTTTTAATTCTTCTTTAATTTCCTGGTTGACCCATTCATTCTTTAATAGGGTGCTCTTTAGCCTCCATGTATTTGAGTTCTTTCCAACTTTCCTCTTGTGATTGAGTTCTAGTTTCAAAGCATTGTCGTCTGAAAATAGGAAGGGAATGATCCCAATCTTTTGGTACCAGTTGAGACCTGATATATGACCTAGGATGTGATCGATTCCGGAGAATGTTCCATGGGCACTAGAGAAGGTGTATTCCATTGCTTTGGGATAGAATGTTCTGAATATATCTGTGAAGTCCATTTGGTCTAGTGTGTCATTTAAAGTCTTTATTTCCTTGTTGATCTTTTGCTTAGATGATCTGTCCATTTCAGTGAGGGGGGTGTGAAAGTCCCCCACTATTATTGTATTGTTGTCAATATGTTTCTTTGCTTTTGTTATTAATTGCCTTATATAATTGGCTGCTCCCATGTTAGGGGCATAGATATTTACAATTGTTAGATCTTCTTGTTGGATAGACCCTTTAAGTAGGATATAGTGTCCTTCCTCATCTCTTATTACAGTCTTTGGTTTAAAATCTAATTTGTCTGATATAAGGATTGCCACCCCAGCTTTCTTTTGGTGTCCATTAGCATGGTAAATGGTTTTCCACCCCCTCACTTTCAATCTGGGGGTGTCTTTGGGTCTAAAATGAGTCTCTTGCAGACAGCATATTGATGGGTCTTGTTTTTTTATCCAATCTGATAGCCTGTGTCTTTTGATTGGGGCATTTAGCCCATTTACATTCAGGGTAACTATTGAAAGATATGAATTTAGTGCCATTGTATTGCCTCTAAGGTGACTGTTACTGTATATTGTCTGTGTTCCTTTCTGGTCTATGTTGCTTTTAGACGCTCTCTTTGCTTAGAGGACCCCTTTCAAGATTTCTTGTAGGGCTGGTTTCGTGTTTGCAAATTCCTTCAGTTTTTGTTTGCCCTGGAAGCTTTTTATCTCTCCTTGTATTTTCAATGACAGCCTAGCTGGATATAGTATTCTTGGCTGCATATTTTTCTCGGTTAGTGCTCTGAATGTATCCTGCCAGTCCTTTCTGGCCTGCCAGGTCTCTGTGGATAGGTCTGTTGCCAATCTAATGTTTCTACCTTTGTAGGTACATATCTCTTCTCCCGAGCTGCTTTCAGGATTTTCTCTTTGTCTCTGAGACTTGTAAGTTTTACTATTAGATGTCGGGGTGTTGACCTATTTTTATTGATTTTGAGAGGGGTTCTCTGTGCCTCCTGAATTTTGATGCCTGTTTCCTTCCCCAAATCAGGGAAGTTCTCTGCTATAATTTGCTCCAATATACCTTCTGCCCCTCTCTCTCTTTCTTCTTCTTCTGGGATCCCAATTATTCTAATGTTGTTTCGTCTTATGGTATCGCTTAGCTCTTGAATTCTGCCCTTGTGATCCAGTAGTTGTTTATCTCTCTTTTTCTCAGCTTCTTTATTTTCCATCATTTGGTCTTCTATATCACTGATTCTTTCTTCTGCCTCATTTATCCTAGCAGTTAGCACCCCCATTTTTGATTGCACCTCATTAATAGCCTTTTTGATTTCAACTTGGTTAGATTTTAGTTCTTTTATTTCTCCAGAAAGCGTTTCTCTAATAACTCCCATGCTTTTATCAAGCCCAGCTAGTATCTTTAAAGTGATGATTCTGAGCTCTAGATCCGACATCATACTAATGTCTGTACTGAGTAGGTTCCTGGCAGTCGGTACTACCTCTTGTTCTTTTTGTTGAGGTGATTTTTTCCGTCTTGTCATTTTGTCCAGAAGAGACTAGATTAATGAGAGAACAAAATGCTAACAGGGTAACAACGTCCGCAGAAAATATACTCTAAACAAATCAGAAAAGACCTGAAGCTGGGGGAAAAAGAAAGGGAAAGAAAGAAAAAAGAAAAAGAAAAAAAAAAGAAAAAGATAAAAACAGAAAAAAAACCAGAAGAAAACAAAACAAAAAAACAGAATATGATCAAATATGATCAGGCTGATACATAGATCAGTGCCACACACTAGATTTTGGGTGTATTTTGGTGTGTTAGAAGATAGTGCCTCCCAAAATTTTAAAGAAAGAGAAACTTATGTATGTACAAGAATAAGGGTTGATATGATGAAGGGATGGAATATGACTGTAAAGATGAAAATTATAAAAAAATTTTATAAAAGGAATTGATAAGAAGTTGTTTGAAAAAAGAGAAGAGGATTTAAAAAAGAAAGAAAAAAAAAAAGGGAGAGAATGTGATCAGGCAGGAGAGTAGAACAAAGCCATACACTAGAGATTTAGGGTATATTTTGATCTGTTAGAAGAAACTATCTCAAAATTTTAAAGAGAGAACAACTTATATATATATGCCAAAAATAAGGGTAACTACCCTGAAGGGATAGAATATGACTCTAAAAATGAAAAATAAAAATGTTTTTTTAAAGAAGGGAATGATAAGATGTTGGTTTAAAAAGGGAAAAATAAAAATTAAAAAAAAGACAGTTAAAAAAAAATTAACTTTGAAAGACCAAAGAATCATGGTAAAAAAGCCATGGATTCTATGTGCATTATTCCCCTAGCGCTGGAGTTCTGCCATTCTCATTGATCGGTAAACTTGGTCTTGGCTGGCTGTTCTTGCTGATCTTCTGGGGGAGGAGCCTGTTGCCATGGTTCCCAAATGTCTTTGCCGGAGGCGGAATTGCCCCGCCCTTGCCCAGTCCCGGCTAAGTAATCTGCTGGGGTTTGCTCTCGGGATTTTTTGTTCCCTGCAAGCTTTCCGTACTGGTTTGGAGGCCGAGAGTGAAAATGTTGGCCTCCCAATCTCCGCCCCGGAGGAGCCAGAGGAGCTGAGAACTTGGGGCCCCGCTCCTCAGTGCACCCCCAGAGAAAAGCAGTCAGTCACTCCTGTCTCCACGCACTCCGTGCTCACCTGGCCTGTGACCAAGCGTTTCTAGCTCTGGCACCTGACCCTGTGTGGAGTCTCCAAACCCAGCAGATCCCCGCGGTGCGCTCCCGCGCCCCTCCTCCCGGGGAAGGAAGGTGAGTCTCCCTGAATCTGCCGCTTGTTGGGTCCCTGCTGGAGGAGCAGTGGCCTGACTGTGCTGCGGATCACGGTTTATGGAAACCCCAAGCTGAGAGCCCGCGCCTCGGCTCTGTCTCTGCAGCTGGTTCCCCTGCTCCGATACTGGGAGCTCTGCCGCACTCAGGCACCCCTGGTCTTTCTGTGACCCCGAGGGTCCTGAGACCACACTGTCCCACGAGGGTTCCACCCCCCACTTAGCCACCGGGGCGACATCCGACAGTGGAGCAGACTTCTAAAAGTTCCGATTTTGTGCTCCGTGGCTCTGTCACTTGCCAGAAGCGGCTGAGGGAGGCCCCCTCCCCCGCTGTCTATCCTCCCGAATATCACCTCGGATTCACTTCTCCGCACGTCCTACCTTCCAGAAAGTGGTCGCTTTTCTGTTCAGAGAGTTGTTGCTATTCTTTTCTTCAATCTCCTGTTGAGTTTGTAGGTGTTCAGAATGGTTTGATCCCTATCCAGCTGAATTCCTGGGACCAGATGAAATCCAGGTCTCCTACTCCTTTGCCATCTTGCTCCGCCCCCCCCAATAAGTGTACTCTTAATCTCCTTTATTTCACCTACCTGCCCATGCCCACCCCTTCTGGCAACCACTAGTTCTCTATATTTGAGTTTGTTCCTTGGTTTATCTTTTTTTTCTTTGTTTTCTTTTGTCTCTTAAAATCCAGATTGAGTGAAATGGTATTTGTCTTTCTCTGATTTCATATAGCATTTTACCCTCCAGGTCCATCCATGATTTTGCAAATGGCAATATCTCATTTTATTTTTTATGGCTGGGTAATATTCTAGTGTGTGCATGTGTACATACACATGCAATATCTTTATCTGTTCATCTGTGGATGGCACTTGGGTTCCTTCTATACCATGGCCATTATAAATAATGCTGCAATCAACATAGGGGTGTATATATCTTTTTGAGTTAGTGTTTTTGTTTTCTTTGAGTAAATGCCTAGTAGTGGAATTATGGTAATTTTATTTCACATAAAATTTTTTTATAATAATAATTTTATTTTTAATTTCTAGAGGGGCTTCTATACTATTTTTTACAGTGGCTATACCAACTTGCATTTTCACCAACAGTGCACACGGTTTCCTTTTTTTCCACATCCTTGCGAACAGTTGTTTCTTCTCTTTTGATTTTAGTTATTTTGACAAGTGTGGGATGATATGTCATTCTGGTTTTAATTTGCATTTATTTGACTCGTGATGTTGAGCTCCTATTCATGGGTGTTGGCCATCTGTATGTCTTTTTCAGAAAAATGTCTATTCAGGTCTTCCAGTTTTTGAATCAAAATTTTTTTTTTGGTATTGAGTTGTACAAATTCTTTATATATTTTGGATATTAATCCCTTATCAGGGATAACATTTGGAAATATTTTCTCCCATGAAGTAAGTTGCCTTCTTGTTTTGTGGATGGTTTCCTTGGCTATGCAAAAGATTTTTATTTTGGTGTAGTCTCAGTAGTTTGTTTTTGCTTTTGTTTCCTTTGCCTTAAGTGACATATTTAGAAAAAATGTTTCTATGGTCAATATCAGAGAAATTACTGCCTATGCTTTCTTCTAGGAGTTTATGGTTTCAGGTCCCACATGAAGTCTTTAATCCATTTTGAGTTCATTTTGTGTATGGTGTAATAAAGTGATCTAGTTTTATTCTTTTGCATGTAGCTGTCTAGTTTGACTCCCATTTGCTAAAGAGAGTCTTGACCCCATTGTGTATTCTTGACTCCTTTGTTATAGATTGACCATATATGCATGGGTTTATTTCTGGACTCTATATTCTGTTCCATTGATCTATGTGACTAATTTTGTGCCAATACAATGCTGTTTTGATCACTACAGCTTTGTAGTGTATCTAGGCTTCTGGGATTGTGATACCTCCAGCTTTGTTCTTCTATTTCAAGATTGCTTTGGCTATTCAGGGTGTTCTATGGTTCCATATAAGTTTTAGGATTATTTGTTCTAGTTCTGTGAAAAATGCTATTGTTATTTTGATACGAATTGCAATAAATCTGTAGATTAGGTAATATGGACATTTTAACAATGTTGGTTCTCCCATTCCATGAACATGGAATACCTTTCCATTTGTTTGTGTCATCTTCAGTTTCTTTCATGGGTGTCTTAGAGTTATCAGAGTACAGGTCTTTCACTGTCTTGGTTAAGTTTATTCCTTGATATTTTATTCTGGTAGATACAATTGTAAATGGGATTATTTTCTTAGTTACTGTTTCTGCTAGTTCATTATTAGTGTCTAGAAGTGCAACAGATTTTTTTATATTTATTTTGTGTTCTGTGACATTACTGAATTCACTAGGCAGTTCTAGTAGCTTTTTGGTAGGATCTTTAGCGTTTTCTATAAATAGTACTATGTAATCTGCAAATAATGACACTTGTACTTCTTCCTTACCAATTTGGATGGTATTTCTTTCTTTCTCTTATCTGACTGCTTTGGCTAGGACTTCTAGTGATATGTTAAATAAAAGTGGTGAGAATGGACATCCTTGTCTTGTTCCTGATCTTACATAAAAAGGTGTTTTTTTCCAATTGAGTATGATATTAGCTGCGGGTTTTTCATATGAGGTCCTTTCTATGTTGAGGTATGTTCCCTGTAAACCTACTTTGTTGAATTTTTATCATGAATGGATGTTGTATTTTTTGAAATGCTTTTTCTGCATCTGTTGAAATGATACGATTTTTATCCTTTTTCTTATTGTTGTATCACATTGATTGATTTGCAAATATTGAACCACCCTTGCATTCCTATAACAAATCCCACTTGATTTTGGTGAATGATTTTTTTAAAAATGTATTGTTGAACTCAGTTTACTGATATTTTGTTAAGGATTTTTGCATCTATCTTCATCAGGTATATTGGCCTCTAGTTTTCTTTTTTTGTAGTGCCTTTGCCTGTCTTTCAAGGTAATGATGGTCTCGCAGAATTAATTTGGAAGCTGTCCTTCCTCTTTTTTTTTAATTCTTTGAAAAGTATAGATATTAACTCTTGTTTAAATATTTGGCATGAATCATCTCTGAAGCCATCAGATCCTAGACTTCTATGGGGAGGGTTTTGTTTTGTTTTTTTTCAAGTTTTTATTTAAATTCCAGTTAGTTAACATACAGTGTAATATTAGTTTCAGGTGTAGAATTTAATGGTTCATTACCTACATTGATTTAATTTCTTTGCTGGTAATCAATCTGGTGAAATTTTCTATTTCTTTTGGATTCAGTTTTGGAAGGTTATAACTTTCTAGGAATTTATCCAATTCTAGATTATCCAATTTGTTACATATAATTTTTCAAAATATTCTTCTGTAAATCTCCTGTAAATCTTAGTATTTCTGGGGTGTTTGTTGTTATTTTTCCTCCTTCATTTCTGATTTTGTTTGATCCCCCATCCCTTTTTTGATGAATCTGACTAAAGGTTTATTACTTCTGTGTATTTTTTCAAGGTACTACTTCCTGGTTTCATTGATCTGTTCTTTGTTTTTATCAGTTTCTATTTCATTTATTTCTGCTCTAATCTTTATGATTTATTTCCTTCTAGTGGCTTTGTGTTTTGTTCTTTTCATAGTTCATTTAGGTGTGAGGTTAGACAGATTTCTCTTGCCCACTGAGGTAGACCGATATTGCTGTATTTGCTGCATCCCAGTGATTTTAGACCACTGTGTTTTCATTTTCATTTGTCTCCGTGTATTTTTTAATTTCCTTTTGGTTTCTTGGTTGACCCATTCATTGTTTAGCAGCATGTTATTTAGTCTCTATGTAAATGAGTCTTTCAGCATTTTTTCTTGTGATTGCTTTAATTTTATACCATTGTGGTCAGGAGAGATGCATGATATGATGTCTTTTTTAATTGGTTGAGGCTTTTTTTTGGTCTAATATGTGATCTATTCTGGAGAATGTTCCATGTGCACTTGAAAAGAATGTGCATTTCACTGTTTTTGGATGGAATGTTCTGAATTTATGTGTTAGGTCCATTTGGTCCAATGTGTAATTCAAAGCCACGATTTCCTTGTTGATTTTCTGTCTGGATGATCGATCTACTGATGAAAGTAGGGTGTTACAGTCCCCTACTGTTATTGTATTACTGTCAGTTTTTTCCCTTATGTCTGTTAGTAGTTGTTTTATGTATTTGGGTGCTCCCACATTGGGTACGTAGATATTTACAGTTGTTACATCCTCTCATTGGATTATTCCTTTAATCATTAGGTAGTGTCCTTCTTTGTCTCTTGTTAGTCTCCATTTAAAGTCTATTTTATCCAAATTGCTAACCCAACTTTCTTTTCACTTCCATTTGCATGTTAAATCTTTTTCCATCCCTTCATTTTCAATCTGCATATGTCTTTAGGTCTGAAGTGCGTCTCCCTAGGCAGCAGATAGAGAGTCTCACTTTTTTATCTATCCAGTCACCCTGTATCTTTTTAAAAATTATTTTATTTAAATTCAAGTTAGTTAACATATAGTGTAGCATTGGTTTCAGGGGTAGAATTTAGTGATGCATCACTTATATAACACTCAATGCTCATCCCAACAAGTGCCCTCCTTAATGCCCATCACCCATTTAGCCCATCCCCCCACCACTTCCCCTCCAGTAATCATCAGTTTTACCCTACATCTTTTGATTGGAGCAGTTAGTCTATTTTCATTCAAAGTAATTACTGATGGATGGTACTTATTGCCATTTTGTTGTTTTACAGTTGTTTTTTTTATTTTTAATGACCCTTTCTTCTTCTCTTGCTCTCTCCCCTTGCAATTTGATGGCTTTCTTTAGTGATATACTTGGGATTCCTTTCTCTTTATTTTTTGTGTATCTTGTACAGGTTTTTGACTTGTGGTTACCATGAGGTTCATATATAACATCTTATGCATATAGCAGTGTATATTAAGTTGATAGTTGCTTAAGATCAAACCCATTCTAAAATCACTAAAGTTTTACTCCCCCTTAGGTTTATGAATATGATGTTATACTTTACATTTTTAATTTTGTGACTGACTTGACTGATATTTATAGATATATTTAATTTTGCTGCTTTTGTTCTTTAATCTCTATGCTGGTTTTATAAGTGATTAATCTACTTTTATTTTGTTTGTATTTAACTGTGAATTTTTTTCATTTTCTAATTTTCTTAATCCTGATTATGGACTTTTTCCCACTCAATTCATTTTAATATTTCTTGTAAGGCTGGTTTAGTGGTGATGAACTTTTTAAACTTTGGTTTGTCTGGGAAACTTTCCATTTCTTCTTCTATTAAGTATTACCACCTTACTGGGTAGAGAATTCTTGTTGGCATGTTTCCTCTCCCCTCCCACCAGCATTTTGATTATATAAAGCCATTCCTTCTGGACTGCAAAGTTTCTGCTGAAAAATAAGCTGATAGCCTTACAGGATTTTCCTTGTATATAACTATTTTCATTTTTCTTGCTTCTTTTAAAATGATCTCTTTATCAGAATTTTTGCCATTTTAATAATTATTTGTTTTGGTGTGGACCATCTTGGGTTGATTTTGTTGGGGTTCTCTGGGCCTCCTGGATCTGGATTTCTGTTTCTCTCCCCAGATTTGGGAAGTTTTCAGCTATTATTTCTTTAAATAAATTTTGTGTCCCCTTTTCTCTTTCTCCTCCTTCTGGGAACCCTATAATGCTATTGATGGTATACTTGATGATGTCGCTGAGTTACCTTTATTACTCTGTCTTCCAGCTCACTCTCTCCTCTAATCTGCTCATGATTTCCCCTATTGCATTTTTAATTTCTATTATTGAGTTTTTCATCTCTGATTGGTTTTTATATTTTCTATCTTTTTGTTGAAGGTCTCACTGGGATCCTCCACTCTTTTCTCAAGTCCAGTAAGTATCTTTATGACCATTACTTTGAATTCTTAATTAGGCATATTGCTTATGTCTGTTTCACTTAGGTCTGTTTGCTGTGATTTTGTCCTGTTCTTTCAGCTGGGACATGGTCCTCTGTTTCCTCATTTTGTCTAATTGTCTGTGCTTGTGTCCCTCTCATTTGTTAGTCTCACAGGTTAGTTTGGTTTCTGACTGCATCTCCACCCTTCTTACCTTCTTTAATGTGGCCTCTTCTTTAGTATTAACTATGGAAAGTCTCTTCTGCCAGTCTTTGGGTCATTTTCTGAGTTAGTTGTGCTGCTATAGCTATTATCTTTGTGTGTTCTTGGGATGAGGTGAGCTTAGGGTCCTCCTACTCCACCATCTTCTCTTTGAATTTCTTTATAACAGTAATTTTGAATTCTTCATCAGTTAGGTTGTAATATACTGTGCCTTTAAGTTTGGTTGCTAGAGAATTATCATTTTTCTGTTGTGATACTGTGTTTCCTTTATTTTTCATATTATTTGTAGGTATGCACTTCTAGTTTTGCATTTGAAACAGCAGATACATCTTTAACTAAGATTTTACATTTTCTTTGATTCTTAGAATTTACCTATTAGAAACCTTTCTTTTGTATTCCAGAGGATGTTGATAGAGCTCAATTTTGTGGTTACTCCCTTGTCCAATCTTAGTCTCTTTTGTGAGCTTGCTCCTTGTCCACCAGAGCTTGCTGTCATAGATGCACTAGAGGGTACACACAGGAAGCCAATAGCAGAGTAGAGGGAGGTCTAGGTTTAGCATTCAGGACTTTGGTGGTACCTGTGAGACTGGAGGGAACATCCCTGAGTTCAGGTACTTCCAAAAACTTATGAGCAGACTTCCTGGTGAAGTCCTAAAACAGACAATAGGAAATGTATTCCATTAATACCTTTTGATAATTTGTTTCCTTCCTCTTTCACCTCTTTCCCCATAGAGTTCCATCCTCAGATACTAATGTGTTGCTAGAGAAAACAGGTTTCTCCAGCCACAATCCTCATTACTTTGATAGCAAAATAGTCAGTCACCACTTACAATTTCTACTTCCTCTGTGGCAGAGAATGCCAGTGCTATTGCTACCAGAAAATTTACCCTAGCTTCTTCTACCCCTGGGAGTGAGAAGCTCTGTTGAGTTTCTCTTTGCTACCTTCAGATGTGTCTCTATCTCACTCCCATGGTATGCTGGAGTGTTCCATCAGGCAAGTGGGAATTCTACAAATTCTCTCTCCTCCATGGATTTCTGTGCGGGTTTGCACTGTCCACTTGTTCCCTCTGATAGCATAGAGTGAGGGTGGGCAAGTTTGCTAACTCCATTGACTCCATGGTATTTACTGAAGTTTTGTTTATTTTGGGGTGCACAGGTGGGCTAGAATCCTCCTAGGTTTTTTGGTGTAAGGTGCAGAGACACTTTTGTTCAGTTATGGATGTTTAATTAGTTTTTAGAAAGGAGGGAGGTGAAAAAAGAGGAATGAGTTATGTCACCATGATACCTACATCATTCCTTGCTGACTTATTTTTTAATATTAAACATTTGAGGATGTTTATACAATAAAGGAAGGACCAAGAAGACAGGAAGAAATTAAGCATAGTGAGGAGAGGAAAAGAGCTGTAGGGGTGCCTGGGTGGCTCAGTCTTTAAGCGTCTGCCTTCGGTTCAGGTCATGATCCCAAGGTCATGGGATCAAGCCCGCATTGGCCTCCCTGCTCTGGGGGAAGCCTGCTTCTCCCTCTCCCACTCCCCCTGCTTGTGTTCCCTCTCTCGCTGTGTCTCTCTGTCAAATAAATGAATAAAATCTTAAAAAAAAAAAAAAAAGCTGTGGAGAAAAATATCACAGGGTGAATAAAGTCAGACCTAGCCTGGCGATGTTTAACACCTAACTTTATCAACATATGTATGTCTTAAGGAGCACATTAAAAGCTCAAGTGTCATGCAAAGGAAGCCCCAGCTTTATTAGAAATAATAAAAGCTAACTTTCTTGCACACTTAACAAGTACAAGGCGCTATTTGCCTTTTATATAAATTTATACACAATCTGATTTAATCATACATTAACTAATTTGGCAAGAATATGATAAACCTTATAAAAAACCTTATAAAAATAATAAAAAATTATTAAAATTATTTTTAATAATTATACAACCAGAATTGAATCCAGAGGCACCTGGGTGGCCTGGTTGGTGATGCTGCTGACTTGGTTTCAGCTCTGGTTATGATCTCAAGGTGGTGAGATTGAGCCCTGCATTGGGCTCAGCACTCAGTGTGGAGTCTGCTTGAGATTCTCTCTCTTTCCCTCTCCCTCCCTTTCTCCCCCCCACCCTCCGCTTAAGCATGTGTGCTCTCTCTCTCTCAAATAAATAAATAAAATCTTTAAAAGAATTAAAAAAATTTTTTTTTTTAATCCAGACACCTAATTCCAGCACTTGAACCCAAAATGGTTCCCATTAATGTCTCTCACAAAACTAAGAGATTGTGGAGACCAAGGCAGGGGGCACCTATGGTGAACCTAACCAACTAGTTGAAGTGAATTGGGTCATGGTAAAAGAAATGAGAAACTTCACAGAGATAAGATGAAGTTTGAGAAATTAATAGTTAATGAAAGGGAGAGTATTTATTACTTTCTGACTATCCTATATAATAGATTTCATATATCAGTTATCTATTTTCATGTTCATAAATGTGTTGAGATAGTTATTTTAACTCCTATTTTAAGAAACTTGGGGATAAAGAGGAAAAACAACTTGCCCAAGTTCACACGTTAAAATACCAGAATTGAGATTTGAACACAGGCCTATCTGGTATCAGTGTTTATACATTTTTCTTTTTTTACCTAATTATATAATTCAGTCATGTCTTTTGGAAAAATGGTATATGACAAATGGTATTGAACGATAGCAATATATCTTCAACTAACCCTTAAAATATAAAGTTGCCATTATTCCATCAATGGCTTAAGAAGTTAGTTAAAATTTTAATGCAATTCTGTAATAATCCTGAATTTTGGATCCTTATGTGAAATATTGTTTTGGCCCTGACATATTGCATAGCTTCACAGTCTAAAATCACAAGCCTGATTTTGTTGATTATATTTCATGAATTCATATTTAGACATTTTGGTTCCTGCAGTCACATAAACCCTTAAATCCCATAAATAAGTGCCCTGTAAAGTGTGTAATAGCTAAATTCTCAGTGATTGGATATTAGCATGTACAACTAAAATGAAACCAGTTCCTTCTTCCAAGAAGCCTCTGCTCAATTTCATTCAAAGATAAATGCAGAATATAAAACATTCTACGTTATCACTGTTGTAATTTAACACTTATTTTTTGATAAACTCTGTGAATGTAAGTTTCTCAGAATATTTTATTGTGCTTACTTCAATAAACTAATCTATGTTGGAAATAGACCATCAAATGCAAAATTGATTAAACTTCTACATTTTCTGAAAGACAGCTGAATTGATATATTTTTCTTTTGCATGACACTTGGATATAAGACTATCTTTCAATCTATTAAATAAAAGTAACAGTTACAAAAAAGCATGTTAACATGTTCTCAAAAATATGTAGAAGAGTTGATAAGTAGGTTGGCCTTGTTGAATTTTAGATACCACTGTAACAAAATTGAAAAATCAGAGTTTTGATATATTATAAATTTAATTTTTGCAATATTTGCAATGTTTATAACATACTGATTTATTTTGAGTGATAAATTATTAAATGTTAATGTTTTACAATTCATATGACCATATTAGAATTCCACATTAAAAACCTTGGTACTAAAAAATCTTAATTGCTGCATACTCAAAAATCATAATGATCCAATACTAAGGTTAAAATTGATGGGTAAAACCATCTTTTGTAACTCATATACTAGGGTGCCTGATTCTGTAAATAAGAAATAAGTTGTCCCCAATATGCTAATATAAATAAACATATCATTTTATGGAAGCTTTTACTATTGGAATACTCTCCAAAATATGTGTATCCTTTTCAATGTGTAAGTAGGGATGGAAGTTGAGTTCTAGTTAAGTTTAAGTTTAGTTCTAGGCTAAACATGAAAACAACCCCAGAGTCCATCAAGGCATGAGTAAATAGGATTCAGAAATTTGAGTTTAAATCATCATAAACTAGAAATGCAAGTATCTCCCAGACAACACTGTAAAACAATATTTGAGTAGCATTAAACAAAAATTTTAACTTTGATAAAGCTTTTTATAGCCTTTTGGGGAATATGACCTCCATTCCTATGTTTAATACTATTGACATTATGTCCCTGGCTGTGACTCTGCCCAAAGATGGATGGTTGAACATGTCTTACAATGTTATCTAAGTAAAATATTATTTAATAAGATGAATAAAATTATTGAAGTATAACATAAGATTTTGAAAGATAGTTTATATATTGAAGTGCCAGGTTCGGTTATATTTTGAAACATCTAACACTGCCAGAAAAAAAATGGAGAACTTGGAAACAGGTTATCTTAATTAATGATATACACTTGCTATTTTCAGCTTATTGTTGGTTGAAAATAGGCCTTAAGAAACATGACTAGTGGAATACCTAGGGAAGATTTTTAAAATAATGTATCAAATGGCATTTAGTATAAATGTGTTAAGTGAAATAAATCAGAGAAAGACAAATATTGTATGATCTCTCCTGTATGTGGAATCTCAAAGAAACAACAACAAAAATACAGCAACTGAAGCTCACAGATACTGAGACTATGTTGACGATTGCCAGAGGAGGTGCTGAAGGGTGAAAGGAATGGCTGTTTTGTTTTTTGTTTTGTTTTTAGTTTACATAAATTGAATAATAAATACTTGTTAGAAAGATATTCCTAACAGTCTACTTGCAAGCTGCATACAACAGTGTTATTTCAGTGAACAGAAGTGACACGTTTTGTAATATATGTCGTGAAGGGTTTAAGAAGAATTGCAGTAAAGATACATACATACGTATGTATGTGTGTGTGTGTATATATATATGTATATATATATATATATATATGTAAACAAATGTACTTACAAGCTGTGTTCAGTGTTCTTTTAGTGAATGGAAGTGTTATTCATTCTATAATGCATATGGTGCAATGTTTAAGAACAATTATTAAAAAGCTTCTAACCACCCACACAGAAGAGAGAGACAGAGAGAGAGGGAGGGAGGGAGAGAGGATTTTTAAACTCATTTTTGGAGATTATGGACTCACATTGGTGGAATATATGGAGAAGCCTTTTCAAATGATACACCAAATCATTATATTATGAATTGGCAAATATAATTACCAAATAGACTGGTTTGGCAGATGTGTAAGAGCCAGAATGAGAGCTTAGAAGATCAATGAAGATGTGATTATGTTAATGGATCCCTTCACTTCAAAGTTTGGAATAATAATTCTTGAGGAACAGTGATTTGGTATATAAAATTAATAGTTTTAAATACTTGAGTATTGATCAAGTGATGTCTATTAGTTTTCATATTTAATAATGAGTAGTTTTTGCCAGTATAACATTAATACCTCGGAGGATTCTGTTCCCCCAATGAAGATTTCCTCTTACCCTTAAATATAGGATGATGAAATACCCTGTAACATTGGTAGTATACATAGATAACAATTTCCTGAACCTTAATAGAACAACCAACTTGGCTGTAGTCTGTTAGCAGACAGATCTATCAATTTCCTGTTGTCTGGTCTAATATATACAGAACAATAGATTGTTCAAAGTACATTTTGACTATCCATAAATTCTAGAACACTGCAACTTTGTGTTATTATAGGAGATACTGGTCTTTTTTTTTTTTTTTAAGATTTTATTTATTTATTTGACAGAGAGAGACACAGTGAGAAAGGGAACACAAGCAGGGGGAGTGGGTGAGGGAGAAGCAGGCTTCCCGCTGATCAGGGAGCCCGATGGGGGGGCTCGATCCCAGGACCCTGGGATCATGACCTGAGCCAAAGGCAGACGCTTAACGACAGCCCCACAGGTGCCCTGGAGATATTGGTCTTATCAACAATGAAATATATTAATCACAAGGGCAGAAAACCAGTGTCTTTTACTTTTTTAATGATATTTTTCCTCTTTTAGTCTGGGGAGAAGGAATATTTCAAGTATAATATCAGGAAAAAAAGTTTTCTTTTTGCTTTATAAAATACCCCTAAAAAATCTTGGTAAGATATATAGAAATCCAGCCTTTTGAGATAAAAACAAAATGGCGCCTTATGATCTCTTTAAATATGATAACATTTTCCAACTATTGTTAAAGCATAGGTGTCTAAAACTGGGAAATTTAATAGTTATATGTCAGATTGTAAATTTGGCCAAATATAGATTTAAAAAATGTTAAACTCTGTGCATTTCAAATCCAATTGTTTGAAGAAATAGCAAAGAGAATATCTTAAACATATATAGCAAAGTGTTTCCAAATGATTATTTGGGGAAAAATATATTGTAGCAAAACTAATGAGCTTTTAAATAAAAGGTCGATTTGATTGTATCTGCATGTTTGCTGTTCCATTGTCACCCTGGATTTGAAAAATAAATGTTCTTAGGGAAAGCATGCCACACCAACTATTATTCTTCTTTTGACACAGAATGAAGGCAAGCTTTGTAATTTCTATTCTACTTGTGTAAACTTTTTAAATCCTCTATTTGTTAAATTTGAGGTTAATTCTCCATGCAGACTTCTATCTTGGCTTGTCAGTTGTGACCATTTCTTGCTTACTAAAGTAGATAACTCTTATCTTTCCCAACACCATTTATTTTATCTTTATTACTATAGAGCCAAGCTCTCAGGCTTTCTTATACTTATTTTATTACAGTTTTCTTATTACTGGATTTTTCTCACACTAGTGATGGATTGCCATAGGCCTTTTGTCTTTCAATTCTGTTATATAAACGCCTCCGATCTCCAATTCTGTTATAATAAAAAGAAAAAAAAAGTACCTCTGAAGTCACACTGGAGTGTTCAGTAAGAAGATTAAGTTACAGTTTATAATCCTGCACCTTTATTTCTCTGAGTGAAATAATACCACAAGGTCTCATGTTTATTAAAATAAATTAGTCAGAAATGAACTTCAGAGATCTTCAAATAAATTGTAAAGACAAAAGACAATTCTATAATATGGTAAAAGTTTTCTGAAATAGTCATTAGTTTATATACTGATATATTTTCTTGTGATATTTATGACCAATTCAGGAATTTGATTCTGCCTCCTGCCATGATTTTTAATATTCCTGTCCTACCAACAGTCCTTCCTAAGGTGCAAAAATCTCAAATTATTAATTAAAAATAAGAAGCTCAGATGTTGTAGTAATGCTTTCCATGATGTAGAGAGGAAGGAATTAAGGAGATGAAGCCAAGTGTTGGAGATAGATAATGATAGATTATCTGTAACTCTAAATATGATCAACCTTCTGCATGTGAGGAGAGTATTTGTTATAATGATTCTTTTTTTCCTATATTTTCTCATTAATTTTAATTTTATACATATAATTTTTTAATTTTTTTATTTTATTATGTTATGTTAATCACCATACATTACATCATTAGTGTTTGATGAAGTGTTCCACGATTCATTGTTTATTATAATGATTCTATCAAAAAGAGACGCTTAAACTATTACCCCTAGTATCTATAGATGTTTTCATTACAACAAAATAGTAAAAAAAAAAATGCTATTTGTCATATGAGTAATGAAAAGTTTACTAAAAATATTCTGAAAACATTTACTCTATATAATGTGTATATATACATAGGTATAGTATGTACAAGAATATATGACTGTATATTTCCATTAGTTTCTATTATTGCCATTTAAAAATTACCACTAATTTAGGTAATAAATTCATGTTTTTAAGTGGCTAACAGTTGTACATGTCAGAGCCTTATATGGATCCCAAAAATCTGATATTTAAGTTTTGGCATGGCTGTGTTTCTTTTTAGAGGCTTTAGAGGAGAATCTGTTTCCTTGCAATTCAAATTGTTTGCAGCTAGTATCATGTGGTTTAGGACTGAGGTCCTGTTTTCTTGCTGGCTGTCAACTGATGACTCTGCTTAGCTTCCAGAGACCACTGACATTCCTTGACTCAGGATTTGTGTTCTCTGTCGTCAAGCACAAGGGTGTCTAGTGCCTCTCACACTTTGAATGTTATATCTGCAGTCCCTTTTGCCATGTAAGGTAACCTCTTCACTGACACCAGGGAGTAGGGTGTAGACATTTTGGGGAACTCAGTATTCTGCCTGTTACAATCCACCATCTGGCCCCCAAAGATTCACATTCATAGCATGTGCAAAACGGATTCACTGCAACCCAAGACTCCAAAGGTCTTAGCCTATTACAGCATAAACCCAAAGTACAAAATCTTAACTAAATCTTACAAGCTTTAAAGTCCCAAATGTTATTATCTAATCCTTGAAATTAGGTATGGGTGAAGCTCTGGTATGATCACTTCTGAGAATAATTCCTCTCTATCTTTGGAACCATGTATGAAACTAAAGAAGCAGGTTATTTGTTCCCGAAATTCTATGGCAGGGCAGGCATAGAAAACTAGTGATGGACATTCTCATTCGAAAAGGGAGAAAATGGAAGGAAAAAGGGAGTCATTGTTATAAGCAATTTTGAAATCCACCTGTGAAAACCCCATTTAGTTTTGAGGCCTGGGGATAATTCTCTATGGTTATTGATTCCACCCTCAGAGTACTCTGCTGCATCTTCTTAGTTGTCCTTTTTCATGAAAGAGAGCAGGGTTTTGTAGCTGAATAGTCCTATAATCCTATTTCTTGCAAGTAGAATTTCTGGAGTCCAAAGATCTTTTATTTTGTACTGTGTCCCTTTCAATCCAAGTGGGCAGTGTTTCTGCCACTATGTAATTCTCAGTAACTTTGTGTATCTCCTTGTATGTCATGAGGATTCATGCCATTAAACAAACAAAAAAATCTTCCCTGGGCAATACTCTCTCTATTTTGGCTATTACTGAGATGGCTAAAAAATAATGCCTTCAAATTTCCTCAAGACTTTGAGGGGTTAAGCTTAAGATATTCACATTTCCTCAAAGAACCTTTTATATAATATGATACTCTGTGGTTTTAATCTTTCTGAGATACTAGCAAAAGGTGGTACAGTCACATCTTTGACTTTTCCTCTAGAACATGCTTTACTGACTGTGAATTTCTTAATTTTAGTGTCTTTTTGTCTTGTGAGTAGGTTGAATTTTCACAGTCATTGTTTTAGTTATATTTTATTGAAAGTTTTTTAGCTTATCATTCTCCTCTAGCATTTTTATAAGGAGTCATTTGCTGTGTCCAACAAAAGGTGTACATGAGTCTCATTTTCAGACTGATCCACTTAAAAATCCAATGAAATTCCTTTGTCCCCCCTCTTTTTTTCACTGTGACTTCAGAAATTAATTTCATAAATGGGTGAAGCTTTATCAACCTGGGACCCTATCAGCTTTGTGTGAGCATTAAACTATTGCTAATTTAAGCTAATGAGTATTTGGGATTATTTGTTACTGCAGCATAATGTAGCCTGTGCTATCAGATGAGGAATTTCAGTGGATTTCTGTTGATAAATGATTGATTGCAGGGGTGAACTGAAAGGAATGTTAAGAAAAGTATCAGTGAAATGAAAAGAAAATAAAGAGGCTGTGTAAGTAGTCCAAGCAAAGGCTACTTAATTAAATATGGGTGATTTTTTTGGTACTTAGTATACCAGGGAAGAAGTATTGATTTTGTAACAAGGAAAGAATGATTTAAGGGACAAGATTCCTACATAGTTACAAGAGAATGGCATACAGAAAAGAAGAGTGACTTGTATTAAGTAGCAGAATAACTTTGTTTAATAAGTAGATTTAAAAAATATGACCTTCATTTAAGGCTGGGTTGTGCCAATTATTTCATGGCAAAGGGAATCTAAATTTGCTATTTTCATGGAGCCAAAGATGGGAATAGTAATATAACCACCTTTATGATTTTCAGCCCTACTCATGTTGTTATTAATCCTTTTTCAAAACAGAAGAACACTGAGGAGAAAAAAAGAAATAAAGGACAGACATGGCACCACATATTTGATTTCTACCTAATATTTTCTTGAAGTCATCAATTCAATATATGTCGAAATATATTTGATGGGGTGAATTTGTAATGCTATTATCCTTAAAAGTACCTATTAAGTGTTCAATATAATACAAGGCATTGTAAAAACATCATTGAAAATCCTTCATAGTTAATGTGGTTTTTAATTTGTAAATGAAAAGGAATAACGACTATTAATCTCCAGCCGTGAAATTATGAATGGTTATAGAATGTATTACTTTCTGTATCTATTGGAGAGTTGATACAAAATCTAATATATTTAAAAGTCTAGAATTGCTGATGGCAAGTCTTTTCTCTGGACATCCAGTGATAACAAATAATTGAAGCCACCGGATCTCCTTGGTTTTTATTTTAAAGAAGTTCAGTTTCTTCTTCCAAACTGAAAATAATACTGTTTATTAAAACCATGAAGAACCATTTGGATTATGGTCACACTCTAAGAAAACAAGGAAATACAATATGCTTCTAAGAACTTCCATTAAAATATGTATTGTTCAAGGGCTCAACCTGGAAATATTTCATAAGTAGAAAAATATTCCCTAAATTTGTCCAAAATAGTGTGTTTTTCAATTAAGAACTGATCTTTTCATATTTTCAGTATTATTTTTGTGTGCCTTATGATTATGTCACGACATTCTTGAGCACGTTCCAATGATGTGTATAACTTTACCGATCTGAGAGCCCTAAAAAGTGGAACCAAAATTTCATTGAGTCAGCTGTATTTTCAGGTAAAGGACAACCCATGCTCCAAACTTCTTTTACCTTCACACATAAACCATATCATTGTTTACTGGTCTAAGTACATTCATTCTTTTGTAGTGGTATAAATTATTTTTAACCAAGGAATGAATCATGAGTGATAATTTGAATTAATTTATTGATAGCTAACAACAGAAAGTACAGTCCTATGTAAATACGTCAACTTGTCACTTTCTTAAGAAATTAATTGGTGGTGTGTCACCAGCCTTCTAGAAAAATTTCTGTGTCCTGTGTAGGGTAAAGATGATTGAGATGCTGCAGTGGAATTGGATTTCCTTATCTCAGTGAAAATGGGATGATGTAACCGTAGAAGTCAGTTGACATGGTTTATATTTAGAGACAAGATGGGCACAATTACCACAATAATGGTGATCAGAGTTTTGATATACAAAAATATGTGGTCATATTTAGTTAATTATGAGACTCCTAGAAATGAAATAGCTGGACACTCTGTTAAGGTCCTTATTTGACATTTATAGGCAACAAAATTCCAACTTTGGTGGAAGAAACCTATCTTTGGGGTAGCATGCTTTAGTGGAAATTTAGTGTACCACGCAAGAAAGTTGGCGACACTAAGCTCCTTCAATGGTGTATGTATGTGTTTGTGTGTGTGCATGTAGGGGGGACCCTATCTCTTTGAAACAGTACACTGCAATGAATACACAAGTGTGTATGCATGAATATTCCTGCAAGCCATATTAAATGGCATCAATAGCCACTTGTTTAGGATGAATGTGCTCTCAGAAAAGAAAAATTCTCAGGCCTTTTCTGAGTTACTTGATTGTGGCTCTGAAGTGATGGTAGTCCTTGGAGACTAAATTCGCTATTGTGGCCCAGTTTGAGAATACAGCTTAAGGAGTTTAAGCAATGGATGAAGTCTTGGCTCTAGTTGATCACACATTGTTCTAGTGAGAATACAGCTGCGATTTTGGCTTTTTGACCAATATCAAAGTACATACTGTGACCAGAATAATCCCCACGTGAATCTCTGACCCATAGAAAGGATTTTATGATAGGAAGGGCAAATGGAAACCACTGGAACTCCCCAACTCTTCCTTTATGTAAATAAAAAGCAACTTTATATCTTTGGAAGTACTGTAGAGATTTAGTTCCCCCAGAAAGACTGGAGAAATGCAGGTGTGGTAACTGCTCCCACAGCCCATATTACTTCACCTGTTTACCAGGGTAGAAACCAAGATGATCATAGAAAATGACAGTAGGTCATTGTGAATGTAATGAGATGGTGATGTTAACTAAAGTTGTGATTACAGGTGTATATGTTCAATAAGGGAATCCACAATCTCTGGCACTGGCATAAAGTTTTTGATGAAAATAATTTTATATTTCTATCCCCAATCAGTAAAGAAAATGAGGAGAAAGAAACTTATTTACCCTTGATATGACTACAGGGAACTTTAGTCTTTATCATTATACAGACACTTTGGTCAACTTCATGTATTGCAGAATACCAAGTTGATCCCTTATAGTATGCTAATTGGACCTAGAAAGAATGAAGTTGCAAATATCCTATATGATTTATTAAGATATATGTGCCAGAGTGTAAGAGAAATGCCTCATGGAAGTTTGGCCAAAACTATCAATTAAGTTTTTAAGGTCTAAGACATGTTGGGATATATTTTCTAAAGTGAGAGACAAGTTGGTGGGCCTCTTGTTATTTTTGGTTTTATTTTATTTATTTATTTTTTTAATTTTTGGTTTTAAATAACCTATTAGAGCAAGCTGCTTCAGTCATTTACCTGGTAATTTGTGTGACTACCCATTTTTAAAGAAGCCCAGATATATGGTACATGTTGCTCAATTGGACCTCTTATTCTATCAAATGCAAAGGAGTGGAAGTGTCTAGAGGAGACAAGAGTGCTTTATGGACCCTCTGCCAACCTCAGTAGAGATATGCTGTTGCAGACTTTGAGTTTTGAAGGAAGGCCAAGTCCTCTGTTGCCTACCACTCATTTCTGTGTGAAATACATCTCCTGGCTTTCTTCTGGGCCTTAGTAAATCTAAATGACTGACCATGGGGTCTCAATATGCAACCAGAACTGCCATCATTAATTTGCATTTTTATAACTCATCAAACCATAAAATTGTGTTAATGACATTTCATTATAAGATTGAAATGATACATAATATGCTAAAACTGTCTCAGAGCACATGTAGCTAGTTTACTTATATGGTATCTAGTTCTATTGATTGGCTATCTCTCTCAACCAGGCCCGTGGTCTCTGAATAGTTAACAGAGGAAGAAAATTAAAGCCCTAGTTTAAAAATGGATCTTTACAATATGCCTTCTCTAACCAGAACTGGGTGGCTACTTTCCTGTAGCACCATCCATAGGTGGCTCTGAAAAATAGCGGTAAAATTAAATTCTCCCAGTGAGAATAACTTTCAGATGATACAACTGATTATTTGCTTTGTGCAAAAGGTAAAATAGAAAAAAAAATGGGTAATAATTCTTTTGGATAGCAAGCATGTGACTAGACCTCTTGTAATGAGTATATCGTGAGAAAATATTCAATGCATTTATGAGATATATCTATTGCAGAAGGGAGTGATGGGCTTCTCTGGATTCCTTACATTTCCTGATTTTCATAAATGAAATACACTACATAAATGAACCTCTTTCTTACAGTGTGAAAGATCCCATGTATAAATAAGTATTTCTGGTTCTTCATCAAAGAACCCTAGTCATCTTAAATTTGTTCACAATGCTCTGGAGTACTGTCTGAAAAATAAGTATACAGACTGCAGTATATAATTATGACTGATTTGTTGTGAGACTATTTGGGAATATAATGAAAAGGCTTTCAGCTAAATATTAACATTCAAGAATTCTCATAATTTAGTACTCTTGTTTAGCAAAATCATCATGTGAATGATTTTAGGAAAGAGTACTGTTATATGTGGAAATTAGCAAGGTCAGTTTAGACATTGTGCAGGACCATTATGAGGAAGAACATCCAAATCCAGAGTATCTGTGCAATGCAGAGAAAATCATGATACTGATCTCTGAGTGAGCAAAGAGAAAGCTGGAGGGAAATCATACATAGTGGCTATATCAGGTATAATGTTATATTAGCTGTATCAAGCCTATTTTTCATTTTATTAATTGGCCTTCAATACAAGTGAAATTGCTAAAGTGAATTTATTGATTAGAATGCAAGAAAATACTTTTCAGTATTTTTCCAATTGCAAATTATATTTTGAGCAAAACACATACCCTCTTGAAGAAGAAAGAAATTTAATGATGCTTATAATAACATGAGATTTAGAAATAACAAAAAATAATGGATACCAAAATAATAAAGTCTAATAGTTCATTCCTCTCTGGTGTTTAATAGGAATTACCATTCACTGTTATATTTAAAAATAATATTTCATTGCATCTCCTGTTTTTCAATGGATATATTTTGCTATTTCTCTCACAATACCATTAATTACAAAATTTTAACTCTGATAAATGAAAGAGTGCAAAATTTTCCTTTCAATTCATGTATATTGACATAACTTTTATTGGAGTGAATTAAGGTAGAAATATACCAAACAGATACTTTTGGCATCATAGATTAGGAAAGGCCACAGTAAATGTTATTTATTATCCATTTTAATCTTATTTTGTACTTAATTAGGGCAGCTTCATTCAGGAGTAGTGATCTGACATTAATCTTGTTTTCTGAATATAGATGAAATATGAGCTTAATAAAAATTCTTCAACTTATCATCTTTAATTCAAACAAGATTTCTTACCCTTTACTGCTTTAGCATTTCCCAGCAGCATGGTAACGTCAGTTATCATTTGTCTCTATAAAGAAATCTGAGAACATAAGGATCTTTTTTTTTTTTTTTTGCATAAAACTATATTTGAAAAGTTTCATCTATTTTCTGGCTTAGCCAGAAAGCTTCATATAAAGTGTTACTTATGAGCATTTTAAATGCATTATGTATGCATAAAGAAGGACATTGAGAAATTATTTTAATTTTTGTGAGCAAAGAGATACACATGGAGAATAATATGATTTGGGACTTGAATTTTTGAAATGATTTTTATTAAATTGATATTCTTAATTATGTACATATTTTCTTATTTTATACAGCTACTCAGAGTCTTCTGTGTATGGACTGTTTATGGGTAAATGTTGGCTAAAGAATGTTTGTTCCATTTGTCCAAATTCTGTTTCTCACAATAAAAGTGACTACTTGGATTAAGGGAGAGATAAGGCTCATTTTTCATTTACTCATACCACAAAATATTTATTTATCCAATATGCATAGTTTACTGAATTTGTACTAACTTCATGTCATGTTTCAATTCCAAATTAAAGAACAGAAGTTGGAATTACTTTTATACCATCTCTGTGTTGTGATGTGTTATCTACAACCTAAAATGACTCTTCAGTATTTTAAATAAAAAAGCTCTGGTATCGGTATGTCCTTAGATTGTTTTTGGTGTGTTTATCCCTAGTAAAATCACTTTCCTCCAGACTTTTACAGATAAAATTTGCTATTTTCCCCCTTGTAGGAAACATTATAGAATTGTCAAAGATGAATATTGGCACATTTTTCTAAATAAAAATATTGGTTTATTTCATTATACTCAATATTTAACTGTTATTCTCAAATAAGATCCATATGCATTAGTTCTAGAAATGTGATAGAGACTTAGAGTAATGAAAGACTGTATACTCTTCATAGAAGAACACAGGGTTTGTCATCAGAATTTAGCTTTTATGTTTAACTAGGTTAAATCTTTTGTGTTTAAAGAGAAACTGCAGTTTAAAGAAAAAACTACTAGAAGTTTTATAAATGGTGTAACCTGAAGTGTGATGTTTTATTTAAATGCTTCTCCAAAACTTAGTTCTTCAGAACTTTGCTTTTTCTCCCCTTGGATGGGATACTTACTTCAGCTTTCCAGCATACGTAGACTTCAGACAACTTATGTGGTAGTTTGAATTTTACCTGGTGCTTTTTAAAAATCTGTTCTGCTTGTAGACTCTAGACCAGCTGATAACAGCCAGTGGAGATGCAAACTGACTTAGTTCTTTTTCAAAAACATTAGGGCCAGACAAACCAGTTGCATGTTTTCAGAAATGTTTCAAATAGCTTCTGATTTAAAACAACGTGTGATGTTTATCAATTTAAAAAATCTATCCTGATTTAAAATAATACATGTGCTAAATGCATTAGACTTTTACCCAGATTACAAGCTTTCTTAATTTTTTTGGATTAAAAAAAGAATTAATACTTACAATGATCAAGCCAAACTAAAATTATGAAGGAGAATAAAACTTCCTTGGAAACCTCACCACTCAAAGTTATCTCTTTTAACACTTGGAGGATCTTTTGAAACATTATGGGTTCATATACATGACAAGTCTGCATATATAGTATAATATCACATATATAGTACTGATTATAGTCTTAAAATATGCTTTTGTTTACCCAGTAATATGCTATAAATAATTTCCTGTATTTCTGATCATATATATATATATATATATATATGATATATATATATCATCCTTTTAAAGTTTTATATAAAATCTGGTGTAATGTACACACTGTAGTTTATTTTGTCAATCTATCTATAGTACTTAATTACAGTTTTATTCCACAAATTGAATTTCCTGTATCATATCACATAAGGGGTGACAACTAATTTCTTTACCATTGGGCTTAACATGTAAATAGCATACAATTTTATTGCATTTCTCTATTTGTCTATTACAGTCCTATAGAATTGATAAAATCTGGTGCTGTAAGGCCTCCAAATTTGTTATAAGCCTTAAGATTATTCTGGCTTTTCTAGAATCACTGCATTTCCATATATACATGTATATCTAGAATGAGCTTGTCGATTTCCACATTTTTACCTGATGCCTAGTATGCCTAAGGGTTTGGAGTCTAGAAAAAAATCGACCTACTGTTAATATTATAACATGTATATTTAGAATCTTTCTCTTTGCATGTACGTGTATATATGTGTGTACATCTATATCTGTATCTATATATGTGTATATATTCATGTTTGTGTGTATATGTATACATGTGTATGTGTCATGGTAAGCAGAATAATGCCCCCCCTCAAAATTTCCACATCCTAATGTGGAAATGTGTGTGTGTGATGATTGGATTGATTACCTACCCTCTTATACTCTTGGTGGAAATGCAAACTGGTGTAACCACTCTGGAAAATAGTATGAAGGTTCCTCAAAAAGTTAAAAATAGAACTACCCTATGATCCAGCAATTGTACTACTAGGTATTTACCCAAAGGATACAAAAATACAGATTCGAAGGAACATATCCACCCCGATGTTTATAGCAGCATTATCAACAATGGCCAAATTATAGAAAGAGTCCAAACGTCCGTTGACTGATGGATAGAAAAAGAAGAGGTGGGATGTGTGTGTATCTGATATATAATATAACACACACACACACACACACACATACATGCATGCACAAATGAAATATTACTCAGCCATAAAAAGAATGAAATCTTGCCATTTGCAATGATGTGGATGGAACTAGAGTGTATTACGCTAAGTGAAATAAGTGAGAGAGAGACAAATACCATATAATTTCACTCATATGGAATTTAAGAAAGTAATCAGATGAACATGGGGAAAAAAAGGAGAGGCTAATCATAAAACAGACTCTTAACTATAGAGAACAAACTCTAACTATAGAGTACAGACTAAGGGTTGTTGGAGGGGAGGTGGGTAGTGGGGGAGGGATGGGTTAAATGGGTGATGGGTGTTAAGGAGTGCACTTGTGATGTCGGTGTTGTGCACTTGTGATGGGTGTTGTATGTAAGTAATAAATCACTGATTTCTACTCCTGAAACTAATATTACACTATATGTTAACCAACTGGGATTTAAATAAAAACTTGAAATAAAAAGGAATTTGAGAAACAAGACAGAGGATCATAGGGGAAGGGAGGGAAAAATGAAACAAGATGAAACCAGAGAGGGAGACAAACCATAAGAGACTCAATCTCGGGAAACAAACTAAGGGTTGCTAGAGTGGAGGGGGGTGGAAGGGATGGGGTGGCTGGGTGATAGACATTGGGGAGGATATGTGCTATGGTGAGTGCTGTGAATTGTATAAGACTGATGAATCACAGACCTGTACCCTTGAAACAAATAATATATAATATGTTAATTAAAAATTAAAAAAATAAACAGAAATATGAAAATTAAAAAAATGTATATACAAATATATGTCTACACTTCTGTGTATATATGTGTGTGTATACAAATATTTCATTTTAACTCTTGAATTTTTAGCTATAGGTGTTTGTGATGTGGAAAACATAGTATGCATATTTCATTGGCCATGATCTATCTTCAAATATTATAGGATGTTATAAACAACATAAGACATTTACATTAGTGTAATCTTTACTCCTCTCCCACACTTTGTGAGATTGATGTTCTGTATTTTATATGTAATAAAAACATACTATTTTTGCTTTGAACAGTGTATTTTAAGCAAATGGAAGCATACAATTTTAGATGGCCATATTTATAACCCTTTTGGTTATCTTTATTCATCTTGCAGATCTAGGGTACAAGCAGATAATACTTTACTGCACCCTGAAAAACATTTAACCATTTTTCATATTGCTAGTCTGATAGAAGTGAATGCTCAAAAAGAAACCCCCTAAAACACCCAACACTCAATATTTTAAATTTGAGGCTAAATCTTCTGGCTACAGCTATTTATACTACATCTATATGTTTTTGTTGTTGTTGTTGTTGTTGAATAATTTTAAGTTAGAACTGCTTCTCCAGTTTCTTAAAGTAATTGGCAATCATTGACTAGGAGCAAAAAAAGCATATTAGGTTATTAATAAGTTTTTAGGAAATTTTCTGAACCCTGAATTATTGACTAGGAGATACTCATCTCAAACATCATAATGCACCAGCCAATTACAAGATAAACAACCCAAAGGTTTGGATGAGTGAACATTTTCCCAGTTTCCTTTACTTAAAGAACCAAAGAAAATCACTTATCCTCTGCTTCCCTCTTCTCTGGCCCATTTACAATGGTTACTAATGCAGTCATTCTCTTTAGAGATGTTGCAGGAGAAGACTATACAAAATTTTAAAGCCATTAGAAAATTTAAATGTTAAATCATATTAATGAGCTGACAAGTAGGATGTGTGTGTGTGTGTGTGTGTGTGTGTGTGTGTGTGTGTGTGTTGGTTTTATGCTGGTGTATAATTAGAAACTCTTATATTTAGCATGGCAGTGGAATTATGTCAGAATAAACACAGAACATTTATCTTAAAATGTTGAATTTCTTAAGCAGAATCTGACATGAAGGTTCTTATGAATGCTTCTATTTGTAAGAAGCTTTTATTTAACACAAAATGAACAATAAACACTCTACATGTGTTTTTACATAGTATGGTGTCCCTTCCTAACAGAAGACCTTACAAAAGTTGAGTTCAGTTTTATTAGTGTATTACAACTGTTTCATGTACAGTTCAGCATTAGCATAGTGTATTCAGGTCTAGCTATGATTTGCATAACAGTTTCAAAGATAATTTAATAAACACCACCACAGCCTCAGCAAATCTTGTTGAGATTTAATTGGATTGTAAAATAATTTTATCTAGTTTTCATTTTATTAAGTGTTCCTGCAGTGTATCTGTTTTTAATTGGAGGAATTAATTTTGTAATCATTAGTGTTTACTTTTCTGTATTCATTCTCTTTGGAATACATTACCTGGAACATTTCAGTCCTGTAATGCTGTTATATGAATGGATTTGTCAAAAGTATGTGTTTTTTGCTAAGTGGACTGTGCCTAGGAATTCATTGGAAATTGACATCTGCAAGTGGGGGTGGGAAGTGTAGGGAGCAGGAAGATGTGGAAACTAATTGCCATTTTTAACTTACCATATTAAGAATATTCAAGATTTTTGCTCCATAAAAAGAACGTGGTATTAGCTAATGTGCATTGAAGCAGATTTCCTATTGGGCTATTCTTCATTTCTGAATGACCTGATTTCCTGGTCTGATTACAGCCTCACCTTAAGTATAGATTATTAGGGAATGAGCTTGCTTCACTTAAGAATTATTACTACATGTTCTTAATACATGGTTTAAAGAAACTATTTCTCATGCCTGGATGCAGGATGTGAGAGTGAGTGCTTCCAGGATAAGAAGTGATAACAATTGAGTTAGGAACTGACAGAAAATAAATTAAGAATAAAGGCATAAATATAATTCTTACACCTTCTTGAAATGAAAGATACTTTAAAAGTATCTATCCAGGAAAGAAAGCTATTATTCAAAGGAATCTTATATATTGAATTAATTCCATGGTCTTGTAAGAATATGTTTTTATTTTATATTGTAGCAACTCCTTTACATATAATAAATTTCTAGAAGTTTTATTACAGTAAATAGGAAACATTCATTTTGTTGAATACCCATTGTATTATGATTTTTATGTAAAGAAACATTCAGAATCCTTCAGCAAGACACCATTTCTGTGATACATGAGATGACCAGTTAAAACCGCATTTTATAGTATAAAGGCTTTTGAGAAATGCTAGGTACAAGAAATGTTCAAAAAGCCTTTACTAAAAGATATCAGAACTTTAATCACAAAGTGTAATCATTCAAAATGCATAAGTAAGATACAATACTTTTATATTTAGCCATGAAAATCATTAAGAATAAAACACACAAAGTCTGAATGAACTTGGTATTTATGGAAAACTATTTGGTAAATATATTTTATATGTATTTATAATGCTGGAAAATAAATTATATACCATATGTTTACTCTATCAGCAGTACCCTTATGTTTTAAAATTTCAATTGGTGAAGGTATTTTAGTGATAGCCAGCTGAGTAAAAGCCCTACATTTGAAAAGCAGATGATTAAATTTTATATGCAGTTTTTAGGTATAGTTTATTTAATCTGGCTATTTAGTATGTTATTAAAGTGAAGTTAGGGTTAGGACCAGTGAGTTTGATTCACACAATTTTATGAAGAGATTTTAGGACATGCATTTATAAGCTCCCACTCTATATAAAACTCTTTGGGAATATTCACAGACAGGAAAAATATGAAGACCCTGACCTTAAAAGATTGCATTCTAGTAAAGAAACAGACCTGTATATACACAAATAAGTAAATATACACAAATAAAAGATGAGTAGAAAAAACATTAAGTGTTAGCTTGGTAAAGAAGTCAGTCTTAAGTATTTCCAAAAAATAAAAAGTTTGACATATGCTAGTTTCCTCAAATTAGATAATGATTACAAAATCAGTGAATTTTGTAAAGGAGAAGGAGCCAAGGACAAAACTAAAAAAGTCAACATTTAGAGCATGGATATAGAAGAAACAGTAAGAAAATAATGATAATGTCCAAGATAAAAATATTTTCTACAAAAGGGGGTGTTCAGAAATTTCTAAGAAGACTTTTAGGAAGGTGAAGCCTGTGGAAAAGCCATTGCATGTTTTCAATTCAAGGAATGGTGATGCTTTAAAGGAAACTTTCAGTAAGTAGAATGATGGGATCAGAGGCATTTAAGTTCAGCAATGAGTGGTGAGGAAGTTGAGTAGTGCTTATAGACAGACCTCTTTTAATGACACTTATTTATTAAAAATTTACAGAAGAATAGCAATGATGGGGAAATATTAGTTTGGAAGATCTGAGATTTTTACCTAAAAAGAGAGTTAAGAGAGAGAGTGAAGATGTGAACAAGTCATTGATGAATTAAAGTTCTGGAGAGATTATGAGGGAATAGAATCAATATACAATTAGAAGAATTATCCCTGAAAAGGAAGAGTACTTCTTTTCCTCTGAACAAAGACAATGTGCTAATGGGTTAAATATGAAGAGAATGAGGTGCAGAGTATAGTGAAGTTTAGGGGATTTGCAATAAATGACCCAACTGTTTTATAACACCAGAAGTGAGATTTTCTGTTAAAACTGAGGGATAAGCAAATGGGTTTGTTGCTTGAGGATAGAAGATTTTCAGTAGAACAAATGATAACACAGGTTTTGAACTACATGAGTCCACCTTCTATGCAGAATTTTTTCAAAAGTACTGTAAATGTATTTTCTCTTATGATTTTCTTAATATTTTCTTTAGCTTTTTTGTAAGAATACAGTATATACACATAAAACATATAAAATATGTGTTAATAGACTGTTATCACTAAGGCTTCCGGTCAACAGTAGATTATTAGTAGTTAAGTTTTTGGGGAGTCAAAAGTTATATGTGAATTTCTGACTGCATGTTCAAGGGTCAACTGTAAGAATCAACCTTATGACTATGAGATATTATTTCATTAATGTTTAGGCTTTAGGAACCTAATGATTTATCATGTGAAAATAATTTTAAAGAACAACAAATTAAGTTTAAGAAAACAATGCATATGTGCTACAAATGAGTTTGCCAATAAAGTTAGAGATGATGTAAGTTGGGCAGGGATGGTGGCAATGCATAAATTGGTGGGCGAATATTCCTAAATGTTAAGAGGAAAATTCTGGTAGTAACAAAGGAAAAGTATTATGGAAGTTGTTACTATAGACAAAGCATTTGTTTTAAAATATGTTGACTACCAAAGATATTTTGATTGTTTCCTATCTGCCCATACTTAGAAATAAAGAAAACCTAATGAATCATGTGTTTATAATTCCCAAAACAAAATTCCAACTCTTATTGGATCTCAAGGGGGAAAAAATAACTGTTGGAATGTTCAGTGTGATCAATATGAAATGAATATCATTTTAGATTAGTAAAATGGTTGTTCTCCCTGATTCTAGAAGTTTTTGTCTTTGATTTTTAGATTATGTATTGATACTAAAAGTGAGATACCAACAGAAGAATATAGGAGGAGATTATTATTTTTATCCCTTCTGAAATTTAGTAGAAACTTTAGGAAATAAATTACCAATGGGAACTCCTAACCACTTCTTCTTTGCCTTGAAGTTGTATACAAGAGCATAAGCAACATTCAGGATAAGATGCATTTATCTCTTTAGTTATTTGCTGGGCCAATGCCACAACTATAAGATATAAATGAAGTTGAGTGAAAGCAAAAGTCAAAAAATATGCTTCAATACTTACGTAAAAGTAGAAAACATTTAAAATTTATAGTTTATCTGAGATATAATTTGGTACATTTCTAATGGCAACCATGGACTTTTTTTCTAATATGCCTATAATTATGGTAGAGTGACCCATGCTGGAAAACATTTATTTCATTTGAAGCAGGCCAACAAGAAAATTGGGGAAACTTTAATAATTTAATGAGAAGCCTCCATAGTTTAAGTAACAGGTAGAATGTAACTACATTCTTAACTATTTTCTCTTAGATACACTGCTTGAGATCTGATTCCTAATATATTCTAGATAATGGTAATCCTAATATTTAACTTGATTGTCAAGGAAATTCAGTCTTTCAAATCATCTAGCCAGAAACGCCAGATGAAATCAAACAAATATTTAAAAATATGTCTATGCTGTAAGTGAAGTGTAGTCAAAATCATTCCTGTTATTTTCAAGGTATTTCCATATGAAGTTTTCTGGATATTTCAAAATGTATACACAATACTTTCCCCTTCTATATTTGTTCACATAGAAAATTAAAAAAAATCTATTAGCAGTAGGCTTGATTTTCTTAACACATTTAGAATGTGCAATAGCAATGTAGTGTATGAAAAATAATATTCCTGATAGCCCTCAGTACAGTTTCTCCCACTTTTAAGTAATTTTCTTCAGATCATTTGCATTATCACCCAATAAATAATTGGTATGATTATATAGGATTTATTAATATAGAGGAGGAAAAGGAAAAACACTTTGGTAAGATGAATGAAAAAACATAAGAAATGTGAAGTGGAAAACAAAAAATTACTAGGATTTTTTTTTTTTAGGATTGACTAGTTTCCATTAAAGATAATGTCTTTGTCATTAAAAGGATCTTTTCTAGAGAAGTGAAAACTCAGGCAGAGTTTGAGATACAAAAATTAAGTTACAGTGAAATTGTAAAATAACTCTAGGCACTTAGAGTTCATGCTTTGGGTTTGACAGAAATTATATATAATAGAGTGATCTTTTTTAACTACTTGATATTATTTTATAAACTCACAAATATAAGGGTAGAATTATTTAAGACCACATCAGAACATTGCCTATGCCATCTATTTGCTCTTAATCTTTCCTTTTCATGACCTACAGAAGAAATTTCACTTAAAAGAAATCCCCAAACCTAGACTTCAAGTGTTTTATAACCTGACCCTAATCTACACATCTCTTTTCATCTTTTGTTGCTTACCACACCCATCACCCTGAAAGTAAACTTCTCCTCTTTTACTTTTTAAAAATTACAAGTTCTTCTATGACTATTCAGAAAATTATCAAACTTTTTGTCTCGGCACTAATGTCACCTTCTCTATAATAGCATATAGTTATCTTCTTATGATAGCATTTACAATTTGGATTATAATTCCTTACACATTTGTCTCCTTGATGAAGACGACAATATCATTAATCTTGATATCATGAATGCTTGTGTACCACCTGAGGATAAATGATCAATAAAATATCTCTTAGATGAGTAAAATAAATAACACCACATTCCTCTTCATGTTTCCTTATACTCAATTTTTTTTCTGTTACTTTTGAGCTTCACCTCCCAAATCGGAGGTATAAAAACACCTCAAAAGCCATTGTGTGTCTTTAAAAATTACAGAAGTCTTTGTTTTATTACTCAACACTTTAGTCTTTCTTTTTAATAAATTCAAGTACAAATTCCAATTACATTTGTGTCTGGATACTCATCACTATCATAAAAATGTCACCTTGATAGTACTTGTTAATCACAGAATCTTTTTCTTTCTAGTTCTAAAAGCCAAGTGATAATTGTATATCCCTTTTCTGCTTTGCCCTGCTCTTTTACATGAAGTAATTTCTCATCCTCTCAGGATTTAGGTGATTATATGGCAAGATTAATTATGTGCAAGAATTCCTACTTCCAATTGTATAATAACTATATCTCCTCGCAGAGTGCTTGAATTTTTTTATAAGGCTGTGACTGTGATATAGGTCATTCATTTGGATTCACAACTATTAGGAAATCATCTTGTCTTTATGTAGAGGAGGTAGTTATGAACAGCTATGAACAGAATAATGTGTGTGGAAAAATATTCATTTAAAAGTTTTAAGAATATAAATGCTCTTTCCTCAAAAAACAAAAACAGGAACAAAACTATTTGTCCTTTAATTTTATGAGCAACATTTTAGCTACTCCTTTTTTACTTTTGTCCTTACCTATTTTCCTCAAATTATTGAGTACTCCTCCTCTTACTTTGGTGTTTAACACTAAACAAATGAGTAAGTAAAAAGAAATCCTAGGAATTCTGGTTTTGGAAGATCAAAAAGAAAACCATGTGCTGAATGAATTGGTAATATTTATTAGAGTTTCAAATTAGATGTTGGCAAACTTGAATTCCCAAATATAACCATTCTTTAGACAGGAAGTGAAAATATCTTCCTCTGTAAATTAGTAAATCGGCAGTTTTATTATATATTTCAGTTTCTTTTGAGTTTGATGAGTTAGTAGCATAAGTCAAGTCAATTTGGGGACTTACATATTTTTAGAAGTTCCTCTGTAATAGGATTCTGGCAGAAACAGTTATTAGAGTAGTAACTAAAGACAGTTTTAATGAGGTATTGGTAGAGTTAAGAGAGCCAACCAGGGGGGCGCCTGGGTGGCTCAGTTGGTTGAGCGTCTGCCTTCGGCTAGGGTCATGATCCCAGGGCCCTGGGATGGAGCCCTGCATCGGGCTCCCTGCTCAGCAGGGGGCCTGTTTCTCCCTCTCCCCACTCATGCTCTTTCTCGCTTATCTCTCTCTGTTAAATAAATAAAATCTTAAAAAAAAAAAAAAAAAAGCCAACCAGGTTTGATGATGTACCCAGGATTTAGCAAGAATATAAAGTCATTACCACCCCAAGGAACTTCAGAGTGTGCTGAAATCATGGGGCCTTCCAAACAGAGCTGTACTGTTTGATAAACATAAGACAACCACTGCTAAGATTGGCAGTGGGGCAGGTTTCTGAAAGAGTAAATAACAAAACCTCCCTTTCTCTCCCTACCCTCAAATCATTGGCTGAAGCCTCCTATAAGTCAAACTCTACTGGAAAATATTCCATAGCAGTCATTGTCCTGAGACCCAGTGGGAGGGGAAGGATGATGAGTTGGATTAAAGGACCTCACAGAGGTTGTTCAGCCCACACACTTACTCTGCAACAAAGAGCACATTTTTGATGTTGAAAATGTTAATGATTTTCAAATTTGATTTCCATCCTCTTGGATACTTTTTTTTTACACTGTGGTTCAGTGATGAAAGGTGAATAAGGTAAATAATTTTGAACGGTGAATAATTTTGCTATAAACCCTGTGGTTAAATTTTTAAAATATCCTATCATGGTGACTAACATAATATAATAAAATTAAATTTAAAAAAATATCCTAACACATTTGAAAAGTGGAGGCACTGGACTTCAGCAAGGGAGAAATACATTTCCGTAGGACCATCCTTGGATACAAATAATAACAAATTTAGAACAATTTTTCTTCAGAGATACATTGGAATGGGGGATTAAAAGAGCTAAAACATGGAAAATATAGGTCTTTTAAAAATATTTATTTGACACAAAGAGAGAGAGAGAGAGCGCACAAGTAGGGGAAGCATCAGGCAGAGGGAGAAGCAGGCTCCCCACTGAACAGGGAGCCCGAAGAAGGGCTCGATCCCAGGACTCTGGGATCATGACCTGCGCTGAAGGCCAATGCTTAACTGACTGAGCCACCCAGGGGCCCCTGAAAATATAGGTCTTATGTAAGTGAAGGTAGATAGTGAATTTATTCCTATATACTCATGCCCAGGAAAGTTCTTGGTGTACATTAAGGTCTTAGTCTCTATTGCATTGCACATTACAAAATATTTTTGGTTTCCAGGGCTGTTACTAGCTCTCTTAGTAGGCTTATGTAAGTCATCTACTCAGCATCATTTTCTGGGCCTATCACATGGGATCAATACTTACATAAGATTATAAATTGAATTGTATAATTCTGCCATTTTTTTAGATCACAAAGATCAAATATCAATGATTTCATATGGCTCAACCAAACTCATTGTAAATCTCCTTTGTTGGCTTTAATGTGGAACATTGAAGGAATTAAAAATTTAACGGCTTTCATTTCATTTCCAATCTTTTCAAATAATCTTAGATACTAAGACTTTAGAGGCTAAAAGCAGATCTTACTTTATTCTTGTTAATGAAAGCTATTAATCATTAACATTAATTGAATGCTATTTATGTGCTACACACATTGCTAAAGACATAAATTTGTTTTTGTATTTTTGTTTTTTCCATAATGTAAGAAATTTAAGTTGTAGGAGAATATTTTTCTTACAAATCAACAGAGGATTTTACAGTTGAGTAGGAAAAGAAAAATCACAGCATCTAATCATTTCCCCCGAACTGCATGCAGGACAGTTTTGCCCACTATGCTCACTATCCCGTTTCTGCTAACATTTAGATCTCCAAACTGAGTATGTTTCAATTGATTAAACTTTTACTCTCTAAAGTACAATGGCATATCATTGTATTTTCCTGAGATTACAATTTAATTGGCATTTACTTGTTTTTGAACTATTTGGCCACAAGGTTACAGAAATACCTTATTTTGTTCTCATGGAAAGATACTCATATTAACTATGATTAGATCAATGAGTTTAGCTTTGAGAGAGAATCCTTATTTTCTAATGACTTTGAGTAATCTTTTTGGTGTCATTGACCTGCTGCAAATGCATGGGCAAAGTGCTATGAGAGCAATAGAGTAGCCACAGATATTCCCTTGTTGAAATAAGAATGTGACGTGGCAATATTTATAAAGTTTACTTTCCGGAGAAAGAAAACTCATCTCATTCTTGGTATGAGGGCATTTTCAATCATACTGTTCCTAATTTATAGAATTAGGAGGACCAAAAGGGCTTTGTAAAAGTTTCTTCATGCTTAGTTGCTCTTGATGATTTAAAGCAGGGGTTGTATAACTATAGCCCATAGGCCAGATGATATCCACTGCTACCTGTTTTTGTAAACAAAAATGTACTGGAACACAGCCACATATTGTCTTATATATTTTCTACATCTGCTTTCATACTACAATGGCAGAGTTGAGTAGTTATGACAGACATGGTATGGCCCCCAAAGCCTAAAATAGTTACTATTAGGCTCGTTACAAAAAATAAAGAGAAAAAGAAAAAGAAAAACTCTGTCTTGAAGTCATGGGTTACAAAGATACAGAGGAGTACAGATTTGGACAGTTGTAGAGCTTTATTTCATACCTAGATCACATTCAGAATTCTGATTTAAATTTTGAACAGCAAAATAATTGCTAACCTACAAACACCTGATGCAATGAGAGCTCTTTTACAATTGCTATGAGCCCTGCTGGGTCAAATAAAGTATCATTAGAATAGCATGGTGCCTTACATATAAGACAGTGACTAATAGCTCATTCTTGAGTTCATATTTGAGTGCATATATGTACTACGTACTGGAATATATCCATGAAAAACACACGGCTCTATCCCTCAATATGTTCACTGCCTTGGAGAGATGGACAAATAAACAATTGAAAACTCTGATTGTAATTATCTTCCTTGTAGTATTTAAAGAGTTGTATAAGCCCATATTGAACCTAACTCTGTATGCTTGAGGATGGTGAGGCTTGGTGGAAAGTGATAGCAAGTGTTTGTATCTGTCTTCAAAGAAGATGGGTCTTACATATGTTTTGGTCTTTTCTCAGTATGTAAATAATATAACTTTTAAGAACACGTATAATTCCTTAGTGCAAAGCCATTGCTGGGATCTGATGTCAGAAAGATTTCCTATTCCATAGTCTGCTGAAATTCCAGCATTAGGTACTACTCCTTTTCCACCTTTGGCTTTTGAGCAGTATAATGGGTACTTTAATATGTCAACTTATCTGGCCAATGGAGTACACAGACACTTGGTCAGAAATTATTCTTGGAGTTTCTGTGAGGGTTTTTGGGATGAGATTAATATTTAAATTGCTAGATTGAGCAACACGGATTGGATGAGGCCCACACACTTAAGAAAAGCAGTCAGTTGAATGCTTGAACAAAATGCTATCTTTCCCTGAGTAAGAGGGAATTCTGCCTGCCTTCAAACTTGTACTACAATCCATTTACAGAGAAATACACAGTTATCTATCTACCTATCTATATATGTACATCTCCTAGGGTTTCTTTTTCTAGAGAACTCTAATACAGACAGTTATAACTTGCTATTTGTTTTTTGAATATGTTAGATCTGACCAGTAATACACCATGAATCATGTTTCAGATTGCAAATATTCTGAGAGAAAGAAGAGAGGAAATTAAGACTGATGTTTGTTTAAAGTTCTCTTTATAGGAAAAATCAACCTTAGCAACATGTGTTCCTCACAACCAACGTGCAACACAAGTAGAAAATGCAAAGGCCTGGTTGTAACCAATTCCTTCCATAGTATTATAGAATTTGTGCTAGAGTTGAGTTTATTCCTTAAGGACATTTAGACAAATTTATTTAGTTAAAACTCCATATCCTTGAGGTCTACATCAATAATGTCCACATTCTACAATATTCTGTACATATAACAAAGCGCATACATGGGAAAAGGTGGGATAATTGAGGTAATGTAATTTATCATGGCAATAAACTTCTAATAAAGATGTGTATCTTATACTACTAAGAAAAGTAGAGAAGATTTTACTAATTATTTTATAACTTACCATAGTTCTTTTTGAATATGTAAAAGTAGACATACCCCAAGGATATAGAAATCTAGTTTTTACAACATGAGTCAACATGTGAAAAATTTTGATTTTCTATGACTTTGTATAGCTATATCTATTGGTTTTTATTTTAAGCACTAAACTGATTAATCAGTTTAACAATGTAAGTGGCAAATGGGTGTGTGTGTGCTATTTTGTACTTTTTTCATTTTGCATTAGCGTATTGTAACTGTGAATAACTCAATCCCATTAAAGTAAACAAATTAACTTGTTTCATTTTTCACAACTAATATTATACTGGTGAAACTTGGTTTCTTCTCTCTTGTTTTTTTCTGATTCCATGATATTGTGGAATCTGTATTCTAAAAATCTCTGGGCTCAGATTTCTCGCCTATAAAATAAGGGAGGTGGATAAGATTATCTCTAGATCCTCTTCCAATCTAAAATTCTGCTTTAATATAAAGTATTTTTATGCCTAATTTGTTCAGTTTGCCCTGCATTAATAAAATTTTTCAGGCAATGATCAAAGATTAGTATTTTTTAAACTTGAATACCTTTTTGTGCATGTATATGGATGATTCAGTACAGAGTCATCTCAATTATTTGAAAGTTTCTTTGAAAATGAGGTATTTCCATGCTGAATTAGTGTTAACAGGTGTTTTATTTCTCAATTTGGCTCTAAGTAGTCACTTCTTAAAATTTATGTTCTGTTGGTTTCTTGCATGTAGATGAATACACAACAAGATAAAATGATTTCTACAGCCTTGGATCAAAATAGTTTTTTTTTTTTTTTTTTTTTGCATTTTTAAGGTTACAGTAATTCATTTGGCTACTTGTAGTTACATGCCTTACTGAAATATGTATCTTATGCCTCAACTGTTTGTTTGTTTGTTTACATTCTTACTGTTCAGTTAGTTCCAACTTTCTTGGTGTAAAAACAAACTAAAGATTGTTCCCAGTTCATGATGGCTTGACTTAAGATTGTTTAACTTTATGATGGTGGGAAAGTGATATGCATTCAGTAAAAACCGTATTTCACATTTTGAATTTTGCTCTTTTTCAGGATAGTGATTTGAGTACAATGCCCCTTTTGATGCTAAGATGTGGCAGGGAGCCACAGCTCCCAGCCAGCCATGTGATGATGAGTATAAACAGCAAATGCACTTAACACCATTCTGTACCCATATAACCATTCTGTTTTTACTTTCAGTATTCAGTACATTATGTGAAATATTCAATACTTTCTTATAAAGCCAGCTTTGTATTAGATGACTTCGCCCTGCCATAGGTTAATGTAAGTGTTCTGAGCATGTTTAAGTTAGGTTAGGCTAAGCTACGATGTTCAGTAGGTGTATTAAATACATTTTCAACTTAAAATATTTTCAACCTTGAGTTTAACAAGACCTAACCCAAGATCTAACCCCATCTTTTTTTTTTTTTTTTAGATTTTATTTATTTGACACAGAGAGACACAGCAAGAGAGGGAACATAAGCAGGGGGAGTGGGAGAGGGAGAGGGAGGAAGCAGGCTCCCTGTGGAGCAGGGAGCCCGATGCAGAGCTCGATCCCAGGACCCTGGGATCATGACCTGAGCCAAAGGCAGACACTTAACAGCTGAACCACCCAGGCACCCCAAGACCTAACCCCATCTTAAGTTGAGGAAGATCTGTATGTAGTTTTAATCTTGAAATTCTGCCAAAATAACAAGCAAGAAAACTAGCATGCATGAAATAAAAAGCAAATTATTGGGAGAAGGAAATTTCTTTTTTTTTTTTTTTAAAGATTTTATTTATTTATTTGAGAGAGAGAGAGCACATGAGAGGGGGGAGGGTCAGAAGGAGAAGCAGACTCCCTGCTGAGCAGGGAGCCCGATGCGGGACTCGATCCTGGGTCTCCAGGATCATGACCTGAGCCGAAGGCAGTCGCTTAACCAACTGAGCCACCCAGGCGCCTGGGAGAAGGAAATTTGACAACAGAAGCTAAACTAAGAACCAGGACAGATGCAGTACATAAAATAATCACTTTTATACTTTTTATGAATTCATATTTCTTAATACCCTGTGGGAATTACTTCACTGGTAAATTCTAATTTCCCCCAAATATATTCTTGGCTATGTCTAGGCAAGGAGAATTAAAAGGTAAGTTACCTTGATTGGCAAAATGATAACCACAAATATAATCTTTCTCTCTCTCTCACACACACATACATATTCACAACTCCCCTAATCCTTTCACTCAAAGTTGTTAAATCATTTTAGTATCATGCAAAGAAACAGATCATTTGGTGAAATACTACAAAGATGTAATGCTTCTTTTCAATACTTGGAATAGCTTCAATTTTTCAGGAAGACCTTATGATAGTCACTCTCAGAGCATCATATACTTTTTAATACATTAAAATTATAATTTTTCATTTATTATTGAAATCATATTTATTTTCCCTACCTCTAGCCTATAAGTTCCATTTGAGCATGGAGCATTTCTTGTTTGTTCACCATTGTGTTCTCTTCATCTAACTACCTGGAAGATGAGCTCGGTAGTTATTGTCAAATGAATCAAGGATGTGTGGCTCCAGTGATAGGGTTCAATAAAAACAGAGGGACTTCAAGGGGAATCAGGTATTCTATTAGTACAAAGATTTTATAATACTTCTAAATATCAAGCAAAAGATAATTTATTTCATTGTCTTCCTGTCAAACTTGGAGAATGGTTTCATGTAATGGATGCAAGATTGCCAGGATGTCTTCTAAAATTGCTGATGGGTTAAGTTTGTGTCGAACAAAAATGCATATTTAATAGGAGTTGCTGGATCAAAATGATATGCACGGATTGTAATAGTTTATATTACCTATATACTTTATTAATACAGATATTTGTTTTTGATAATAGTCCTTCTAACAGGAATGAGATGCTATCTCAATGTACTTTTAATTTGCCTTTGCCTGATGACTAGTGAAGCTGAGCATCTTTTCATATACCTGCTGGCCATTTGTCTATCTTCTTTGAAGAAATGTCTGAGGTCTTATACTCATTTTTAATTGGGTTATTTGTGGGGATTTTTTTGTGATTGAGTTTTGTGAATTTTTAATATACTTTAGATATCAATATTTTATCAATGTATATGGTTTGCAAATATTTTTTGCCCAAATTGTAGTTTGTCTTTTCATTCTGTTGACTGTTTACTTTGCTATGGAGAAGCTTTTTAGTTTGATGCAATCCCACTTGTTTATTTGTTCCTTTGTTGTTTGTTACTTTTGGTGTTATACCCAAGAAATCGTCACCAAGGCCGATGTCAAGAACATTTTTCTTATGTTTTCTTCTTAGAGTTGTGCAGTTTCAGGTCTTAGGCTTCAGTTTTTTCATTCATTCTGAGTTGAGTTTTGAATACAGTTTAAGAACCATTTTTTGAAGGGACTATCCAATCCCTGTTGTGTATTCTTGGCTCACTAGTAAAAGATCAGTTGACTATACATGTGTGGATTTATTTTTGGATTATCTGTTCTCTTCCATTGGTCTAAATGTCTATTTTTATGCCAATACCAAATCGTTTTGATTACTGCAGCTTTGTAATATGTTTTGAAATGAGGAAATGGGATGCTTCTGGCTTCTTGCTCTTACGCAAATTTGTTTTGGTTATTTAGTGTCTTTTGTGCTTCTATATTAATTTTAGGATTGTTTTATTATATCTGTAAAAATGACACTGGGATTGTGGTCGGTTTATGTTAAATCTATAGATTACTTTGGATACTATGAATATTTTAAAAATAGGAATTCTTTTAAAGCATGAACACAGATATCTTTCCATTTACTTGTCTTTTCAAATTTCTTTCATATTTTATAGTTTTCAGTGTACCAGTCCTTCACCTCATTGTTTAAACTTATTCCTAAATATTTCATTATTTTCATTGCTATTACAAGTAGAATTGTTTTCTTGTTTTCCTCTTCAGATAGTTCATTGTTAATGTGTAGAAAGGATGGTCCACCACATGCAAAGCAATCAATGTGATACACATTAACAGAATGGAGGTTAAAAATCGTAAGATCATCTCAGTAGGTGAATATAAAACATTTGTTAAAATTTAACATACTTTCATAATAGAAATGTTAATAAATTAGGTATAGAAGGAATTTATCTCAACACAGTAAAGTGAAAATCCAGAAGCTCACATCATACTCAATGGTGAAAACTAAAGGATTTTCCTCAGTGATGAGAAAATAGGCAAAGATTATCACCCTCACCTCTTCTATTCAACAGAATCCTGGAAGTCCTAGTCAGAGTGTTTAGGAATCATAAAAAGAAATAAAAGACATCAAAATCAGAAATAAGTAAAATAATAAAATAATATGTTTCAAGAGGACATGTTTATATCATATATTTATATTATATGGTTTATATCATATATTTATATTATATGATTTATATTATATATTTACTTATATTTAAAGACCTAAAGACTCTACCAAAAAGCTGTTAGAACTAATAAATTTAGTAAAATGTCAGGATACTCAAATATACTTGATCTTTACAAATATAAATGATCTTTAAAAAGATGATACCAGTTACTTTTCATTTCCCTACTTATATTTTGGGACCTGTCAGGTTATCTATTTGGTCTCATGGAATCTCTGATACTAGGAATCCTTTGCTTGTTTGTTTTTTTAAGACTTTAATTTCTTAGAACATTTTTAGATTGTACAACAAACTTGAGAGGAAGGTGCCAAAATTTCCCACATTCTTCTTGTTCCCATACATATACAGCCTCATTCACTATCAACATTACTCATCAAAATGTACATTTATTTAAAAAGGATGAACCTACTTTAACACTTTATAATCACTCAGAGTTCATAGTTTATTTTAAGGTTCACCCTTGGTGTTATCCATTCTATGGTTTTGGACAAATGTATAATGACATGTATTCATTATTATAATACCCTACAGTGTATTTGCATTGACCTAAAAATCTTCTGTGTTCTACCTATTCATCTCTCCCACCCCTGGCAATCACAGATCTTTTTATTGTCTCTACAGTTTTGTCTTTTCCAGAATGTCATGTCACTGTAATCATATAGTATATAGCCTTCTAAGATTGGATTCTTTCATTTACTATTATGATTTTAAGTTTACTCCATCTCTTTTGTGGCTTGATATTTCATTTCTTTTTAGTGCTGAATAATAATTTGTTGTCTGGATATACCACAGTTTATACATTTAACTTAAAGACATCTTGTTTGCTTCTAAGTTTTGGCAATTATGATTAAAGCTGCTATAAACATCTGAGTGCAGATTTTTGTGTGGATATAAATTTTCAAATCCCTTGGGTAGATACCAAGGACTGTGATTGCTGGATTATATGGTAAAAATATGTTTAATTTTGTAGGAATCCACCAAACTGTTTTCCAAAGTGACTGTACTATTGTGCATTGCTACCAGCAATGTATGAGAGTTCCTGTTGTTACACACCTTACCATTATTTGTTGTCAGTATTCTCGAATTCGGCCATTCCAGTAGGTTTGTAGTGGTTTCTCATTGTTGTTTTAACTTGCATTTCCCTGATAATATATGATTTGGAGTCTCTTTTGTATGCTATGTAGTCATCTGTATATCTTCTTTGGTGGGATGTGTATCAAGTTTTTGGCTCATTTTTAATCCAATTATTTTCTTATTGGTGACTTTTAAGAGGTTTTTATATTTTCTGGATAGTAGCCCCTTACGAGAAATGTTTTGCAAATATTTTCTCCCAGTCTGTGTCTTGACTTTTAATTCTTCTTTGGTATTGTCTTTAGGGTAGCAAAAGTTAGTAATTTTAATGAACTCTAGCTTATCAATTATTTTTTCATGGCTGTGTTTGGTGTTGTAGCTAAAAAGGCATCCCTATACTCAATGTCATCTAAGTTTTCCTATATATTGTCTTCTAGGAGTATTATAGTTTTACATTTTACATTTAGGCCTCTGTCCATTGTGAGTTAATTTATGTGAAGAGTATAAAGTCTGTCTCTAGATTCATTATTTTGCATGTGGATTTCCAGTTCTAGTACCATATGTTGAAGAAACTATCTTTGCCCCATTGTATTTCCTTTGCTTCTTTGTTAAAAGCCAATGTTGACATATTTCAGGTCTATTTCAGGGCTTTCTCTTCTGTTCCATCAATTTATGTGTTCTGCCACCAATAACAAACTCTTGATTACTACAGCTTTCTAGTAAGTTTTGAGGTCAATTAGTCCTCCAACTTTGTTCTTCATCAATATTGTGTTGGTTATTCTGAGTCTTTTCCCTCTTCATGTAAACTTTGGAACCAGTTTGTCAATATTCATAAAATAACTTAAGATTTTGATGGGGATTACGTTAAATCTATAGGTCAAGTTGGCAAAAACTGATATCTTGGCAATATTGAGTCTTCCTACCCATGAACATGGATAAGTCTACATTTATTAACTTTTTCTTTGATTTTATTCATCATACCTTTGTAGTTTTCCTCATAGAGATCTTTGTTTTGTTTTTTTTGTTAGACTTATACCTAAATATTTTGGGAATACTTACGTGAATGATACCACATTTTTCTTTTCAAGTTCCACCTGTTCATTGCTGGTGTATAGAAAAGCAATTGACTTCTGTATATTAACGTTATATCCCACAGTCTATATGATAAACTATCGTATTATCTGAAAACAGAAAGTTTTATGTCCTCCTTTTCCATCTATATATATTTTTATTTCCTTTTCTTAGCCTTATTGCATTAGTAAGGACTTAGAGTACAATATTGAAAAGGAATGGTGAGAGGGTACATTCTTGACTTACACCTGATCTTAGTGGAAAAGCTTTGAATTTCTCACCTTTGAGTATAATGTTAGCTGTAGGTTTGTTGTAAATAGCATCTGCCAAGAGATGAGAAAGTTTCCCTCTATTCCTAGTTTACTGAGTTTGTCACAATTTTTAAGTTGTTTTTCTGCATCTTTTGATAGAATCATGCATCTTTTCTTTTTTGGCTTATTGATGTGATGGATTACATGCATTGATTTTCAAATGTTGAACCAACCTTGCAAACCCAGAATAAATCCCACTTGATTGTAGCATATAATTATTTTTATACTTTATTGAGTTCAATTTGCTAATACATTGTTGAAGGATTTTGCACCTATGTTCATGAGATAGATTAGTTTGTAGTTTTCCTCTAATGTCTTTGTCTGCTTTTGGTGCTAGGGTAATAATGCTGGCTTCACAGAATGAATTAAAAAGTATTCCCTGCTCCCCCTGCTTGTGCACACTCTCTCTCTCTCTCAAATAAATAAATAAAATCTTTAAAAAAAAAAGAGAGAGAGAGAAGGAAAAGATAAACCACAGTCTGGAAGAAAATAGTTGCAAATCACGTATCTCATAAAGGACCTGAATCAAAAATATATAATGAAACGTCAAAGTTGAATAATAAGAAAACGGTTCTAGAAAAATGGGCAAAAGAATTGAACAGACTTCACCGAAGAAGATACACAGATGGTGTCAAGTAACGCATGAAAAGATGTACAGCATCTGTAGTCCTTAGGGAAATGCGAATCAGAGCTGCAATGAGGTACCACAGTACACTGATACTAGAAAGTCTATAGTTGTAAAGACAGGTCATATCAAGTGTTGGTGAGGATGTAGAGGAACTGGCCCTTTCATACACTGCTGGTGGGAATGTCAAGTTGTTCACTTTGGAAGAAGTTTGGCAGTTTCCTAACAAGCATATACCTTCTATATGGCCCAGCCATTCCACTGCCAGGTGCTTAGCCAAGAGAAATAAAGTGGATGTCCATGCGGAGGCTTGTACAGGAATATTCATAGCAGTTTTGTTTGTAATAATAAAAAAGAAGTATTCCCTTGGTTCTATACTCTGAAGCAGATTGTAGAGAATTGGTATAATTTCTTCCTTAAGTGTCTGTTTGCATTCATCAGTGAACCCATCTAGACCTTGTGTTCCGTATTGGAAGATTAATTACTCAATTTCTTAGATATGGGCCTGTTTAGATCATCTATTTCCTCTCATGTTAATTTTATCCACCTTGTGTCTTTCAAAGAATTGGTCCATTATATCTATGTTATTAAATTTGTAGGCATAGAGGTGTTCATAGTATTCCTTTATTATCCTTCTAATTTCCATGGGGTTTGTAGTGATGTCCATTCTTTCATTCTTGATATTAGTGATTTGGGTCCTCTCCTTTTCTTAGTTTCCTTGGCTACAGTTTGTTGCTTTTAATTATTTTTTTTTAAGGCGTGCACTTGTGATGAGTGCTGGGTGTTATATGTAAGTGATGAATCACTAAATTCTACTACTGAAACTAATATTACATTACATGTTAACTAACTAGAATTTAAATAGAAACTTGAAATGTAAAAAATATCTTTTTTTAAAAAGCCCTTTTTTATTGATTTTATGTATTGCTTTCCTGCTTACAATTTTATTGATTTTTGCTCTAATTATTATTTATATTATTATTTCTTTTATTCTGCATATTTGATTACTTAGATTACTAATGATAGATCTTCTTTTCTAATATATGTATTCAATTTTATAAATTTCTCTCTAAGCACTGCTTTCACTGAATTCCACAAAATTTGGTTAGTTGTGTATTTTCATTTAGTTCAAAATATTTCTTTGACCTGTGTGTTACAAAGAAGTGCACAATGTTTTTTGTGTTGGTTTATTTTTTGTTTTGTTTTCTTTGAAATTTGCAAGCTTCACTATTATATGTTGAGGTGTTGACCTATTTTTACTGATTTTGAGGGAGGTTCTTTGTGCATCCTGGACTGGAATGCCTGTTTCTTTCCCCAGGTTAGGGAAGTTCTCAGCTATAATTTGTCCAAATAAGCTTTCTATCCCTTTCTCCTGCTCCTCATCCTCTGGGACCCCTATTATTTGGATATTATTTCACTTTATGTAGTCACTGAGTTCTTTAAGTTTCCATTCATGATCTAATAGTTTTCTTTCTCTCTTCTGTTCAGCTTCCTCATTTTCCATCATTTTATCTTCCATATCACTGACTCGCTCTTCTGCCTCTTTCATCCTCATTTTTATAGCCTCCATTTGGGACTACATCTAGGTAATAGCATTTTTAATTTCAGCCTGACTAGATTTTAGTTCCTTTATTTCTACTCTAAGGGATTCTCTAGTATCTTCTATGTTTTTTTTCACACTCAGCTAGTATCTTTATAACCTTTGCTTTAAATTCTAATTCAGACAATCTTACTTATATCAATATTGATTAAATCCCTGGCAGTGAGTACTACCTCTTGTTCTTTTTTTTTGGGTGGATTTCTCCATCTCCTCATTTTGTTCAGAAAAGAAAAGAAGAAAGAAAAAGAGAAAAAAAAAAAAACAATAACAAAAACCTCAGGAAGTGTTTCTGGTGTGTGCTGTGTACACTCTGCTGTTGTATTTTGGTGGCTCTTTCCCACTGGTCCATCCTCTACAGAGTTCCTCCTTGCTTGTAGTGGGGAGTGTTTGGATTTTTAACTAGGTGTGCTTTGATTTGTTTGTCAAGATAAGCCTGGAAAAGAAAAAAGAAAAGAAGAAGATGGAGAAAGAGAAGAAGAGCAGCCTAATCCAAGACAAAAGGAAAAGGAACAAAAATGCGAACAAACAACTATAAGCCTGTTTCCAAAGAATAAGCAAGAAAGAAGGAAAAAAGAGTTAGGAAAGAAGAAAAGAGGAAAAAAAAAATAAGATGCCTGATCCAAAAAGTAAGAGAAGGAAACAAACCAGCAAATGAACAAAAAATTATAAGCCTGATACCAAAAAAAAGAGAGAAAAGAGAAAAGAATATATATATTATATAATATATATTCATTCATATTGATAAGAATATATATATATATATGATAAAAAATAAGATCTAGAAAAGAAAAACTTAAAAATTTTAAAACTTAAGAAAAGAGGAGGAAAAAGAAAAAAAAAAAAAGACTGGTTCTATTTCCACCAGAAGCTGATGTTTTGGAGCATTCTTTAATCAGTAGACTTGGTACATGCAGAGGCCTGTGTTGGTCTTCTGAGGGAGAGGCTTGCTTTGCTGGCTCACAAGCTGACTTGTCCTTGTAAAGGCATCACTGTCAGGTCCACTGGAAGGGCTGTGTTTCTCTCAAGTCCGGTGGGCGAGTGAGGGGTGGTGGAGGAGGAAGAATATAGCATCACCCCACCCTCTTGTCCCCAAGGAGGGATACTCCCCTCCCCCAGAGGAGAGCCTTGCAGTGTGCACTATTTTTCTGTCCCCAAAAAGCAGTCACACAGTGCATGCACAGAGGCTAGATTTTATTGTAATGCTCAACAAAAAGCTGGAACCGGGTTATTGACCATCTGGGCATGACTCAGTCCCCTACCCTGTTCTGTCCAAAAAAAGCAGCCACAGAGGCTTGAATCTATTGTGGCATATAATGAAAAGCGTGGACATGTTATCTGCATTCTGCCCAGGTCACTGCTCTGCTCAGTTCAGCCACAGAAAAGCAGCCACTCAGTGCACACACAGAGGTTTAAACCTATTGTGGCTCACAGGGAAAAGTTAAGAGGTTTTCTGCCTTCTGTGCTCACTTCTGACCCTGTTGTTGAGCACCAGTCAGTGGCTCCCAGCTGGCCTTTTGTCCTTGGAGAGGCAGAATACACTCTATCATATGTACTCCAGGAAAGGAAGTGATCTCTCCCTGTGCAACCCAGGGGATCTCTTCACCATAGCTTATTGTGCAGTCCCTACGTGCTGCACTCTCTCCCACTTTCTTCCTCTCCCTGACTTTGCTCCGTGAAAAGGGTTCCCTCCCCTTTGTGGCCAACTCCGCTTTCCTCTCCCCCAATTCATGGCTTCAGATCTCACATCTACCACATTCTCTCCCTCCAACTGTGCGGATTGTTTCCTTAATCCTCAGATAGTATTCTTAGTTGCTCAAAATGGTTGGATGTTGAACTTGCTGTGTTCGAAGGATGAGGCAATCTCAGGGTCCCCCTACTACTCCACCATCTTAACTCTGTCCTATAGCATTTTCGTTATCCATTCATCCATTAATGGACACTTAGGTAACTTTCATATCTTGGCTATTATAAATAATGCTACAATAAATACGTGGGTGCATATATTTTTTCAAGTTAGTGTTTTCATTTTCTTCAGGTATATATCCAGAAGTGCAATTGCTGGGTCATATGGTAGTTCTATTTTTTAATTTTTTGAAGAACTTCTATACTGTTTTCGAGAGAGGCTGTACCAATTTATATTCCCACCAACAGTGAGTAAGGTTTCCTTCTACTGTGCATTCTTGCAAAGTTGTCATTTATCGTCCTTTTGATGATAGCTAGCTAACTGGTGTGTAGTGATATCCCACCTTGCTTTTTATTTGTATTTCCCTGATGTGTAGTGATGTTTAGCATCCTTTCATGTACATGTTGGCCATCTGTGTCTTCTTTGGAAAAATGTCTAGTCAGATCTTCTGACCATTTTTAAGTCATTTTTTTTTTTTTTCTGGTTTGGGTCTTTTTTTAAATTTTTATTTTATTTTATTACGTTATGTTAATCACCATATATTACATCATTAGTTTTTGATGTAGTGTTCCATGATTCATTGTTTGTGTATAACACCCAGTGCCCCATTCAGTACGTGCCCTCTTTAATATCCATCACCAGACTAACCCATTCCCCCACCCCCCTGCCCTCTAAAACTCTCAGTTTGTTTCTCAGAGTCCATAGTCTCTCATGGTTCATCTCCCCCTCCTATTTCCCCCCTCTTCATTTTTCCCTTCCTGCTATCTTCTTCTTCTTCTTTTTTTTTTTAACATATAATGTATTATTTTTTTCAGAGGTACAGGTCTGTGATTCAACAGTCCTACACAATTCACAGCGCTCACCATAGCACACACCCTCCCCAATGTATATCACCCAGCCACCCCATCCCTCCCATCCCCACCACTCCAACAACCCTCAGTTTGTTTCCTGAGATTAAGAATTCCTCATATCAGTGAGATCATATGATACATGTCTTTCTCTGATTGACTTATTTCACTCAGCATAATACCTTCCAGTTCCATCCACATCTTTGCAAATGGCAAGATTTCATTCCTTTTGATGGCTGCATAATATTCCATTGTATATATACACCACATCTTCTTTATCCATTCATCTGTCGATAAACATCTTGGCTCTTTCCATAGTTTGGGTATTGTGGACATTGCTGCTATAAACATTGGGGTGCACGTACCCCTTCAGATCCCTACATTTTTATCTTTGGGGTAAATACCCAGTAGTGCAATTGCTGGATCATATGGTAGCTCTATTTTCAACTTTTTGAGGAACCTCCATACTGTTTTCCAGAGTGGCTGCACCAGCTTGCATTCCCACCAACAGTGTAGGAGGGTTCCCCTTTCTCGGCATCCCCGCCAACATCTGTCATTTCCTGACTTGTTAATTTTAGCCATCCTGACTGGTATGAGGTGGTATCTCATTGAGGTTTTGATTTGGATTTCCCTGATGCTGAGCGATGTTGAGCACTTTTTCATGTGTCTGTTGGCCATTCAGATGTCTTCTTTGGAAAAATGTCTGTTCATGTCTTCTGTCCATTTCTTGATTGGATCATTTGTTCTTTGGGTGTTGAGTTTGATAAGTTCTTTATAGATTTTGGATACTAGCCCTTTATCTGATATATCATTTGCAAATATCTTCTCCCATTCTGTCGGTTGCCTTTTGGTTTTGTTGACTGTTTCCTTTGCTTTGCAAAAGCTTTCTATCTTGATGAAGTCCCAATAGTTCATTTTTGCCCTTGCTTCCCTTGCCTTTGGCGATGTTTCTAGGAAGAAGTTGCTGCGGCTGAGGTCGAAGAGGTTGCTGCCTGTGTTCTCCTTTAGGATTTTGATGGACTTGTGTCTCACATTTAGGTCTTTCAACCATTTTGAGTCTATTTTTGTGTGTGGTGTAAGGAAATGGTCCAGTTTCATTCTTCTGCATGTGGCTGTCCAATTTTCCCAACACCATTTGTTGAAGAGACTGTCTTTTTTCCATTTGACATTCTTTCCTGCTTTGTCGAAGATTAGTTGACCGTAGAGTTGAGGGTCCATTTCTGGGCTCTCTATTCTGTTCCATTGATCTATGTGTCTGTTTTTGTGCCAGTACCATACTGTCTTGATGATGACAGCTTTGTAATAGAGCTTGAAGTCTGGAATTGTGATGCCGCCAGCTTTGCTTTTCTTTTTCAACATTCCTCTGGCTATTTGGGGTCTTTTCTGGTTCCATACAAATTTTAGGATTATTTGTTCCATTTCTTTGAAAAAAGTGGATGGTATTTTGATAGGGATTGCATTAAATGTATAGATTGCTCTAGGTAGCATTGACATCTTCACAATATTTGTTCTTCCAATCCATGAGCATGGAATGTTTTTCCATTTCTTTGTGTCTTCCTCAATTTCTTTCCTGAGTATTTTATAGTTTTCTGAGTATAGATCCTTTGCCTCTTTGGTTAGATTTATGCCTAGGTATCTTATGGTTTTGGGTGCAATTGTAAATGGGATCGACTCCTTAATTTCTCTTTCTTCTGTCTTGTTGTTGGTGTATAGGAATGCCACTGATTTCTGTGCATTGATTTTATATCCTGCCACTTTAATGAATTCCTGTATGAGTTCTAGCAGTTTTGGGGTGGAGTCTTTTGGGTTTTCCACATGAAGTATCATATCATCTGCAAAGAGTGAGTATTTGACTTCTTCTTTGCTGATTCAGATGTCTTTTATTCTTTTTGTTGTCTGATTGCTGTGGCTAGGACTTCTAATGCAATGTTGAATAGCAGTGGTGATAGTAGACATCCCTGCTGTGTTCCTGAGCTTAGGGGGAAAGGTCTCATTTTTTTCCCCAGTGAGAATAATATTCGCTGTTGGTTTTTCATAGATGGCTTTTATGATATTGAGGTATCCCTACTGAGTTGTGTAAGTTCTTCACATATTGATATACTCTTGACATTTGAAGTATAATTTTTTATAAGATACAGAATTCTAGGTCGTGTTTTCTCTCCAATTTTTATTTTCTAATTTAATTTGATTTTTTAAGATTTATTTATTTATTTGAGAGAGAGCAGGGGAAGGGGCAGTGGGAGAGAGACACAAGCAGACTCCCTGCTGAGCAGGAAGTCCAATGTGGGGCTTGATCTCAGGACCTTGAGATCGTTACCTGAACTGAAGGCAGATGCTTAACTGACTGAGTCACCCAGGTGCCTCCGTATTTTAGATATTTCACTCCACGATCCTTTTTGCATGGTTTTTCAGAAGTCAGATATAGTTCTTTGTTCCTCTATAGGTAAGGTGATTTTTTCCTTTGTTTTTTCAGGATTTTTTAAAAATTATATTTGATTTTCTGTAATTTATAAATGATATGAAGAAAAGATTCATGGCAGCTGTACTCTGTTTCAAAGGGGAAAAACATTGATATTATAAAGTAAAAACCTAGTGGAAATAGAAACAAGAAAAGATAAATCTAAACATAGATGAGGGCAATAGTAAGCAGTAAAGGAGAATAAGACAGAGTTACATCAAATCAGGTATTTACAGCATCCAAACACATTAGCTGGTAAAGCCCCATGGAGACAGCCAGGTTGGAGTCCTAATTGAGAGGTCTGGGCGGAGTGTCCACCCCTCAAATGAGACTACCAACAGACCATCCTCATAAAGGCCATATTTATAGGGCAAATGACAGGGTCTGAAGTTAAACATTTGTTTTCCTACACACAGTTTGGAGTGAGCTGCATTTCTATGTTATCATGTTTTTACACCTTCAAGGAACCTGGACCAAATGTGCTTGCCTCCCCTCCCAGATTCTGTTCTGGGGAGCCAGCCCAGCCTGGAGCCAGAGGGGATGCAAGGCAAAAATTATAGCTCTTAGCATCCGTACCAGAAGGGCCAATTCTGACCTGGAGAGCAGACAGTATCAACTAACCAGGCTCCCAGGATCAGTTATGCAGCATGAGTCTCACAAACATTCTTTAGCATATATGCAGGTCAGGGTGGTCAGTTATGCAGGACAAAGTACAGAAACTTCCATCCATACAATACAATGATATGCCTATGTGTAGGGTTTTGGCTTTTTTTTTTTTTTTTTTTTTCCTGCTGGGTGTTTGAGCTTCCTGTATCTGTGGTTTGGTGTCTGATAATAATTTGGGAAAATTTTAGTCATTTTTGTTTCAAATATTTCTTCTGTTCCTTTCACTCTTTTCCTTCTTGTATTTCCATTTTTTGTTTGGTATACCTTTTGTAGTTGCCTCACAATCTTTGGGTATTCTGTTATTTTCAATCTTTGTTCTCTTGCTTTTCTTTCTTTTTTTGTTTTTTTAAAGATTTTATTTATTTATTTGACAGAGAGAGACACAGCGAGAGAGGGAACACAAGCAGGGGAGTGGGAGAGGGAGAAGCAGGCTTCCCGCGGAGCAGGGAGCCCAATGCGGGGCTCGATCCCAGGACCCTGGGATCATGACCTGAGCCAAAGGCAGACACTTAACAACTGAGCCACCCAGGCGCCCTGTTCTCTTGCTTTTCAGTTTTAAGGATTCTGTTGATATATTACCTAGCTCAGAGATAGTTTCTTCAGGCTTGTCGAATCTTCAAATAGGCCCACTGAAGGTAGTCTTCATTTCTGTTAGTGGTTTTGTTTGTTTTCTGTTCTTATGTGTTTTTTTTTTTTAATCTGTAGCATTTATTTTGTTTTTTTCTTGAGATTTTTATCTCTCATCCTACATGCTCATCTGTTCTTAAAGGCTATCTACTTCATTCATTAGAACCCTTAGCATATTAGTCATAGTTGTTTTAAATTCCCAGTCTGATAATTCCAACTAATATTTGCTATCTCTTCAAATTGCATTTTGTTCTATTTTTGTTTTTTAGTATGCCTTCTAATTTTTTTTCATGAAAGCTGAATATGATATATTGGGTAAAAGGAATTTCTATAAGTAAGCCTTGAGCGATATGGTGGTGAGGTGTGGGAGAGGGGAAGTATTCCATATTCTATTGTTAGGTCTCAGTCTTTTAGTGAGCCCATGCCTTTGGACTATGAACTTAACAAGTATTTCTCAGTTTTGTTTTGTTTTGTTTTGTTTTTCCTCCTCCGTAGGTGAGGAGGAAATGGGCTGGAGTTGGGTATTTCCCTTCTTACTAAGGGAAAGCTACAGCTGACTAGATTTTGGTATTTCTCTTCTCTTGGTCAGTTAGGATCTTATAATATCCCGTAAGGTTAAGCTCTCATTAACTAATTTTTCCCTGAGGGTAGGCCTCGTTAAGAACAGAGTGCTTTGGCATTATTCAAAATGGTCTCTTTCCTCTTTCTACCAGAAACTAGAGGTGATTTTTGTCAGATATTTACTGTGAGAAGCTGGTTGAATTTCTGGAGATGTTTGTCACAGTATTGTGGGCATCCTCCTAAGTGTGGGTCCTCCTGGAATTTTTAAATCTTAGGCTCGTTTATGCAGAGTCTCTAGCAATTTGTCATTTATAGTTCAGGTTTTCCTACCCTGGTACAGTTTCATGTGGCAATATCTGTTCATGAGTCTCTACTCTGTTAAGGCATGACTCCCTGTATTTACCTGTCTCTAATCATGGGAGCAGAGGTTTGCCCTGAATCAGCCCCTTTATGGATCCAAGAAGTACTGTTAATTTTTTTAGTCTGTTTAGCTCTTTACTTGTTGTAGGACAAAGTGGTATCTTCTGAGCCCCTTACATGCAGAACCAGAAACTGAACTCTCCAGGAATCCTTTTTAAATGAATCACAACCGACACCCTCACTTGAGTGTAAGGAAAAGTACAACTTCTCAAAGTAGCCCTTTCTCTCTTTCCATGGCATGCAGGCAGCTTCAGTGAGTTTGAATTATTTGGCTTCTAGTTTGAGTTAGATACTGATTCCTCTCTTCCTTACACTCCAGGGTATCTGTGGCAAGATTTCAGATAAACTTTTGGTGATGCCTCCCTTTCACCCAGTTTTCCATGAAGGGGCAATGTCCTTTGCTTTTTTAATAGTTCTGAAGATATTTTCATCAACAAAATTTATAAATCGTGATCTAGGATATATTTTAAAAAGGTAAATCTTATTGTATGGACTCCAAGGACAATATGGATAAGAGAAAGCAGACTTAGTGTAACTGAGAAGATTTTGTTGTTTTAAGTGAAACTGGAGTAAAATTTGTACAATTTTCTAATATTACAATACTTAAACTACCACATAGTCATTACATCATTCCCTTGGATACAGATTTATAACACTTTATTTTTGGAATCTAAGTAATTGATTTTGAACTAATAGTGTTTAAGAAGTAAATGAGATCATTGCCTAAAGTAACGTGTGTCAGTGTGGTTGAGAGTGGCCGTGTAATTTTCCATTCAAACATGGGCACATTTCATGGTGAACAGGAGCACAAATTATAGATTATGTCAAATAAGAAGTATAAAGTGGACTCTACCCAGGCAAAGTATGGTCACTTAAGGTAGGAAGGTTTTAGCCATAAGGAAACTTCAACTTAAATTGATTTAAACTCTGAAGGGATGTACTACAGCATTTAATAGATATGTCACCTCCAAAGTGTTCTATACTCTGCTTTGCAGGGCTGTTCTAGAACTCTGCAAATCGCATTGCTGATTTGCCACCTTGTTCCTTTTAGTTTCTGCCAGTAGAAAGAACTAGAGGGAGACAGGAAAGCAAAAGAAAGAAGGCAGTTGTTCTTTTTGAAGAAAGGTCTTGCCCCTTACCCATTTCTGTCAGCAATACTTTGCTCTAGCAGGGGCAACTCATTGTACTAACAGTAGTTGGAGCCAGTTGCAGGCTTTCTAACACTTGTAGAACCATATTCATCCTATACCTTCAGAGACACTAGCACAGGTTATCATGATCTCCACCAAAATCTGGATCTTAGTATAGAGGGGTCCCTCCATGCTCAAAGACACAAATAACCACTGTTTAGCAACATATTCTCAGATGTATGGGCTCTAGCCCCATAGAGCTTGCTATGGACTGAATGTTTGTGTCTCCTCAAAAGTCATATGTTGAAGCCCTAACACCCATTGTGACTATCTTTTGAGATGGGGTGTCTCAAGAGGTGATAAAGGTTAAATGAGATGATAAGGGTGCATCATGATCTGTAAATCCGAGTACTCAATGACTTTTTCTTACCATATATTCCTTGGAATGGCAAGGTAAACACGTAAGAAGGCAGCCATGTGCAAGGAGCGGGGAGATGTCTCACCAGAGCCAATCAGGCTGGCACCCTGATCTCAGACTTACAGCACCTAGAACTATGAGAAAACAGATTTCTGGTATTGGAACCCATCTGTGTCATTTTGTTACTGCAGGCCCAAAAGACTAATACAGGCATCTTCCCCAAGACACTAAGTTTTGGTAATTTTAACCTGCTTCTTTTAGTAGCCCCAGCTCTATGGTAGCTGCCCCATTTTGCTGTGATACCTTAGAAATCTTTTTTTTCCCCTTTCAGTTCTTCACTTTCTAATTCAGAGTTATTTATATTCATTTCCCCCTATTTAAGAGCTTCAGGTATGTTTTTCCCTGGTTCACTGCACTTAAAAATACATTCAGAATTTTTTATGTAGATCTTGATTTAAATCAGTATATAAAGAGAAAGACATTTATAAGAATATTAGAAAACCTTGCTGACAATATTGGATGATATTGATAAATACTATTTTAGGTGTACTAATGTTACAAATTAGAGTTACATTTTGAAGTATTTAGGATGAATGATATGATGTACTATGTTTCAAAATTATTCCATGGAGACCGAGGATGGGGAATTGGAGAGGATGAAATAAAGTCATATGTTCTTACTGATTGGACCTAAATGATCGGAGTTTACTATTTTGTCCATACTTTTTCATATATCTGAAAATTTACATAATAAAAGTTTAGTTTGTGCATATATATATGTATGCAAAATTAAAATCTGAAATACATGCATAAATTCAAACTTCAATGACTTCTTATACCCTGCTACTATTTCTCATCTCCTCACTGCTATTATTTTTTTATTATGTTATGTTAATCACCTTACATTACATCATTAGTTTTTGATGTAGTGTTCCATGATTCATTGTTTGCATATAACACTCAGTGCTCCATTCAGTACGTGCCCTCTTTAATACCCATCACTAGGCTAACCCATCCCCCCACCCCCCGCCCCTCTAGAACCCTCAGTTTGTTTCTCAGAGTCCATAGTCTCTCATGGTTCATCTCCCTCACTGATTCCCCCCCTTCATTTTCCCTTCTTACTATCTTCTTTTCATTTTAACATATAATGTATTATTTTTTTCAGAGGTACAGGTCTGTGATTCAACAGTCTTACACAATTCACGGCACTCACCATAGCACACACCCTCCCCAATGTCTATCACCCAGCCACCTCATCCCTCCCACCGCCCACCACTCCAGCAACCCTCAGTTTGTTTCTTGAGATTAAGAATTCCTCATATCAGTGAGATCATATGATACATGTCTTTCTCTGATTGATTTATTTCACTTAGCATAATACCGTCTAGTTCCATCTACATCGTTGCAAATGACAAGATTTCATTCCTTCTGATGGCTGCATAATATTCCAAGACCCCGAATAGCCAGAGGAATGTTGAAAAAAAAAAAACAAAGCTGGTGGCATCACAATTCCGGACTTCAAGCTCTATTACAAAGCTGTCATCATCAAGACAGTATGGTACTGGCACAAAAACAGACACATAGATCAATGGAACAGAATAGAGAGCCCAGAAATGGACCCTCAACTCTACGGTCAATTAATCTTCGACAAAGCAGGAAAGAATGTCCAATGGAAAAAAGACAGTCTCTTCAACAAATGGTGTTGGGAAAATTGGACAGCCACATGCAGAAGAATGAAACTGGACCATTTCCTTACACCACACACAAAAATAGACTCCAAATGGTTGAAAGACCTAAATGTGAGACACAAGTCCATCAAAATCCTAAAGGAGAACACAGGCAGCAACCTCTTCGACCTCAGCCGCAGCAACTTCTTCCTAGAAACATCGCCAAAGGCAAGGGAAGCAAGGGCAAAAATGAACTATTGGGATTTCATCAAGATAAAAAGCTTCTGCACAGCAAAAGAAACAGTCAACAAAACCAAAAGACAACCGACAGAATGGGAGAAGATATTTGCAAATGACATATCAGATAAAGGGCTAGTATCCAAAATCTATAAAGAACTTATCAAACTCAACACCCAAAGAACAAATGATCCAATCAAGAAATGGGCAGAAGACATGAACAGACATTTTTCCAAAGAAGACATCTGAATGGCCAACAGACACATGAAAAAGTGCTCAACATCGCTCGGCATCAGGGAAATCCAAATCAAAACCTCAATGAGATACCACCTCATACCAGTTAGAATGGCTAAAATTAACAAGTCAGGAAATGACAGATGTTGGCGGGGATGCCGAGAAAGGGGAACCCTCCTACACTGTTGGTGGGAATGCAAGCTGGTGCAGCCACTCTGGAAAACAGTATGGAGGTTCCTCAAACAGTTGAAAATAGAGCTACCCTACGATCCAGCAATTGCACTACTGGGTATTTACCCCAAAGATAAAAATGTAGGGATCCAAAGGGGTATGTGCACCCCAATGTTTATAGCAGCAATGTCCACAATACCCAAACTATGGAAAGAGCCAAGATGTCCATTGACAGATGAATGGATAAAGAAGATGTGGTATATATATACAATGGAATGTTATGCAGCCATCCTCACTGCTATAATAGCCTAACTGATCTCCCACCTTCTCTTTCTTCCATAGAGTTCCTTTCAACATAGCAGTTAGAATGATGACTTTTAAATAGAAAGCCAAATCTTTCCCCTCCACAGAGAACCCTTTGTATTGTACTGAGAGTAGAAATAAAATATCTAACAATATTTCATGGTGTTCTACATGGTCTAAACACAATCCTTCATTTCCTCAACTCATTTCCTGCATCTCCTGCTTCTCTTTCCTTAATTTGCTCCACCCCAGGCACATTAATCTGGTTTTTGAACACACCTATTTTACTCAACCTTCTTGAAACACTTCTCCAGATACCTAGCTGGACTCTTCACTTCCTGTGGTTCTTCTGTGGCTACAGTATTTAAAATTAGACCACACAACACTCTATCCCTTTCATTGATGTATTTCCCCCATTTTTTCATATTGTATTTAATAATCAATACATGGTGACAATATTAATTCGAGTACAGCGACTAGAGTTTGTCTACTGACTTTTGTCTAACCTCAGTTCTCAAAGTAGAGGATACATGGGTAGGATGACATGATCTATTTGAGAAGTGATAGGCAACTTTTTCTCAGGATACTGGTGAGTCCTTATATTCCTTAACTTCCTCTAGACTAATCTAGGATAGGACTTTCAAAATGAGTGCCCTTTCTTAAAGAGATGTAGAGACTCCTGGAAGCCCTCTGGCTGTCCTGGGTATACTAGCCACTCAGGACAGAATTAGACTGACTTTGCATTCCTACAGAGCCCTGGCTTATGTTAGTGGTCTTGGTATAAAATGTTAATACAGTCACCTTTTATCCTTTCATTATAAAAACTGCTCATGCTTTGAGAATGAGTTATAAGGCAGTCTTACCCAGAATCCTCCCAGCTAGTATTTAAAAGCCGGAATGGACAACTGCCATCCAGTAGTGTAAAACTCATCCAGGACTCAGATATATTTGAAGGATGCTAAAAGCCTGCAGAACTCTTAGTTTGTCAGAATTGTGGTTTATCTAGGCTGAAGTATTTTGTTATGTGATAATGATTTAACCCTTTTGTTACCTGATTAAATATTATGTACCATGGTCATTAAGTAAAGAAAACATTAGTATACTTAATATGTTTGGGGGAACCATATATTTCCATTAATTTTTATTATCCCTCTTTTTCTTCTATATAATAATCACTGTGAAAACAGTTTTTTCTCTTTTGTTGACTTTTGTGTCCCCAAAACTCAATAGAGCATCTAGCACATTGAAGGTGCTGAATAAATATTTGTTGAAAGTAATGGAGGTTTTGGAATTCATTTTATACTTGCCATTTTTTAAAATTGATCTTGTCATTATGATACTGCTTTCTAATATGCTTTTCTTTTTCTCCCCAAAGACAGACAAGTCATTTCCAAATGAAAATGGAATTCTAGTAGAGGATACTTCTTGTGAAATTTAGTTCATTACCTCTTGCTTGTGAAGCACTTAAGTTTCCCAAAATCTCTATGGTGTGATAGTTTGTCTTTATTTTATGATTCATTCACTTTTAAAAACTAAATAATAAGTGCAATCTTGCAAAAAGGAACGTATTAAAAGGACACACAGTATCAATTCATAGCTTTGGGAATTTTTCAAAAAGGTATTTGGATGTTATACAAAAGCTAGAAATAGAAGAATTCAAATTAAATTGTGTTTTCTAGAAATATCAACAGAATCATTTTAATTCAAAAGTGAAACAAATCCAAATATTTTATAGAAGGCTTTCAATTATTCTTATTTAATAAATTCAAGTATTTGGTTTCGTCATATATCCACGTTTGTGCATACATGCTATATTGAACTTGAAATAACAAAATTAAGTAAATAGAACCAGTTATAAACATAGAGGACGTTATGCTAAGTAAAATACACCAGTCAGAGAAGGACAAAAACCTTGTAATTTCATTTATGTGAGATAGTTAAAAAAGTCATACTCATGGAAGCACAGAATAGAATAGTGGTTGTTGAGGTTGGGAGGAGTGGAAAATAGGGAGTCACTGTTCATTGGGTATAAAGTTTCAGTTATGCATGATGAATACATTTTAGAGATCTTTACAACATTTTGCATACAGTTTATGTATATGTATTATGTATTATGATTTTAAAAATCTGTTAAGAGGGTAGATCTCATGTTAAGTTTCCTGCATGCATACAGAAGAGGCACAAGAATAGTTTTGGAGGTGATATGTCTAATTACCTTGATCGTGGTGACGATATAACAGGTGTTTACATATGTCCAAACTCTTCAAAGAAATATATGCAGCTCTTTGTATATTAAGTATACTTCAGTAAAACTACTAAAAAATGTTTCTCCTCTGCAATATGTATAAAACTAGAGGAGGACATATTAAGAACCAGAACTTTTGATCCCTGATTTAAGATTAATATTGCCTTAACTGTATACATCACTCCTCTTTCCATTTAAAAGTAAATATTGTAGTTTGGGAATGAATTTGACTATGAAGCTCAAAAAACCTTAGACCTCATCTTTTATTCCTCATGAGCTTATAAAAGTCACTCCTCTGTACACTTAAGTTTCTTCATCTTTTTTTAAAGATTTTATTTATTTATTTGAGAGAGAGAGAGCATGAGCAGGGTGAGGAGAAGAAGAAGAGGGACAGACTCTGCATTGAATGCGGGCCCGATGTGGGGCTTGAACTCATGACCCTAAGATCATGACCTGAGCCAAAATCAAGAGTCAGACACTTAAATGACTGAACCACCCAGGTGCCCCTTCTTCAGCTGTTTAGTGAGAAATTAGAACTTAATTTCTTCTGTCCTTTCCTAAACTAAAATCCAATGATGAAGCCCCTTAGAAATAAAATAAATTAGGCTTTTCATAATAAGATTAGGTTTTAGATTTATAAATGATTTAATGTTTAAGACCCTCTTACTATTCTCTTTTAATCTACTTTTCAGAAGAGATATGCCAATTCAAACAGTGAATTGATAAAATTGAACTTACATCACTGGATAGTAATGTTCTCTTTATAAGAGCAAATAGAGCAAAAATATCCTTTTCATGAAATTGTTCTGAACTCATTTTGATCTGAATGCCTATAAAAATATTTTTTCAGTTTTTTCAGTAGTTTGGAATGTAATATTCAGAACCCGTGGGCCCCCTGCCTTCAATTCACATTAATGCTCAGTCTCAAAATTTTCTTCTGCATTTTTAGGTGAAATGCACAGAATAAAGCTTACTGTTACATTGATTTTTGCAATATAAAGACTTTTCCACTGCATTGCCTACCCAGAACCCTAAAATGAAGGTCACCCATCATTGTGTTTTCATGCAAACTTTCAGTTAAAGCCTATACTCTGAAATGCATGACACAGTGACTGAAGTGGCATGGGGGAAGCCAACAACAATTTTACATGCAGTGGTATGTCATCGCTCTGTCTTACCCTTAGCTTCACAAATTATTGTGGAAAACAAAGCAACTGGAGGAAAATTTATCATCTTCACACAATTAATTCTACAATCTTAAATATATCTGTTCTTTTTTTTTTTTTTTAGATATTTGAGAGGGAGACAGAGCAAGTGGGGGCAGGGGCAGAGGGAGAGAATCTTCAAGCAGACTCCCTACTCAGTGCAGAGCCCAATGCAGGGCTTGATCTCACAATCCATGAGAGCATGACCTGAGCCAAAACCAAGAGTAGGTTGCCTAACCGACTGAGCCACCAGGCACCCCTTAAATGTATCTATTCTTATATTCTACTTCTTCGTTTAGAGAAATCTGCTAACGAAACCCAATTCATCTGTTAGTTCTGTCCTACTCTCCTCTACCTTAAGAACTTCGTTTCTTTAATCTTTCTCAGGGATCAGCACTCTCTCATATGCTAAGTCCCCATTTTTCCATTTCAAGCAATTGAAACTTCTGTGTCTGCTAGGTTCAAAATAAGAGTTTGAATTTTTCATTCATAATTTTTCGCATTGGTGGTCTGTTGTTCCCAAATAAAGAGCGTGATGCACAGGGAGGCCTCACATCTGCCATTCATGTTAGGATTTATTTGTAAACTGAAACCTCATGGGGAAGCTGATTTGATAGCTATTGCAGCTCAGGTTTAGCAAATATTGCAACATGCTTTAATGTCCCCTGTTCCTGGAGTGCTATAAAAAGATTAAAAGCCTAACGTGAGTTGTGAATGCCTTGTCTTTAGAAGCAGGGGGAATATATGCCAGGTGGTTGGGGTAGCCATTGCTAACAATAATTGAATGGATTGCTTTAATAGTTGATAAAACAGTATAGTTTTTTCCTTTCCCTTTCACATGGCTGCAGCATGGTCTGAACCAAATATTACCGGAGTGTTGACTGGTGTATCAAACTTTTTCAGTATCTCTGTCAGACTGATACACACTGTTTTCCCAACTCTAAACAAATATTGAAGCAAATCCAAAAAACATGGAATTAATTATGAAATACAGCCATAAGAATAAAAGAATCTCTCAAGTGTGGAATTTTTATTTGGCATATTTTACACAGGAAACTTTATGTTAATAGGCACAAACTTGAGTTCATAATTTTCCAAAACTTAGTTGTTATTTTTGCTTATGTTTTAAGTACAAAGAAAATTATAGAATAATAAATAATGAACCTCCTTGTAACTAAGAAACCAGTTTCATCTGTTAAAAACTCTTAGTTAATCTTTGATCATCTATACCTCTCCCACGCCACCTTCTTAACTGAATTACTTTGGAAAATCCCAGCATCATATGATTTCAACCTGAAGTATTTTGGTACATGTCCCAAAGTAAAAACAAATAAAAACCAAAAAAAATCACAGATCTGTACCTCTGAAAAAAATAATACAATATATGTTAAAAAAAAGAAGAGGAAGAAGAAGCAGAAAGCAGGAGGGGAAGAATGAAGCGGGGGAAATCGGAGGGGGAAATGAGCCATGAGAGACGATGGATGCTGAAAAACAAACTGAGGGTTCTAGAGGGGAGGGGGGTGGGGGGATGGGGTAGCCTGGTGATGGGTATTAAAGAGGGCACGTACTGAATGGAGCACTGGGTGTTATACACAAACAATGAATCATGGAACACTACATCAAAAACTAATGATGTAATGTATGGCGATTAACATAACGATAAAAAACAAAAAAAAAGTAATAGAACACAATTTTCACTCTTTAAAAATATCCCTTTAGTACCTTCAAATTTAGTTGTTGTTCGTAGTCACAGCAGTTATCTAAGAAATGTTTGATAGCTGATTTGTTCAAATTATGACGAAATTCCACACACTGTATTTATGTAATGTCTCAAGTTCTCATCTCTTTTTTCTTAATGGACATATTTTTGAAATTATGTATAAATTAGAAGCTTACAACTTAAAAATTGTTACAAAGTAAGCAACTATGACCCAACAAATAGAATATCAACTGTAAACCAGAATTATTCCTTTAACCCTTCCACTGAAAGGTAGCAACTGTTTTGACTTCTATCATAAGTTTTCCATGTCTGTAATGATTTCTGTAAGGTGTATTTCAAGTAGAGAATAGCTGGGCAATACCTTATGTAGATATTGAACTTTAATATATTGCCAAGTAATTTTTCCAAAGTGCTTGTAACACGTTGTACTGCCAGCAGCAATATATGAAAAATTCGGTTTCTCCATAGCATCAACAATGCTTGCGGTTTTACTGCTCTTTAAAGATATTTGTCATTCCAGTGAGTATGTAAGTGTGTCCCACTGTGGTTTAATGTACATTTCTCTCATCACTCATAAAATTAACGATTTGGACATCCTTTTGTCCCATACTTTTGCATATTTATATTGAGGCTTTTGTGGCCATATGTATTGCCAAAGGCTCCATTCTGTGGCTTGTCCTTTCACTCTTGTAAGGATCTTTTTTAATTCACAGAGAAGTTTGTAATTTACCCCAGTTTATTGATTTTCCCCCCTTTTTTGTGGATAAATTATGTGTCATGTTTAAATGACTTTTTCCCTCTTCAAGTTAATGAACATATTTGTCATTATCTTCTGGAAGATTGTGTTATCTTTCATATTTAAAGCATCATCTGGAATTTATTTTTTTAATATGGTGTAAGGTGGGATCCAAGCTTCATTTTCATCCATGTGCATATCCAATTAAAACAAAAACTAATTTTTTTAAAGATTTTATTTATTTGACAGAGAGATAGAGAGCACAAGTAGGCAGAGAGGCAGGCAGAGGGAGAGGGAGAAGCAGGCTCCCCGCCGAGCAGGGAGCCTGATGCAGGACTCAATCCCAGGACCCTGGGATCATGACCTGAGCCAAAGACAGCTGCTTAAACCGACTGAGGCACCCAGGTGCCCCACAAAAGCGAATTATTGAAAGACCATTTCCTCCCACTTATTTGCAACATCAGATTATTTACAAATAGGTTGACTATATATTTATATGTTTATTTCAAGACTGTTCATTGTGTTGCATTAGTCTTTCTGTCCCTCCTTTTATTATTACTGTTTTAATTGTTGTAGATATCTGAAATGTTTTAATTACTGTAGATATCTGAAATGTAAGTTTTCCAACTTTGATCTTTTCCAAACCTATATTGGCTCTTCTTGATCCTTGACATTTCCGTATAAATGTTACAATTTTCAGTTTCCGTGAAAAACAGAATATTATCAACAACAACACCATGCTAGGATCACACTGAATATATATCCACATAGAGCGACATGGCAGATTTATAATTGTGAGTGTTCAAATCTATGAACATGGCGTATTCCCTTCTTGGATTCAAATTTTCTTTAATCTCAATAGTATCAAAAGTTTCTTCTTAGAGTTTTTAGAACATGCTTCATTAGATGTATTATTTAGAATTCTAGCAAAGTACTTCATAGAAATGATGGTTAAGCATCCTTACTTTTATGATCTCATGAATGTAACTTTCAAAGAATTCAGAAATAAGTGATGTTTGCTATAAGTTATTTGTAGATTTCTTTTAAGAGACTAAATAATTTCCCTTGTATTACCAGTCAGATTAAAATTTGGGATACTTTTGGTTCCATATGAATTTTAGGATTTTTTTTTTTTTCTGTAAAAAAGGCCATTGCTTAGAGATTCCATTGAATCTGTCAGTTGCTTTGGATAGTATGGACGTTTTAGCAATATGAAGTCTTCAGTCCACAAACACAGGATGTCTTTTTTTTTTTTTTTAATTTCAACTTTATTGAGGTATAATTAACAAAGTTGTAACATTTCTATCATTGTGTGATTTGATATATGTATATATTGGGAAGGATTTCTTCCCATCTAAATAACAAATCTATCACCTCACATATTTATCCTTTTCAAAAAAGTTTTGGTGAGAATATTTAAGTTCAACATTCAGCAGATTTTAATTATATAATATAGTGTTACCAACTATAGTCATTATGTTTTATATTAGGTACTAAAACCTTGTAGCTGAAAGTATATACCCTCTACCAACTCTCCCTATTTCCCTCAACTTCCAACCCTGAGAATCATTTTTCTACTTCTTGTTTTGTGAGTTTGACTTTCTTCTTCATTTTTTAATTCCACATATAAGTGATACCTTGCAATATTTGTCTTTGTCTGGCTTATTTCCCTTAGCATAAGGCCCTCAAGGTCCATCCTAAATGTCAAGATTTCTCCTGACTCTGTAATATTCCACTGGAAGTATATGCCACATTTTCTTTATCCATTCATCCATCACTGGACATTTAGATAGCTTCCAACCCTTGTCTGTTGTGAATAATATTGTAATGAGCTTCAAAGTGCAGATACCTCTTTAAAATACCATTTTCAATTACTTTGGGTATAGACCCAGGAATGTGATAACTAGATGATTAGGTAGTTCTATTTTCAATTTTTTGAGAAAACTCCATACTCTTTTCCTTAGTGGTTATACAAGTTTACATTCACACCAACATGCACAAGGTTTCCCTTTGTCTGACATCCTCACCAGCACCTGTTATATCTTGTCTTTTGATGACAGCTATTTTGGTATGTGTAAGATGACATCTCACTGTGCTTTGGATTTCCATTTTACTGATGATTAGTTATGTTGAGCATCTGTTCATGTACCTGGTGACCATTTGTTTGCTATATTTGAAAAATGTCTATTCAGTTCTGCCCATTTTTAATTTGGTTATTTATTGCTGTTGAGGTGTATTGAGTTCTTTAAATATTTGGGGTATTATCAGTTTTATGATTTGCAAATATTTTCTCCCATACCATGTTGCCTTTTCATTTTGTTGGTAGATTTCTTTTCCACGCAGTTTATAGTTTGATGTAGTCCCATTTGTTAGTTTTTGCTTTTGTTGTCTTTGCTTTTGTGTCAAGTCAAAAACAACATTGCCAAGACCAGACAAAGTTAAGGAGCTTTCCCCTATGTTTTCTATTAGGAGTTTTATGGTTTTAGGTCTTATATTCAAGTTTGCAATCCATTTTGAGTTTTTTCCTATGGTATAAGACAGGGGTAGTTCCATTATTTTGCATGTGTTTGCATTTATTAAAGAGACTTTATCTTCTAGTTTCTATATTCTTGGGCCTTTTGATGAGTTCTCTTCTGTTCCATTGATCTATGGGTCTATTTTTGTGCCCAAACCATACAGTTTTGATTACCAAAGCTTTGTAATATAGTTTGAAATCAGAAATTATAATGCCTTCAGCTTTGTTATTCCTTCTCAAGATTGCTTTGGGTTTCAAGGGTCTTAGGCAGTTCCATACAAACGTTAGGATTGTTTTTCTATTGTTGTGAAAAATGCCATTGGAATTTGGATAGGGACTGCATTGAATCTGTAGATTGCCTTAGGTGGTATGGACATTTTAACAATATTCTTCCAATTCGTGAACACAAAATATACTTCCATTTTTTCGTGTAGTCTTTAATTTTCTTCATCAATATCTTATAGTTTTCATTGTACAGATTTTTCATCCCCTTGGTTAAATTTATTCCCATGTATTTTAGTCCTTCTGATGCAATTATAAATGAGATTATTTTTAAAGTTTCTTTTTCTGATAGTTCATTGTTAGTGTAGAGAAACACAAATGATTTTGTATATTGATTTTATATCCTGAAACTTTACTGAATTTATTTATTAGTTTTAACCGTTTTTTTTTTTTTTTTTTTGATGGAGTCTTTAGGGTTTTCTATATGCAATATATCATCTGCAAAAAGAAACAGTTTTTACTTTTCTATTTAGATGCCTTCCCCCCCCCCCCATCTAATTGTTCTAGGTAGGACTTCCAAAACTATATGGAATTAAAGTGGTGAGAGTGGACATCCTTGTCTTCCTGATTTTAGAGTAAAATCTTTGAGCTTTTCATAGTTGATGATGTTAGCTGTGGTTTATCATATACGGTCTTTATTATGTTATGTTTCCTCTACACAGTTTTTTGGGGGCTTTTAAAATCATGAAGGATTGTTGAAATTTGTCAAATGTGTTTCTCTGAATCTTTTGAGATAATCATGATTTTTATGCTGCTTCTTGTTATTGTGGTGTATCACATTGATTGATTGGTGGATGTTGAACCATTCTTGCATCCCTGAAATAAATCCCATTTGATCATGGTATATGATCTCTTTAACATATTGTTGAATTTAGCTTGATAACATTTATTGTTTTAGAATCAATATCATGTTGTCCTCCATAAATGAGTTTGGAAGTACTTTTCCCTCTTCTATTTGTTTTGGAAGAGTTTGAGAAAGAATGTTATTAATTCTTCCTTAAATGTTTGGTAGAATTCACCCTGAAGCCACTTGGTCCTAGACTTTTCTATGTTGGGAGTTTTCTAATTACTGGTTACTCTCCTTACAAATAAATGGTATGTTCGGATTTTTATACTTATTCATGATTCAGTCTTCATAGGTTACATTTTTCTAGAAATTTATCCACTCTAGGTTGTAAATTTTTTTGCAATCAACACTCCACAGTAGTGTCTTATGATCTTTTGTATTTCTGTGGTATCTGTTGTAATGACTCATCCTTTATTTATAACTTTATTAAGTACTCTTTTTTCTTATTAACTCTAAGTAAAGGTTTGTCTATTTTGTTTACTTAAAAAAAACGAGTTCTGTTGCTTTATTTATTTATTTATTTTTATTTATTTATTTATTTATTTATTTATTTATTTATTTATTTATTTATCTCTGTGTCCTTTAGTTTCCCTCTAAATTTATTTCTTTCTTCTACTAACTCTGCTCTTAGTTTGCTCTTCTTTAAGTTCCTTGAGATGGAAAATTAGGTTATTTGAGCTCTTTCTTTTTTCTTAACATAGGCATTTATTTCTATGAATATCTTTCTTGGAACTGCTTTCAGTGTAGCCCAAAGTTTTAGTGAGTTGTATTTTCATTTGTCTTAAGAAAATTCTGATATTCTTTGATTTCTTTTTTGACCTATAGATTAGTCAATAGCATGTTGGTTAATATCCACATATTTGTGAGTTTTCCACTTTTTTTTTTTTTTAAGATTTTGTTTATTTATTTGACAGAGAGACACAGCGAGAGAGGGAACACAAGCAGGGGGGGTGGGGGAGGGAGAAGCAGGCTTCCTGCTGAGCAGGGAGCCCAATGTGGGGCTCGATCCCAGGGACCCTGGGATTATGACCTGAGCCGAAGACAGACACTTAACGACCGAGCCACCCAGGCACCCCTTAAGTCTATTTTGATATAAGTATAGTTACTCCAGCTTTCTTCAAGTTTTCATTTGCATGCAGTATCTTTTTCTATTCATTTTCAGGGTGTGTGTGTCTTTACAGCTAACATAAGTCTCATATAGTCAGCGCATAGTTGGGTCTTATATTTTTATCCATCAGCCACTCTGTCCCTTGACTGGAGAATTTTGTCCATTTACATTTAAAGTAATTATTGATAGGTATGGACTTACTATTGTCATTTTGTTAATTGTTTTATGTTTGTAGTGATTACTTTCTTCCTTTTTTCCTCTCCTGTTCTTTAGGTTTTTGATTTGATCATTTTCGGTAGTAGTATGCTTAGATTTTTTCTCTTTATCTTTTGTGTATCCACTATAGGTTTTTGTTTGCATTACACTGGGTCTATAATAGTCTATTGTTAACTAGTAGCAATTTAACTTTGAACACATACTACAGTTCTACATTCTTTCTCTCCATGTTTTATTTTTAATTTTATAATTTACACATTTTTACCTTGTGTGTCATTAATGAAATATTATAATTAGAATTATTTTAATATTTCTGAGTTTTAACCTTTATAGTAGAGTTATATGTGATTAATACAACACCATTTCAACACTGTAGTATTCTGAATTTAACTATATTTACTATATTAAATTGATACATTTTATGTGGGTTTTTTTGTTGTTGTTATTCATGTTATTTCAGCTTGAAGAACTCACTTTAATATTTCTTGTAAGGCTGGTCTAGTGGTGATGAACCACTTCAGCTATAATTGTCTGGAAAATTCTACCTTTTAATTCTGAAGGATATGTTTGCTGGGTAGAGTATTGTTGATTGGCAGGTTTTTTGTTTTTGTTTTTGTTTTTTCCTTTCATGTCTTTGGATACATCATGCAACTCATTCTGGCCTGCAAGGTTTCAGCTAAAAAATTTGCTGATAGTCTTCTGGTAGTTCCCTTGTACATAACAAGTTGTTTTCTCTTGCTGCTTTAAGGTTCTCTCCTTGTCTTTAACATTTGACAATTTAATTATAATGTTTCTTAGTGTGAATATGTTTAGATTCATCCTAATTGAAATTTTCTGTGTTTCCTGGATCTGGATATCTCTCTTTCTCCAGGTTAGGGAAGTTTTTGTCATAATATATTTGAATAAGTTTTCTACCCTTTTTTCTCTCTCTTTTCCTTCTGGGATATCTATAACGTGTACATTGGCCTTTTTGTGGCATCTCATAAGTCCCTCAATTTATCTTCACTCTTTTTCATTCATTTCATTTTTTTTCTTCTGATTAGATGTTTTCCACTCTGTTTGCTGATTTTTTTCTTCCATTTGATTTAGTCTGCTGTTAGACCTCTCTATTCAGTTTTTTGTTTTTGTTTTTGTTTTTGTTTTAGTTACTGTATTTTTCAGCACTTGGGTACTTTACTTTCTTCTATTTTTAGTCTCCATTGAAATTCTTACTTTAGTCCAACATTTTCCTCCCGACCTCAGTGAGCATCTTTATGACCATTATTTTGAACTCTTTATCATGGAAATCACTTCTATCTGTTTCATTAAGGTCTTTTTCCTGGCGTTTTATGTTCTTTTGTTGAGAAACACATTCCTCTATATCTTCACTTTCCTCAGCTCTCTGTATTGATTTCTGCAAATGTGTTAAAATGTGTTAAAACCCCACCTTGCCTCTCTTGACAGAATGGTCTTTTGTAGGAGATAGACCTTATTGTTCAGCCTGGCCTGATTTATTGGGTGTCTCTCAAACCTTTGTGATTGTATATACCACTTTCTTTGTTCTTAGTTGAGGGTGTGGCAAGACCTGTAAGTGTCCCAAACAGAGGACTTCAGTCAGCCTCAAAATGCAGTTTCTATGGAAACCAGACCCTCAAGCAGCAGCTTTTGAAGTATATAGAGAGATCTCTTTCAAGGAAAGATAGGGAGATGGGCATTTCTTTCTGTTCTTTCTGTACTGAGCCCTTGCCAGTTTAGAACTGGCCTTTTATTGTTGTTTGTTTGTTTGTTTGCTATAGTTCTGTAGGACCAGCAAATGCTGCCCCACTGGTCACCAGAGCCAGTTCTCAAGGTGTTATACCTGTAAGAGCAAGGCATCACTCATGTGTACAAGCTCCTTCCATGGAAATGTAGGTGATTTTGAACTATAAGCTATAAGAAGAATGTGGAAATGGTGAGTTTGTTGGGGGATGATTACAGTCAGCCCCTATTTTTTTTTTTTCCAATTTGAATGTTTTATTCCCACAAGATAACCAGGGGTGGGGGCGGGGTGCGCCAAGTCTCCAGACAGACTGAGGAATGTGGAGGGGGGTGATGCACCCCAGGTTCTTGGATCTGCCCCACCAGCAGGCTGATTTTTAGGCAGACCATCATGGGTGCCAGATGTAAGGCTCCGAGCAGGGGTGTGGATGGGGGTGGGTGGGGGGTACTACATATACTTGTGGAGCTAGAAGTAGCAGGGCAAGTCCTTCTCTATTACCAGGGGCTCTTCCGCGGGACCATACCGCTTCACCACACAGCTGTTTTTGTCAATGAGGAACTTGGTGAAGTAGAAATGTAGAAACGGTCCCTGAGGCCTAAACTGTGTCTAGGGAAGATTACAGTCAGCTCTTAAATGTGTGTAAAATAAGGTGCCGTACCCTCAGCCACAGCTTTTAAAATATGGAAATAGGCCTCTTTCTGGGAAAGACTGGGAATTTCTGTCTGTTCCCTTTATGGTGAGCCCTGGGGGAGGTTCTTGAGAGCTTGTTAAGTAGTGTTATATTCTTTTCTATAGTCTAGTGGGTTTCCAGGATACAAATCCCATTGGCTGTCAGAGCTAGATGATTTGGAGGCCTGTCTCTCAGTTAAAAGTCTTAAAAGTTGGGCACTATATTTTGGATCCAAGTTTTTTGCTCTTCAGGGAATTGTGTATTCACTCCCATTGTATGTCACTGGGCTGAGGGTGGGGTTCATGGGGAAAGTATGTCTCAGACTTTCCTATCCATTTGGTTGTGGGTATTTTCTTGTTTAGGAGTTGCTCAACAAGTTCCTGGATTTCTTTCAGAAGTAAATGTAATCCACATGTAGTCTATATTTGATGTGTCTGTGGGAGGAATGGAGTTTAGCAGCCTCCTATGTCACTTTTTTTGGGCTGGTACTGTGGAGTGTCTTTCCATTTTTTGTGTTCTCTTTAAATTCTTTCATCAATAGTTTGTAGTTTTCAGTGTACAAGTCTTTCACACCTTAGTTCACTTTATTCCTAAGTATTTTATTATTTTTGTTTCTATTATAAATGAAATTATTTTTTTAATTTTCTATTCAGATAATTCATTGTTAGTGTGTGGTAATGCAACTGATTTTTGTACATTGATTTTTCTTATATACTGCTACATTATTCAATTTGTCTAACAGATCTTTCTTTGGCTAGTGTGGGGATGAAGAGTCTTTAAGGTTTTTATATTTAAGATCAAGTCATCTGAAAACAAAAGCAATTTTACTTTCTCCTTTTTGTTTTGAATACCTTTTCTTTTTGTGGCCTAAGTACTCTATCTAGATTCACCAGTACTATGTTGAATAGAAGTGGTGAGAGTAGGCATGCTTGTCATGTTCTTGAAATGGGAGGAGAAGCTTTTAACTTTTCATCATTGCATATGATGCTAGTTGTAGGGTTTTCTTATATTGCTTTTAATATTTTGAAGCAATTTCCCTCTATTCCTAGTTGTTCAGTTTTTATTATGAAAGGGTGTCAAATTTTATCAAATGTTTTTATGTATATATTAAAATGATTAAGTAATTTTTATCCTCTGTTAATGTGGTATATTAAATAATTGCTTTGTGTATGTTGAGCCATCCTTGTATCCCAGGGATCAATCCCTCTTAGTCATTGTATTTGATCTTTTTTATGTACTGTTGAATTCAATTTGCTGGTATTTTGTTGAGGATTTTTCAATCTGTATTTATCAGGGATATTAACTTGTTTTCATTTCTTGTGTTGTCTTTATCTAGCTTTGATACCAGGGTGTTGCTGAGCTCATACAATGAGTTTGTAAGTTTTTCTTTCTCTTAAAATTTTTGGAAGACTGAAAAGTGTAGCCTTTTTTCTTCTTTAAATGTTTGGTAGAATTCATCCATGAAGCCATTTGGTCCTGGGATGATCTTTTTTGGTGGGTTTGGGATTACTAATTTAATCTCTTATAAAGCTGTTCAGATGTTCTATTTATTCATGATTTAGTCTTAGTAGGTTATATGTTTCTAAGAGTTTATTCATTTCTTCCAGATTATCTATTTTATGGAATTTAATTGTTCAAATTAGTCTCTTATTATCCTTTCTATTTCTGTGGCATTAAAAAAATAATTTTTATATATTTTAAGTCTTTATTAAACTAGATATGGAATACACAGTGGGGAAAGGATAGTTTCTTCGACAAAGAATGTCAGGAAGCTGGATATCCACATGGAAAAAAATTTATTTGGACCCTTATCTTACACTATCCACAAAAAATAACTCAAAATTAATTAAAGACTTAAAAGTAGGACCTGAAATTATAAAATTCCTGGATGAAAGGTTAAGAGAAATGCTTCATGACATTGGTCTTGGCAGTGATTTCATGGATAGTACACCAAAAGCACAGACAACTATAGCAAAAACATGTGTGATTACATAAAACTATAAAGCTTCCATGCAGCAAATGAAACAGAATGAAAACCAAGCTGTAGTATGAAAAAATATTTGCAAAACCTGTATCTGATAAATGGTTAATTTCCAAAATATATAAAGGACTCCTATAAGTAGATGGCAGAGAAAATCTAATAATCCAATTAAAACTAGGCAAAGGAACTTATAGAAATTTCTTGAAAGACATACAAAGACCAACAGGTAAAATAAAAGGTGTATAATATCACTGTTACTCATGGAAATGGAACCAAAACTGCAATGAGACACTATTGCATCTCTTTATTAGGATAAATACTGTCAAAAAAAGTTTGGGTGAGGAATTAGAGAAACTAGAAAACTGGTACACTGTTAATGGGAATATAAAATGGTACAACCACTATGGAAAACAGTATTTAGGTGTCTCAAAATATTAGAAATAAGACTGCCACATGGAACAGCAATCCCAATTCAGGGTATTTATTAAAAAAGAATTTAAAATAGCCGCAATATGGAAACAATCTAAGTTTCCATCAATGGAAAAAGAAAGTATGACACATAAAACACACACACACATATATTATTTACCCTTAAAAAAGAAGGAAATCCTGGGGTGCCTGGGTGGCTCAGTCAGTTAAGCATGCAACTCTTGATTTCAGCTCAGATCATGATCTCAGGGTCTTAAGGTCAAGCCCCATGTCAGGCTCCATGGTCTGTGGGGGGAGCCTGCTTGACCTTCTCTCCCTCTCCCTCTACTCTTCACTCTCATTCATGTTCTTTCTCTCTCTCTTTCTCTAAAATTGATGTGGGAGAGCTAGGTTCTTGTTGCATGGAGTTGAAGAATGAATCTCACGGACAAAGGAGAATGAGTAAAGTGATAGAAGTTTATTAAGCAAGGTTACAGAAAAAAAGCTCTCAGGAGTGAGAGGGGTCCCAACATGGTTGCCACTGAGAGCTTTTAGCGATATCTTTTATAGAAAGCTAACCAGGGAACTTAAATCTTTTAACATCTCTATTGATAGCACCATCGAGTAAGGACTAGTGATACTAGTCCTTCCTAAAAGGACTAGTATCTTCCTTTCTTTTTAGGGTCCATAATTCTTAGTTGGTCACAAGTAGCTGTTATAACAAGACCCCACCTCTGACACCTAGGACAGAATGGTCTGGTTTGTTTCCTTCTCTCTGGTTTCCTTTCATCTCCCACATTTTTGAATTTTGTAAGCGTGATCCCATGGCCCCTTACCTATCTCTCCCTACCTAGTCCCACCTTTCCCTTACTCAAAATAAATAGACCTTTTTTTTAAAAAAAGGAAATCCTGCCATATATAACAAGATGGATGAACATGGGTGACGTTATGCTAAGCAAAGTAAACAAGTCACAGAAATACAAATACTGCATGATTCCTTTTATGTGAAGCATCATTTAAATTAAATCTATAGAAACAGTAGAATGATAATTGTGAGGGTCTGGGGTGAAGAAATAGGGAGTTGGTATACAATGGGTATAAAATTTCAGTTGCCCAAGATGAATAAATTCTAGAGATCTGGTATGAGACATTTTGCATATAGTTAACAATACTGTATTATACATTTAAAAATCTTTTAAAAGGGTAAATCTCATGTTAAGTGTTCTTACCCCACAATAGAAATAATTGTATACAATCAAATACAAACACCAGTAGATGTAAAACTAGTGAAATGAAACCAAGGCCTTTGGATTATAACAGCATTAATTTCAATTTTTAAATATTTAAGTTAATGTAGTTCTGTAGATCTAAATATTCTAATATAAGAATGTGCTCATCATAAATTTCAAAAATAAGCACATGTATGTATTTATATATTACATCATTATACATTATAAGTGTGTGTGTATATATATGGGTGTGGGTTATGTGCAGTTTCTCCCTAAGTGCCCTCATCTGAGTCATTTTACATATGCCACTTACATAATGATCTAGAACATGGTTCTGATTATGTCACTCATGGGTTTGTAAACTTTTAATCTTTTACTACATTGAGTCCAATTCTAAAAATGTAGCTTTAGGGTAATTCTTAAACTGACATAGGATTCTTTGTAAGGCATACCATGACTTGGTAAAGCATAGATACTGAGAGTGAGAGGTGAGAAATGTGATCAGACACCAAGGTTGAGGAATTTCAGCTAAACTGTTAGATCTGGCAGAATTATTGCTAAAAGTGGATGAATTGGCCAAGGACAGAGGTCAAGCTGAGGTCCAGTCAAAAGAAGGATTCAGAGGAGCCTAACTAAAGTGAGCACCATTGTCAATGCTGAAATAGAAATCAGTAAGCCAAGCTTATCAGAGCTTTTGTGATCAATACTTGTGGAAGGCAAAGAGAAAGAAAGAGTAGTGGGCAGAGAAGGAAGATACCATCACATGCAGGACTCACTTCTTCACTTATAAAGCTTTGAAGGTCTGGATATGAATTTAGAATTTTCCTGGATGTGGAATGAGGGGACAGTTATACCCTCCCCTCTACCAGTCTTGAATCTAGGCTCTCCCCAGAATGGGTTGTGATTTGGGTAAGGCTTTTCTATTCAGAGATCTCACATTAGCACGTCAGCCTGTAGAGTTTTCAGACCTGCAAAAAACCATTCTTAGCCCTGCAAAAAACCATCCTTAGCCCTGAAGGGATATTTGAGGACCACAGTACATCATTGACTACACCAAGACCCAAGGTGCTCCCATTACTCCCTTCCTTAGGGTTGTCATTTAAAGATATATGCTGTCTGCAAGAGACTCATTTTAGACCCAAAGACACCTCCAGATTGAAAGTGAGGGAGTGGAAAACCATTTACCATGCTAATGGACATCAAAAGAAAGCTGGGGTGGCAATCATTAGACAAATTAGATTTTAAACCAAAGACTATAATAAGAGATGAGGAAGGACACTACATCATACTTAAAGGGTCTGTCCAAGAAGAAGATCTAACAATTTTAAATATATAGGCCCCTAATATGGGAGCAGCCAATTATATAAGCCAATAACAAAAGCAAAGAAACATATTGACAACAATACAATAATAGTAGGGGACTTTAACACGCCCCTCACTGAAATGGACAGATCATCTAAGCAAAAGATCAACAAGGAAATAAAGGCTTTAAATGACACACTGGACCAGATGGACTTCACAGGTATATTCAGAACATTCCATTCCAAATCAACAGAATACACATTATTCTCTAGTACACATGGAACATTCTCCAGAATAGATCACATCCTGGGTCACAAATCAGGTCTCAACCGGTACCAAAAGACTGGGATCATTCCCTGCATATTTTTGGACCACAATGCTTTGAAACTATAACTCAATCACAAGAGGAAATTTGGAAAGAACTCAAATATATGGAAGCTAAAGAGCATCCTACTAAAAAAAAAAGATCTTCTCTGTGTAGATGGTGTCAGCTGGAGCGTGAGTTGCTGCATGAGGGTATTGAAGACAATGGCCAAGAACAAACTAAGAGGACAGAAGTCCAGGAATGTATTTCATATAGCCAGCCAAAAAAAACTTTAAGTCTAAAAACAAAGCAAAACCAGTTACCACTAATCTTAAGAAGATAAAACTGTGAATGATGAAAAAGTTAACAGAGTGAAGAAAGCTTTTGTGGATATACAAAAGGAACTTGCCCATTTCTCAAAAGGCCTTTCCCTTGAATCTTTGCAGAAACAGCTGATTCCTCAGCAGTGTCATGAAAACGAACCAGTTAATGTTGATGAAGCGACAAAATTAATGGCTCAGTTGTAATACACTGGAGATACAGCAGATACCCCAAAAAGACCAATAAATTAAATGTTTTATACAAAAAAAAAATGAATGGGTCAACCAGGAAATTAAAGAATTAAAAAAATTCATGGAAACAAATGAAAATGAAAACACAACTGTTCAAAATCTTTGGGATGCAGCAAAGGCGGTCCTAAAAGGAAAGTATATAGCAATACAAGCCTTTCTCAAGAAACAAGAAAGGTCTCAAGTACACAACCTAACCCTACACCTAAAGGAGCTAGAGAAAAAACAGCAAATAAAGCCTAAACCCAGCAGGAGAAGAGAAATAATAAAGATCAGAGCAGAAATCAATGAAATAGAAACCAAAAGAACAGTAGAACCGATCAACAAAACTAGGAGCTGGTTCTTTGAAAGAATTAACAAGATTGATAAACCCCTGGCCAGATTATCAAAAAGAAAAGAGAAATGACCCAAATAAATAAAATCATGAATGAAAGAGGAGAGATCACAACCAACACCACAGAAATACAATTATAAGAATATATTATGAGCAGCTATATGCCAGCAAATTAGATAATCTGGAAGAAATGGATGCATTCCTAGAGAAGTATAAAGGGAATTGAAGCAGTAATCAAAATCTCCTGACAAACAAGAGCCTGGTACGAGATGGCTTCGCAGGGGAATTCTACCAAACATTTAAAGAAGAATTAATACCTATTCTTCTGAAGCTGTTTCAAAGAATAGAAAAGGAAGGAAAACTTCCAAACTCATTTTATGAGGCCAGCATTACCTTGATCCCAAAACCAGACAAAGACCCCATCAAAAAGGACAACTACAGAGTAATATCCCTGATGAACATGGATGTCAAAATTCTCACCAAAATACTAGCCAATAGGATCCAACAGTACATTAAAAGGATTATTCACTACGACCAAGTGGGATTTATCCCTGGGCTGCAAGGTTGGTTCAACATCTGCAAATCAATGTGGTACAATACATTAATAAAAGACAGAACAAGAACCATATGATCCTCTCAATAGATGCAGAAAAAAAGCATTTGACAAAGTACAGCATCCTGTCCTGATTAAAACTCTTCACAGTGTAGGGATGGAGAGTACATACCTCAATATCATAAAAGCCGTCTATGAAAAACCCACAGCAAATATCATACTCAATGGGGAAAAACTGAGAACTTTTCCCCTAAGCTCAGGAACATGGCAGGGATGTCCACTATCACCACTGCTATTCAACATAGTACTAGAAGTCCTAGCCTCAGCAATCAGACAATAAAAAGAAATAAAAGGCATCCACATTGGCAAAGAAGTGAAACTCTCACTTTTTGCAGATATGATACTTTATGTGAAAAACCCAAAAGACTCCACCCCAAAACTGTTAGAACTCATATGAATTCAGTAAAGTGGCAGGATATAAAAATCAATGCACAGAAATCAGTTGCATTTCTATACACCAACAGGACAGAAGAAGGAGAAATTAAGGAGTTGATCCCATTTACAATTGCACCCAAAACCATAAGATACCTAGGAATAAATCTAACCAAAGAGGCAAAGGATCTATACTCAGAAAACTATAAAATACTCATGAAAGGAATTGAGGAAGACAAAAAGAAATGGAAAAACATTCCATGCTCATGGATTGGAAGAACAAATATTTTGAAAATGTCTATGCTACCTAGAGCATTCTACACATTTAATGCAATCCCTATCAAAATACCATCAACTTTTTTCAAAGAAATGGAGCAAATAATCCTAAAATTAGTATGGAACAAGAAAAGACCCTGAATAGCCAGAGGAATGTTGAAAAAGAAAAGCAAAGCTGGTGGCAAAGCATCACAATTCCTGACTTCAAGCTCTATTACAAAGCTGTCATCATCAAGACAGTATGGTACTGGCACAAAAACAGACACATAGATCAATGGAACAAAATAGCCCAGCAATGGACCTTCAATTCTATTGTCAACTAATCTTTGACAAAGCAGGAAAGAATGTCAAATGGAAAAAAGACAGTCTCTTCAACAAATGGTGTTGGGAAAATAGGACAGCAAGATGCAGAAGAATGAAACTGGACCATTTCCTTACACCACACACAAAAATAGACTCAAAATGGATGAAAGACCTAAATGTGAGACAGGAATTCATCAAAATCCTTGAGGAGAACACAGGCAGCAACCTTTTTGACCTCAGCCGCAGCAACTTCTTCCTAGAAACATCACCAAAGGCAAGGGAAGCAAGGGCAAAAATGAACTATTGGGACTTCATCAAGATAGAAAGCTTTTGCACAGCAAAAGAAACAGTCAACAAAACCAAAAGATAACCGACAGAATGGGAGAAGATATTTGCAAATGATATATCAGATAAAGGGCTAGTATCCAAAATTTATGAAGAACTTATCAAACTCAACACCCGAAGAACAAATAATCCAATCAAGAAATGGGCAGAAGACATGAACAGACATTTTTCCAAAGAAGACATCCGAATGGCCAACAGACACATGAAAAAGTGTTCAATATCGCTCGGCATCAGGGAAATCCAAATCAAAACCTCAATGAGATACCACTTCACACCAGTCAGAATGGCTAAAGTTAACAAGTCAGGAAATGACAGATGTTGGCAAGGATGTGGAGAGAGGGAAACCCTTCTACACTGTTGATGGGAATGCAAGCTGTTGCAGCCACTCTAGAAAACAGTATGGAGGTTCTTCAAAAAGTTGAAAATAGAGCACCCCGGGGCACCTGGGTGGCTCAATCGTTAAGCGTCTGCCTTCGGCTCAGGTCATGATCCCAGGGTCCTGGGATCGAGCCCCGCATCAGGCTCCCCGCTCAGCAGGAAGCCTGCTTCTCCCTCTCCCACTCCCCCTGCTTGTGTTCCCTCTCTGGCTGTCTTTCTCTCTGTCAAATAAATAAAATCTTTAAAAAAAAAAAAAAAAGAAAATAGAGCTCCCCTATGACCCAGCAATTACACTACTGGGTACTTACCCCAAATATACAAATGTAGTGATCCGAAAGGGCACAAGCACCCCAATGTTTATAGCAGCAATGTCCACGATAGCCAAACTATGGAAAGAACCTAGATGTCCATCAACAGATGAATGGATGAAGAAAATGTGGTATATATATATATATATATATATATATATATATACACACACATACATATACAGTGGAATATTATTCAGTCATCAAAAAATGATGTTTTGTCATTTGCAATGACATGGGTGGAACTAGAGGGTATTATGTTAAGCGAAATAAGTCAATCAAGATAAAGACAAGTATCCTATGATCTCACTGATATAAGGAATTTGAGAAACAAGACAGAGGATCATAGGGAGAAGGAGGAAAAAATGAAACAAGACAAAACCAGAGAGGGAGACAAACCATGGGGACTCTTAATCTCAGGAAACAAACTGAGGATGCTGGAGTGGAGGGGGTTGGGAAGGATGGAGTGGCTGGGTGATGGACATTGGGGAGGGTATGTACTATGGTGAGCACTGTGAATTGTGTAAGACTGATGAATCACAGACCTGTACCCCTGGAACAAATAATACATTATATGTTAATAAAAAAAATTAAAAATAAAGACAGTGTAACTTAGAGCTACCTCTCTACTGATAGATGGGCTATTAAAAGTTAAACTGAACAGTTAAGCCAAATTTTCCACCTTTGTGAATTAGAAAAAAAAAGTTTCTATTTGCAAAAATAAACAATTAAACAAATGCAAAGAAATAAGCAGATGAAAGAAATAAAATGAAGGTCTTGAACTCCAGATTGAAAGTGAGGGAGTGGAAAACCATTTACCATGCTACCATTCCCCCCCTTTTGGAAAAAAAAATATCTAGTATTTCATAATTTTTATATTGTAACAATGAAATTTTCACACTTTTTTCCCCTTTAGTGTGCAGGATATTCTCTTACCTCCATATAAAAGACATCTAATTAATACAAGTGGATGTGTTACTTTGAAGATTTGGGTAAACTAGACTTTTTAAACTTGAGTCCCTTACCTGTAAAATCATAAGGATTTTAAGATCAAATACAAATTAAATATAAAAGGCTAAATTCTCCTATTGAAAATGAGCGAAGAAATGTCTTTTTTCCTTTTTTCTGAGAACATTTACTTTATGAAACTCGTAATTTAAGTTCTTTACCTCTCTGAAATGTATGTAAGTCTCTTAAAAAGCTATTTGAGTCTTTGCCAGCTTTAAGACCTTGGAATATCTTTCTGAAGAACAATCTTTGAAATGTTATCATCAAGAAAAATCGTGCTCCTATCTCCTAGTTTTCCTGGATTGAGCCTTATTTTGGCAGGGTCCCTAGTTTCAAGTTGTAAAACTGCCCCTTCTCATAAAGGAATTTATTTTTCCTTTAGATAAACCCAGTTAGCTAACACAGATGGTGATTCCACCTACCAAGTAAATTTAGGATGAACTATCTGTAACCAAAAAAATATGGTGCTATCAACTCATCTTACTTGAGGACTAGTTATTTATCTTGAGAACATGTACATAATGGGTTGTACCTGCTTGGGCTATGTAGAAGGGTGAGATATCTTTCTGTCTTTGCAGTCTGCTAGCAGATTGCCTGTGATGCACATCACATTCTGGCTTCATGCTTATTCAATACAATAATAAAGTTCTTTTTTCCTCTGCCTTTGTTGAGAGGTTTTATGGGTTTGGATGAGATTTTATTGTTTCTACAACAGTATTTAGCTTTCAGAATTCGTGTGTGTGTGTGTGGGTGGGTGGGTGCGTGTGTGTGTTTGCAGATTACATAAGTAATTAATATAATTTCTACTAAATCTCACTTTGAGAGAAGTTTGAGTTTCTGACTCATTTGTTCATCTCTAAGCATTCAGTCTAGTACTTATAACTGCTGAGCATGTATTTATTCACTGAATAAATATATTTCTTAGAAGTTTAGAGCTGTAGTATTAATCTTTGCTCTTTTTCTAGGCTAGAAAATCAACAAGTGATAGTGAAATCTAGTAAATGAATTCCTTGAAATAAAAAATTATTTTAGGCATTAAAATACTTTGATACTGTGAAGATAGGTTTACATTTTATTTCCTCTTATATTCCCAAATCAGAAACTTAAATGGGGCAGGTACATGTTCACCAAAGCTCATATCAACTCATGTGAATCTCAGTATGTTCAACTCCACGGGTTTTATTTATATATTCTTTAAAACATGTGACACTTATAAACAAATAAATACCACGTAATCTTTGAAACTAATATTTTCAAATATAGGACATTTCTATATTTGTTTTAATGAGCCTTAAGGAAAAGGATTTCACACTTTTTCCCGTAACCAGTAATTATATATTCTTATGTGCCTAAAGCTAGAACTCGGGCATTGGTTTTTAAGTTTGATAGGGAAGAGTATTCTTGTATTTTTCACTAGATACTTACATAAAGCATATGTATTATTTTGTTTATTTTTTATTTAAATTAAAATTAGTTAATATATGGTGTAGTTTTGGTTACAGGAATAGAATTTAATGATTCATCACTTACATATAACAGCCAGTGCTCATCATGAGTGCCCTCCTTAATACCCATCACACATTTAGCCCATCTCCCCACCCACCTCCCCTCCAGAAACGCTCAGTTTGTTCTCTTTTTCTTGTGGTTTGCTTCCCTCTCTGTTTTTTTATTTTCTTCCCTTCCCCTGTGTTCATCTGTTTTCTTTCTTAAATTTCACATATGAGTGAAATTATGTGGTATTTGTCTTTCTCTGACTTATTTCACTTAGCATAATACCCTCTAGTTCCATCCATGTTGTTGCAAATGGCAAGATTTCATTCTTTTTGATAGCTGAGCAATATTCCAGTGTGTGTGTGTGTACACACACCTCTTTTTCCATTCATCTCTTAATGGACATCTGGGCTCTTTCCATAATTTGGTTATTCTGGACATAGCTGCTATAAACTTTGGGGTGCATGTTCCCCTTCGAATCATTATGTTTGTATCCTTTGGATAAATACCTAGTAGTGCAATTGCTGGATCATGGAGTAGTTCTATTTTTAACTTTTAAGGAACCTCCATATTGTTTTCCAGAGTGGCTGCATCAGTTTGCATTCCCACCAACAACCTTTTTAGCTAGGTTTATTCCTAGGTATCTTACAGTTTTTGGTACAATTGTGAATGGGGTCAGTTCCTAATTTCTTTTCTGCTGCTTCATTATTGGTGTATAGAAATGCAGCAGATTTCTGTGCATTGATTTTATATCCTGCGACTTTGCTAAATTCATGTATCAGTCCTAGCAATTTTTTGGTGGAATCTTTTGGGTTTTCTACATAGAGTTTCATGTAATCTGTGAAGAGTGAAACTTTGACTTCTACCTTGCTGATTTGGATGCCTTTTATTTCTCTTTGTTTTCTGATTGCTGAGGCTAGGACTTCCAGTACTGGGTTAAACGATAGTGGTGAAAATGGACATCCCTGTCATATTCCTGACCTTAGGGGAAAAGCTCTTGGTTTTTTTCATTGAAGATGATATTAGCATTGGGTCTTTCGTATATGGCCTTTATGATGTTGAGGTATGTTCCTTCTATCCCTTATGTATTAACATTTTAAAATTTCTCACCATATACTACTCTGGAGACTAACTCTCTGAGCAAAAGAACAACAACCCAGAAATTTTCTAGTCAAATCAAGTTATCTTTCATTGTTTTCTAAAAATTTAAGGGTTGTACACTTATGTAATTTATGGACTTGGGGTAGTAATGATGTATCAATGTAGGTTTATCAGTTGTAACAGATGTACCACCCTGGTGGGGGACCTTGACAATGAAGAGGCTATGCATGTGAGGGGTCATGAGTATATATGCAATCTCTGTACTTACCCCTCAATTTTGCTGTAAGTTTAAAATTTCTCTAAAAAATAAAGTCTATTAAAATCATAACAAAGGTGGGTATTTTAGTTACCACCTTTGGAATTAGTTTATTTTCAGTACCAGTGATGAAAGCCTGAGGGCTAAACTATTGTGAAGATATTAGGAACAGTGCTAAAATACCTTTAGGTGACTTGACAGTTTTTGAAATGCTAATGACAACCACTTCTGTTACCTGGGAATTTATTCTTACTAAATTCTACATCTAGGTATATAAAAAAACCATCTGTGAACACAAAAGTATGAAACCACAATGATGCAAACTGTGAAAACTGGTTTATTCTCTATTGTTTGCTTTAACCTTTTTGTATGTAGTGGGGGGGAAGGGGGAAAATCTTATCCATTCCTATAAAAATAGCATTTTTAATAGATTAATCGATTGTGTAGAAGGCTGAAGATATAATCCATTCTATTTCTACACAATCTCTGTAAAATCTCAGTGTTATCTGAGGGGTGGCTGGTATTTGTAAAGAGACTCACAGTGTTTTTTCACCTTGTCTCTGAAGACCTGGAGTGATATTGACAAGTTTATGAATAGGGATGTGAGGAATATGTCCTGGTTTTTATTTTTTAGTTGGAAAATTTTTATCAGACATTTTTACTTTCATTGTTACTTGTTACAAGTACATTTATTCATTTGATCTTCACAACAGCCTGTTATGAATATATACTATGGTTTTCATATTTATAAATGAGGAAACTGAAGCACAGAGAGATGAAATAACTTGCCCAATGTCACACAGTTGGTAAGTGGTAAAACTAGGACTTGAACTGAAATACTCCAAATGTAGTGCCCAGATCTATGCCAGAATTCCTTCCTGCTTCTCTGTAATATATGCTCTAGTACTTCGCTATAATCATATGGCACTATTGTATTACAGTGATTGTACTTTTGTGTCTGGTATCCTCTTTTAGGGTAAAATGTGTAGAAATAAGTGAAAATGCAGTCTTCTAAGGCATTTTCAAACTAGTGGGAAAGGCATATAGTAATTGGGATAATACAGTATACAGTGGAAACACAGAAGGGGCACACGCTGTTTAGGACAACACACTCTTTGTGTGTGGGTGTCAAGCAGTTTCTAAGCAGCCATTTGGAAGCTGATAGGTTGGCTTGCCACATTTCTATATATTTGGCTTATAAGGGACAAAGGACTCAAGTGGATTTAGAGAGTTTATTGTAACACAGAAGGAAGCATGAGCTTTTGTTTGCATTATTTCCCTGATCCCAAATCTCTACTGGGGCAATTTGCACAGGTAGAGTGGGGTGGATGCTGCACATACATTGGGTCTGTGTCATGGCTGAGGATCACTGAGCTTTGGAAACCCCAAATGTCATATGAGTGTTTCTGGAAAATTTTCCATTGCTCCCCTCTGGAAAGAGATATTATCTTCACTATCCTAGATTATAAGCAAATGTTCAGAGTGAGAAAGGAGAAAGTTTTTGTTTTTAAACTATCTTTGAATATCCAGGAATGGAGTCATTTTCTCTCTGGAATTTAAATAAATCTGAACAAATGACTTAATTTCTAGACATGAAGAAATGTGAAAAATTCATGGAGAGTTATATTTCAAAGTAGGACACTTTTGAGCAGCCTTCGCAGAATAAATAACTAAAATTTGAAGCTTGGGGGAAAGTTTTTCAAAAAGATTGAGTCCACAGGTTTCAATCAAAAACATAGAGGGAGCAATAGTTTTGATATGGCTAGAATATAGATGCAATACTTGGCAGCTTATGTTGGAAAGGCATCCATTCTGAGCATTTTAGGCCACACTAAAGAGTTTATATTTCATCCTGAGATGAGTAGAGGGCCTTTGAATTCATTTACATAAAGGCATAAGTAGCCTTGCTTTAGGGAATATAACTCTTGGGATGTCTCGTAGGAGGAAGCTCAAAGCTAATTTTGTTATTTCTTCACAAACTATAAACAAAACATGAGCGAACCTTACCCAAAATGCAAGCCTTTTCAGGTCATATTTTTTTTTATCCTTTGTTTTCCCTATTCTTTTTTTCTGATCCAAATTACTACTACTTTTCTTCCTCCTTTTCTATATTCTGCAAGTCTTTAATTCAATAGAAAACCAGATTTTCTGTACTCCCATCATTCTAGAGTCCTTTCCTTCACATGTCTCTCTTCTTCCTCATCTTGTCAAGGATGAATCTTTCATTTCTCGCACAGGGCCAGGAAGTAGAGACTATATTAATCTAGATTCTCAGCACTGCCTTCAAATCACTTATCTCGCATGTTCTTGTAAAACTGCTTTCTCAGTCTTGGCATATGAAATTTGGTTATCCACTTTAACTGTTGCTGTGTGTAAAATTTTACATATTTGTGAAAGATGTTGATATATAGCATAACTGTGATTCCTTATCTCAAGTCATAATATTGTCCCTGTTTATCTGTATGCTCTTACAGAAACCCCTACAGCATGGTAAATTCCATTTTTTGACTTCTTAAGATCCAAAACATTTCAGTTATACTTCATTTCAGCTACTCAAGCCCACAGCTATATTATCCAAACATAACAGCATCAGCAGTTGCTTCATTTCTAAAGTTAAACTGTCTATAACTGCTTTGTTAACCTCTTCCATTTGTATTTATTATTTTAGTCCCCATAAATCATCACTTACTTGATGCCTTGATTTTCTCCCATTGTAAAGTGCTTTCCTTGTCTTCAATTTCTTCTCTTTGTAGACTAAACCCAAAGAACATACATTCTATATTTTTATTTTAAAATATTTATTTATTTATTTATTTATTTATTTATTATGTAATGTTAGTCACCTTACAGTACATCATTAGTTTTTGATGTGGTGTTCCATGATTCATTGTTTGCATATAACACCCAGTGCTCCATGCAATACGTGCCCTCCTTAATACCCATCACTGGGCTCCCATCCCTCCTCCCCACTAAAACCCTCAGTTTGTTTCCCAGAGTTCAAAGTCTCGCATGGGTCCATGTTGCATACATTCTATTTTAATGATGTAAATGCCCCAACTCTATTTAGTCTCCTTGCCCTTTCTCACATCTGAGAAAACACCACCATAAATTTTATCAGCTCTCTGTCTTTTTTTATCCAGGTTTCTGAGCACTAAAGAAAATCCAAGCAAGTACATCAGGGACAATTTGAGTTCATCATGAAAAATCTCTAGATCCTAATTAATAGTTTACAGAACCATTGATATTTAATTTTAGAGCTCTGTGGGATATTATCTCTAAGGTCTTTGAACTAAGTCTAGCAAACTATCAGTGAGATTTAGAAAATATGCTTTAATCCACTGAGTTCTTGCAAACTTGAATAGGAGGGATTATCCCTTATGAAAACCACAGTTCAGCATAGCAATAATTATTGAATGTCTTGCCTATTTATAGAAATAGTAAGAGCTAATTTTAATAATCATAAAACAGTTTGGATGGTGGATGTTTAAAAGTCAAAAACAGGTATTTCACAAATTGCTTTCAATACAACTTTTGTTATTTCAATCAGATTTATCTTGTCCTTTAGTGTCTCTGGACATGGTAATTCCTAATGTAGTAGTACTTATTCTCTCATCCAAAATTTATTTTAGATGTGTTTTTCTTGAAGTATAATTCTCAAGTTTGTCTGTGTTTGTGTGTGTGTGTGTATCTGAAATACAGAATACAGAATTTCAGAATATCTGAAATATTCTTTGATGGTCTTGCATTAACAGAAGAGCATTTAATAACTTTTCAAAAATGGTGATAATTTAAATATATCCCCCAAATTTTGCTGACATTGCTCTTATCCCTTTCTTAACTCCTCTCGTATATGAACACACAAACAAGCAACTTTTCTGAAGGCAAAAATTCCTTATCATGCCAGCATAATACAAAGCATGTTTACCAATGTTTTACTTAATATGTTAAGAGGTCAAGACAAACTCTTTCAAAAGAATAAAATATACATTCCAGGATATTTATAGAAAACATACAGAGATATGTTCTTAAGAGATGAAAAGCATATTTGGATTTAGTACATAGTAATGCTTAACACATTTTTCTCCCTTTCTTTAGATGAGGATTAATTTTTCAGTTTGAATTACTGAATTGGAAATTTTATTTTTTATACTTTATTTGTAAATTTAACAGTCTAATAAAACTGAAGCTTGTAAAGACAGAATATTATGTGGAAGAAATTAGCTTTATTTCCTGTTTGAATCAGAGATGATCTAATGATTTTTTTTTTTTTTTCCTAAATACCATCAACTTCTAGAAGAAATCCCTTAAAGGTGCCTGGGTGGCTTAGTTGGTTAAGCATTGCCTTTGGCTCAGGTCATGATCCCAGGGTCCTGGGATGGATCCCTGTGTCAGACTCCATACTTGATGTGGAGTCTGCTTGTCTCTCTGCCTTTCCCTCTACTAGTGCACTCTCTTTCTCTCTCAAATAAATAAATAAAATCTTAAAAAAGGCACTAAAATGAAGTTAGAAATAGTAAAATACTAAAGCAAGTACAAATGCTAGAACATTGATAACATTACTATCCTGATTAATACAAATGCAAGAAAAACAACAAATGTTAGAAATGAAGGGGAAATATAAATATCTATCATTTGATAGTGACAAAAATTAACATTAAAAATATTTTAAAAAAATTGAAACACAACTCTATAGATATGTGACTTTGGGCAAGTCATTTTATCTTTTCAAGCTTTATTTTCTTCATCTAGAAATGAAGATACTAATAAAAGAGTTTTGAGCATTTTGTACATATCTTAGAGTATGATAGCTATTCAGTATATAGTAATTAGATTTTACATTAAATTTTGTTAAATTACTTACCTTTGGGATAAGTTTTTAAAAAATTTTTATTGAGAAATAATTGGAATAATGTAAATGACACATATTTCAAATGTGCATTTTGAGAAGTGTTACGATTTAGTTGAATCAACAGTTGTTAAGTGCAGCCTCATGGTGCTGGATGGTGAGCCACAGTTGTCAGAAAAGACTGCAAAAGAAACTGAGATAGAGAAATTAATTAGTCATGGATCCTGGAGGGAGGTACACAGCAGGTCTCGAGGTGACATATAGGGAGGGCAAGGCAGGGTACAAGCAGAGAGAGAGGCAGGACCTAAGGGATCCTTAGGGGGACCTAAGGGGTCCAATAAGGGGTTTGTGGGTGGAATGCTTTGGAGTTCCCAAGGTGAGTCTGGATCTGTCAATTGAAACAAAAGAGAGAGGGATTTTGGGTAAGCATTGAGGGGGTCTTATTGGAAGGGTACACAGGGGAAGGCCCTGGAAAGCAGGAGAGACTTTTTCACAAGGACTGTTGGGGAAGTCTTATCAAGAACTTAGTTTTACTTGTGACTGGGGCTGTTATCTAGGGCATGAACTTACATGAGGGGCTATTAAGGTTTTAGCCCTCTCCCCACCCCCCCGGTCCTTTGGTCAAATGAAATGGATGCTGAGGTGGCAATACTATGCTGTAGCTTCCCTAAACTCTCAACAATAACATGTACACATCAAAGAAACTATCATCATAATCAAGAGAATAAACATAGCCATCACCCCCAAAAGTTTCCTCATGTGCCTTTGTAGTATTTTCTTGCCCTGTCTTCTTGAATCTACCCCTACTGCCCAAACTTATTGCCAAAACACTTTCTATCCCTAGACCTCGGTTTGCATTTCTTGGAATTTTATATAAATGGAATCATAGAGTATGCACTAGTTTTTGTCTAGCTTCTTTTACTCAGGGTAATTAAGACTTATTTAAATTGTTGCACACTTCAATAGTTACTAGCTCTTTATTCCTGAGTAGTAGTCCATTGCATGGATGACACAGTTTGTTTATCCATGCTCATGTTGTTGGACATCTGGATTGATTCCAGTTTTTGGTGATTACAGATAAAGCTGTAATTAACATTTCTTTTTGTATAGTTTCTTTGTAGACTTATATATTTTCATTCCTCTTGGGTAAATATATATGAGTGGAATGGGGCATATTTAATTTTTTTAAGAATGCCAAACTACTTTCTAGAGTGGCTCTACCATTTTATATTGCTGTCTATAGTGCATGAAAGTTCTAATTCCTTCATGTCTTAGCCAAAACTTGGTATGGTCAGTATTTTTAATTTTAGCCATTCTAAGAAGTATGCACTTATTTCATTGTGTGTTTATATTAAAGACTTTATTTTTTTCTTAAAGTTGTTTTAAGTTTACAACAAACTTGAAGGTCAGAAATGTTCCATATATCAACTGCCCTCATACATGTGGGGCCTCATGCACTGTCAATATTACTCACCCAAATTTTACTTTTTTTTTTTTTAAACCAAGGATAAACCTACAATGACACATCATAGTCACCCAATATCCATAGTTTACCTAAGGGTTCACTCTTACGGTTTGGACAAATGAATTATGGCATATATCTGTCATTATAATATCATACAGAGTATTTTCAGTGTTTGAAAATTCCTCTGTGTTTTGCATATTCATTTCTTCCTCTTCAACTCCCCACCTCTGACAACCATTAATATTTTTATTGTTGCCGTAGTTCTGCCTTTTCCAGAATGTCGTATATTTGCAATCATACAGTATGATATTTTCTCATATTGGCTTTTTCCATTTAGTAGTATGCATTTAAGATACCTCCCTATGTTTTCTGGCTTGATAGTTTATTTCCTTTTTTCTTTTAGTTTTTTATTTAAATTTCAGTTAGTTAACAGTGTAGTATTAGTTTCAGGTGTACAATTTAGAAATTCAATTCCTCCATACAACGCCTGGTGCTCATCACAGCATGTGCACTCCTTAATCTCTATCACCCATTTAACCCATCCCCCCACACCTCCTTTCTGGTAACCATGTTTGTTCTCTATAGTTAAGAGTACATTTCTTAGTTTGCCTCTGTCCCTCTTTTTTTCCCCTTATCTCCTCTGTTAAATTCCATATGTGAGTGAAGTCATATGGTATTTGTCTTTCCCTAACAGACTTATTTCACTTAGCAGAATACTCTAGTTCCATCCATGTCATTGCAAATGGTAAGACTATTTGGTTCTATGGCTGAGTAATATTCCATTGTGTGTGTGTGTGTGTATAACCTCTTCTTTATTCATTCATCAGTTGATTGAACATTTGGGCTCCTTCCATAATTTGGCTATTGTTGATAATGGTGCTATAAAAATTGGGGTGCATGGGTCCTTTCAAATCAGTATTTTTGTATACTGTGTGTAAATACCTAGCAGTGCAATTGCTGGATCATAGGTACAATTACTGGACCACTTTCATACCCTATACACAAAAATGAATTCAAAATGGATGAAAGACCTAAATGTGAGACAGGAAACCATCAGAATCCTAGAGGAGAACACAGGCAGTAACATCTTTGACATTGGCCATAGCAACTTCTTACTAGATGTATCTCCTGAAGCAAGGGAAACAACAGCGAAAATAAACTGTTGGGATTTCATCAAAGCAAAAAACTTCTGCATAGTGAAGGAAACAGTCAATAGAACTAAAAGTCAGCCTATGAGATGGGAAAAGATATTTGCAAATGACATATCTGATAAAGGGTTAATATATCCAAAATATAAAAAGAACTTATCAAACTCTACCAAAAACAATCTAGTTGAAGAAAGGGCAAAAGACATGAATAGACATTTTTCCAAAGAAGACATCCAGATGGCTAACAGACACATGAAAAGAGGCTCATCATCACTCATCATTAGGGGAATACAAATCAAAACTACAATGAGATATCACGTCACATCAGTCAGAGTGGCTAAAATTAGCATAGGAAACAACATGTGTTGGCGAAAATGTGGAGAAAGGGGAACCTTCTTACGTTGTTGGTGGGAATGCAAACTGGTGCAGTCACTCTGGAGAACAGTATGGAGGTTCCTCAAAAAGTTAAAAATAGAACTATCCTATCTATGATCCAGCAATTGTACTATTTTTTTTAGCATTAATATTCCTTTAACTGGATGTGCCACAGTTTATATATCCATTCATCTGCTGATGAACATCTTGTTGGCTTCCAAGTTTTGGCAGTTATGAGTAAAGCTACTATAAACATATGTGTACAGGCTTTAGTGTGGACATAAATTTCCAATCTTTTAGATAAATACCAAAGAACACCATGGCTGCATCACATGCCAAGAATGTACTTAGTTTTGTTAAAATCCACTAAACTGTCCGAAGTGGATGTACAACTCTGCATTCCCACCAGAAATGCATGAGATTTCCTGTTGTTCCACATTTTTGTCAGTTTTTGGTATGGGGAAGACAATAGAGGAGATAATTTTATTCAACTACAGGAAAATATGGAATTTACTTAAGTAGGTCATAAGTGTTCTGGATTTGGGTCATTCTAATAGGTCTGTAGTGGTATCTCAATGTTTTTAATTTACATTTTCCTGATGACATAAGTGGAGCATCTTCTCCCAAGTGGCTTTAATTTCCTATTCTTAATTATGTTGTTGTCCATGTGCTTATTTGCCATCCATATATCATCTGTCAAGTCTATGTTCATTTATTATATGAAGTTTGTTTTTCCTACTGATTTTTTTTTTTTTTTAAAAGCAGAGGTTTTTTTTTTTTTTTTTTTAAAGATTTTATTTATTTATTTGAGACAGAGAGAATGAGAGAGAGAGAGAGAGCACATGAGAGGGGTGAGGGTCCTAGGGAGAAGCAGGCTCCCTGCCGAGCAGGGAGCCCGATGCGGGACTCGATCCAGGGACTCCAGGATCATGACCTGAGCCGAAGGCAGTCGCTTAACCAACTGAGCCACCCAGGCGCCCTTTCCTACTAAGTTTTGGCAGTCAGTTGTCTATATGTTCTGAATATGTTATCAGATACAATATATGTTATCAGATACAGTTATGTGTATATATTTTCTCCCAGTTTGTGGCTTGTTTTTCTGAATAGCATCTTTTGAAGAGCAGAAATTTTTAATTTTTATAATGCCCGATTCACCCATTTGTTCTTTTATAGATTATCTTTTCTTATCTTAGAAATTTTTTTCTTAACATAAGGCTACAAAGGTTTTCTCCTGTATTTTCTCCTAGAAGTTTTACAATTTTAAATTTTACAATTAGGTTGATCTATTTTGAGTTTATTTTTGTATGAGTAGTAGATCATGAGTTTATTTTTGTATGAGTAGTAGACCAAAGTTTTATGTTGTTTTGGGGGTTTTTTTGCATGTGGATATCCAGTTACTCCAGAATCCATTTTTGGAAAAGTCTATCATTTTTTGCTAAATTTCCTTGCATTTTAACTGGGAATCAATTGTCTAAACATGAGTGAATCTATTTCTGTACTCTATATTTTTAATCAATTTTATGGCATCCATGCCAAAACCACTCATAATATCTCAAAATAAAGCATATCCCCTATTTATTTTTTCTTTTCCAAATTATTTCAGTTCTTTGAGTTTTGTTTTGTTTTGTTTTTTAATTCGTGGATGTTAGAATCAGTTTGCTCATTTTCTATATAGCCTGCTGGGATTTTGACTGGGACTTAATTGTAGTTTTAAATAATTTCAGAACTGACACCTTAACATTAAATCTTCTGACCATGAACATGGTACATTTCTCCTTTTTTTCTTTTAGGTCTAATTTAATTTCTCTCAGTTATGTTTTGTAGCTATCAGGTTTTTTTTGTTTATTTGTTTTGCTTTATTTTATTGTTGTTTTAATCAGAAGTCTACTGTCTTTGAGACCAATTTTCTGAATTAAATTGTCTCTAAAGTACTCAAAGTTGTTTCTGTTTTCCTGTTTTGGCTCTTAAAGGAACACTCACCAATTTCTCAACTCCTCTAGTTCTATATTAAAAGCAGCATTCTGAATAAGTCAACCTGAGTAGTCCCCCAAAGTAAAAGTCAGTTTGATGGTTGTAAGATCAGTGACCATAACAATTATTTGACTTCCTTTTAGTGTAAATAGACTGAGTTCAAAAGGGAAGAGAAGAAATAGGGGAATAGAAGAAATGGGGAAAACAGTATAGGAGATAGATGATTTTATTCAACTAGAGCAAAATACGAAAATTACATAAGTAGGTCAAAAGTGTTCGGCTCAGGTCATGATCCCGGGGTCCTGGGATCGAGCCCCGCATCAGGATCCCTGCTCCGCGGGGACTCTGCTTCTCCCTCTCCCACTCCCCCTGCTTGTGTTTCTGTTCTCTCTCTGTCAAATAAATAAATTAAATCTTTAAAAAAAAAAAAGTGTTTCTTACTATGTGGCAAAGATTCATCTTGCGTACTAGACAGTGGTTTATAATTTTAGGAAGTTAGAATAGCCATCAGAAAACTTGCTTTAGTTATATGTAATGAAGAGTAGACCTGAATAGATGGGTACAGTTTTGAAAGTTAGAAATGGGGAAATAATTTTTAATTTGATGAAACTGTTTAAAAAAAAAACAGGCTATAAAAGATGGTGTGTTTTTTGTTTGTTTTGTTTTCTTAAAGTCTTCATCTATGGTTTAATGGGAGTTGAGGAAGGGATAGTGTGAGATCAGGTTATGATGGAACTGTAATATTTTGCTTAGGAATTTCATTTCATTATTTATGTGACAATTCACTACTAAATGTTCTTGTTTGCAAGTGACTAAATCAAGCATAAATTTTAGGACCCAGTCTGGGACCAGTATGAATGATGAGAGGAAGAAGCACAGATGCTCTACTAGTACTAGAATTACTTCTAATGAGGGGACTATTTAGGGCAATGAGAATGAAAATGGGAGCCTATCAGTGATGTACCCTACAAGAGAAGGAACACAATACATGTGACTTTAACAATACATTGCTTTGCTATCTGGACTCTCATTCTCTGAATTCTAGTAGGTTATTGCATTTCTAGAATACATGCAAGAAATCCAGCCATCATTAATCTGCCTTATTGTGTGCTAATTGTGTATATGTATAATTAAAATGATGTATTCATTGATATATGCACTTATTTAAACTGTATTAATTTAAAATTGTGTTAGTACGTGCTTGATAATATTTACTTAGTTTCTTAAGCACTTAGCAGCTATTTAGATGTGAACCTATACTTTTATCCCAAATACTTAAAGCAGTCCTAAAGAACTTATATTGACAAATCATTATTACAATTTAAATAACTAAGTTATAAATAACTGAAAATAATTTCTTTTGAACATTCCGTACTTTTAAACTTTTCAAAAATCTATTTTTTGGTTTGTAATTAGTATGAATTAATGAGGTTCTTGCTATAAAATTCATTCCAATTTCCTTGCTAATCAAAATTCATTCTTGCCTGCTCTGAAGGTGTGGTTTGGATGATTGAATATTATGTTCTCTGTGGTTTCTCCACTCACAGGTCAATTAACTCCTTTGCTTCAACTTCTCTGTTTGGAAAATGGCTCTCTTATTGCTTGTAATTCAGCTTTCTCACAGGAGTGCTGTGAAGTATAATGAAGAGGGAAGTAGTACTGACAAATTGAAATTGAACAGAACTGAGGATTCAAGGATCTATGATTTGCACCTGGTCTTGTTAGTCAAGAAATATTGTAAATTAAACTTTTTCAAGACTTAAATTGTCCTTGTATAAAATAATAGAATGAGTTTTCCTGTTATTTTTTGGAAAGACTTAAGGACCATCTGTGAGAGAAAAGATAAAAAGGGGAAATAATAGCCAGAAGTAAAAGTAACGAATATTAAATTGAGGTACTGAAAGAAGATCAGTTTGTAAAGAAGAAAAGTGAGGGGAGTGGGGGAGTTGAGAAGGAACATTAGCAGATCCAATACTTCAAGAAGGAGAGGACAGAACCTGGAACTCATTTTTCCTGACTTTTTCCTCACTTGTAGGCACATTTGAGTAAAACTTCAAACTAAGAAAGATGTGGGAAGAACTGGCAGTGTGAGTGTGGGAAAAGATAGAATAAACAGAAAGCTGATCTCCTTAGTAATAGGTTGGCTACCTGTTGGTTCTTTTTAACTAAAGAAGTGGGGGGAAAAAGGAGGAGTTGAGAGAAAAAAGACACATACAAGGAAAGCAGACAAGTCATTAGAACATCTAAAGGCAATTCTTCATCTGAAGACATTCAGGGGAAATGGCAGTGGATAGATCCTTGGTAATCTGAAGAGTATTGAGAATGCCTTTCACAGATAACATGTATGGGAGAGCATTCTATAAATTGTAGAAGTGTATGGATATGTTTAAAGGAAGTATTTAGAAGGAAGATTATTGAATTCAAAATATACAGGACTTTTTTTAATTACAGAGACTGTCTACATTGGCATTAATGGCATTAAATAGGGCAAGGGTAAAGCGTCTTATTTAGAATTTTGTTGTTTCCTTAGATGACAACTTCCAGTTTAAAGAGATCAAGTTCATTTCTATTCCTGAGACTTCCAGTGTGATTATGGGAAAAAAGAAATAAGGTTGAATATAATAAGGAAGTTAATATCTCATTATTAATCATCCTTTACTCTGGAGTAAAGAAAAGTAATCATAAGTATATTTAGTGACATGGCAGCAGCCATAAATATATAAACTGAAGAGTCAAATGAATTTGCTTCATACTTAAGTATAGAGCTGTGTCCAAGGAAGATTTCACCAAAAAGTTTTCTATATCAGCATGCATTTGTAGCATTGAAAATAGAGAAAACTGATATATGACCACTAAATCTTATTCAGGGCAATTTGAAAAGTCATATATTTGTATTGGAATTGATCAGAATTTCATATTTACTCAGATATGAGTAAATATGAAAATTTTTATTCTTAAAAATTCATGTACTATTCCTTAATGATTCCTAAGCTTTGTTCTTGTCAAATAATTTAATGTCATATGCTAATACCACCAGTATAGGAATTGTAAACTAATATGCCTATTAGAATTTCATTTGGTAGCTATTCAATGAAACATCTCTATCCTTGTCTGACACTCTTACCTTTCACACTTACAAGTGTTTTCTTTTTTCCCTGATTCTTCCTGTCTGACTCTCAACCCCCAGATGCATTCTTGCAATGAGGATGATAAAACAGAAGAAACTTCTTAAATAGATCATAGCTCATTGGTTGAAGAAGGATTTTGCATAGCTTGTCAAGGCCATCTCATTGCTTCTCTAACTACTGGAGTTGTTACCTACTCTGTTCCCCATGCTGATGACAGTGGCCTACTGCATAATGTCTTTTTTCTTGGTCTGTTCATTAGGTGAACTCTGAAGCTGGGAGAATCTTAGTGACAGAAATATGTTTTTGGCATTCACTTTCACCAAATCCTATGCGGGAAAATCTCCTGAGAGCATCCATGTTTTTCTTATGCTTAGGCAGTGATACATATCCTATCTTCTCTGGATATAATTAACATTGCTTTTCCAGGCAAATGGTGGGCAGATCCCCAAACTCTTTCTCCTTAGCTGATGCTTTGTTCCCTTCCACAGAACCATGAGGAATTGTTTCTCTTCCTCTTTTTCCTTGAAACATGAGGAGGGACTAAAGATAGGAGTGTGGTAGTATTCCCCCGAGCTTAACAAGCCTCTTACATCTCCAGATAAATCTCCAGATAAAAAGTAAGCAAGCCCTTGTTCAGGCATACTCCTAAATTCCAGGGATATTTCTGTTAATCACTGTTTTTCTCACCAGACATACAAACACATTCAAGGAGAAAAGATATTAAAAAAAAAAATCTGTAATGTCCAGAAATTCTACGTTCATTGTGGTAGATAGTCTCAAAGGTGGTCCCCATGATACCTACCTTCTGGTCCTCATGCACTCATGAAATGCCCTAACCTTGACAGTTAATGGAATCTTTGAATTGCTTTTAACCATTAGAAGACAGCAAAAGTGAGGGATATGTATATGACCACGGTACATTTTCAGCCATCTTACCAGGAAACTCTTTCTCCCTCACCAGATTTGAAGAGGCAGACTGGCTTGCTGTCCACATCCATATGGAGAGGGTAATGAGGCAAGAAACTGAGGACAGCCTCTGACCAACAGCCAATAAAGGAAACAAAAAAAAAAAAAAAAGATTTTTCTTCATCAAGAAGCAGCTCTTTGCAAAGTCAAGCCTCAGATGATACTATACCTCTGGCAGACACCTAGACTGCAACTTTATGAGATCCTGAAGCGAAGGACCAAGGTAAGCAGTGCCCAGAATCTTGACCCCCCGAAACTGTGAGATAATAAATGTGAGCATTTCTAAGCACCTAAAATTGTGATAATATTGTTAAAACAAATAACCACTACGTTGAGGAAAGACTAATCTCTCCTCACTAGCAAGCTTTATTTTTTGTATTGATCAGTAAGAGATAAGGTTGGAGCAAAACTAGTCCTTTTAGTTTACATTGACACAGTTTATCTCACAGTGACAAGTTTTGCCCCTGAACTTTACCAAGAGTGATGGACGTGGGTGGGAAGGGAAGTGGTAATGGTCTTGAGGGGTGGAAATACATAAAAGGGGTAATGGTCTTGAGGGGTGGACTGTGTTGCAATTAAATAAAAAAGAACAAAAAAGAGAACTTCCATTTTAAGCTGTAATATAAGAGGGACTGTGGGAAAAGGAAGAGAAAATATAATGAGAAAATGCCTACTAAATAGTGGAAAGACCAGTAAAAGAAGAAAATCATAAAAATAATTGTATACTATGAAAAGTCTGTCTTTGGTTGATCTACCAAAATAAATAATGAGGGAAAGAACAGGCAAGTGGGATCCTATAAAACATCAAATCAGATTTTTTTAATGGAGTTATAAGGAACAGAAGCTAGCTTGATGTTACCAAAGAAAAATTAAAGTCAGAAATCATCAATTTTAGTAAGAAATAAGGTCCCTAAATATAACTATGCATCTAATGAAGGAATTTTTTTTCCAAAAGTTTATTCCTACAGGAAAACAAGCCAAATTCAAAAGGGCTTTGAAAGATAGGCATGTCAAAATAGGCCCAGAAATTGGCAAATGTCATTAAGTATGTGTTTCTTAATGTAATCATAGAGGAGGCAGAAAACTAAAGTATGGTGAATTTTGTTGACACAATATGGTTTCCTTCTCCTATGTTATAATACTCTAAGGTTTGAAAGCATAAACTTGTCCCCAGGAAGCAGAGAGCATTTTAAAAATTTCCCAAGGAAAAAGGGACATTTTCAGTCAATTGAATAAAGATTTTTCTAGCTGTTTATGTTAACCTTTGGCAAGTGTTTTCAATGTGACTACATTTTAGAGAAAGAGAAAATCAAAATGTAGGTGGAAATATTTGACAACTCTACACAAAAAATGCAAAATATTATTTTAAAAAGAAAAAGGAATGGTGTAAATTTTGAAGCTTTTTAAAAAATTCATGTTAGCTCAATAAAAATTAAATTCAAACTATCAGATATTTGTAGGGGTTTACTAAAGTTTTGACTCGTTATTTCTGGCAGTGATACATTTGACAAAAAATAACAAGAAATAAACATATCACCAAGTGCTTCATAATTTAGGAGAAATAGTGCTTGGAGACACAACAAAATACAGTCCTTATATCTGAGTTCAGAGCAGCTATCTGACAATGTATCTGGGATTCTGTTTGACAACATATCAGGTTACTAGTTTCCATCAAATTTTGTATTGAACTAGATACTAGTAAGTAGAAGAGAAAACAGAAAAAAATAGACTAATACTCAAGTATTTGTTGCATAAAGATTTTGATGCAGCTTTTAACTCTGAACATAGACAGTTGATAAGGAAAAGGAAAATGGTATGTTGAATCCAGTGCTGGTCTACAAGGATATGCTTTTTTAAAGTTGTGTGGTGACAAAAATGCATTATGACTTTCAAATTTTCAATCTGTGCACAGAGAAAGGAGATGATGAGGGAAACTAGATCATGAAAGAATTGAATATGCTGTTCTCCTTTATTGTTGGGTTTTTGAAAAGTCTGTGAAAAGGCCCAAACATAGTAGGAAAATTAAGTGATTATTTTCCTTTGTAATTGTAATAAAGTGAAATGAGGCTTGAAATAGAATTTGAAGATAAATAAAAATCATCTGGTAGAGAAAAGTAGGAAGGGCAGTCTAGAAAGAGAAACAACATATGCAAAAGACTGTCAACAGGAAATCTAAGTAGTTTTTTATTGCTGATTTTGTCTGCTAGTGAGAGGCAGGAAGTAAAGTGATACAGTTTGGAGATTGAGAAAACAAATTAAAAAATCTAAGAGGTAAAGTACCAAGAAAACTTGATGACTAATTAACATGGGGGTGAGAGAGGGTGGAGTAGAGGATGCCTGAGCTTTCAATAAGGACAGCTGGGTAGATAATGGTGTCGCCTACAGAGACAGCAAATACAAGAATAATCAGATGTGTAGTCGTGAGTGGTGGAACAGAGAGCAGAAAAACAAGAGCAGTTTAAGATAATTTTACTTTGGAACACTGAAACGGGGATGCCAGTTAAGGCATTTTATATGAAGGGCTAAAGTAAGTTTATAGTATGATTTATAAATTAAAATAAGTTTCAAAATATCTTACATTGTTTTATTGAAGTAAAACTACCTACAAAAAGGTGCACCGATCTTAAATATTTAGCTCAATGAATTCTCATAAAAATGCACACACTGTAACCTCCAGCCAGGTTGGGAAATAGAATAAAAATATGACCTCAAAAGGCCACTTTGTGCTACTCTGAAACACCATGCAGTCTGCCTCCTAAGAGGTAATCACTATATGCATTCTTAATATGATGGATTTGTTTTGCTGGGTTTTCATCTGTGTACAATGGAATCATGAAGCATATTCATTTGTGTCTTACTTTCTCTTTGTTACTCTTCTTAAGTATCTTCATCTGCACCTGCCATCATTTTTCACTGCCTTTTCATTGATTGAGGAATTTTTTAAGTTTATTTTTTCCATTGTTTTTTTTTCTTCCTGTTGGTCACTTCTATTATTGACTCTGAGGACAACTTTTTTTGTTTTTCCTTACAACTCTTTTCTTTGTCAAGATCATTCTCTCTACCCCCCAATGGCAATATGTAGCCACTATTTTCACAGTTAAATATATGTAAACTTATTTAACTCTTATGACAACCCATTGGATAGATATTATTACTATTATATTTATTATATATAATTACATGCATTGTATTATTTCTATTAGATTTCTATTATATTTTATAATATATAAAACATGAATAATATTGTATTTTATATAATATTACCATTTCTATTATACATAAGGAATCTGAGGCTCAGAAAGTTTAAATGACTTGCTCACTAACTGGTAAGGAGTTGTAGGGAGGATCTGAATTCATAAATGACTTAAACATTTATATTTGATGTAATATTTATAATATCCATATAGAAAAATCTGCATAATATCAGAGCTGTGAACACATACCTTAGAATCTAAAATTGTAGTCCCCAGAAAAGGAACATCAGGATCAACTGGGAAATTTTTAGGAATGCACATTCTGTGGTTGTACCCAGATTTATCAAATCTGTATTTTAACAAGCTTATCCTTATGCATGCTAAAAATTTGAGAACCAGTGCTTTAAAATATTCTTTGCTATAAAGTTTGCATGAGGCTGAACTAAAACGAACTAATTTTACTAAGGGCACAAACTCTACAATAATTACTTTGTTAGTATTTGCTAATGGCTAAGTGATTAAAAAATATCACTTACAATGTTGTGGTAAGAATATATAGAGACATGTTGAAAATATGAACACCTCATTTGAATTTTAGTTGGTAAGGCTAGTAGACTAAAAATTAAATTTCAGGATCTTAAATCAATGGAGAGCATTTACACTGGCACTTTTATGAGTTCCTAGAAATAAATTTGAGTGCAGAAAAAGTAGGTAAGTATAGAAATGTGGAACAGTATCTTATATAGAGATTTCTTCTAGGGGAAATTATGTTTGAATAATTTTTTAAATGAATTGGTGAGGGAAAAGGAAGCTCTTGGAAAAACTGGTTAAGGAATATTAAAAGTAACCATTTTAGAGGAGATTACAAAGAACTATTTTTATGTCATGAAAAATGAAGAAAAACAGGCATAAGATATTTCAGTTCATTGCCAGGGACTCTGCTTTTAAAATCTGTTTTCAATCTTACTGTTTTATGTGAGAGTAAAACTGAATTTGACACACTTCAGAATTAGTATAGTTACTTTTAAAATTTAAATTAATTTCAGAAAATCTTCCATGTTCTCAAATTTTTGGTACCATAGTTTTGACTTGCATGTTACTGAGATAGTTGTACAATATCGGTCAATTTATAGGTCTGTAAACAGCCACACCACTCAGACTTGTATTATTGTCCCATCCTAGAGCCTGAGTTGTAGCTTTTTCTGAGTTGTAATATTTTTAATTTGTAAACAGAATGTTCAAAGGTGCATGATGACATTTATCATATTTGGATTTATGTTTGTGAAAAAAAAAAAAAAATGGAAACAGCCTAAATGGTCAAAATACTATCTGGTTAAATAATTGTGGTTTCTCAGTATAATGAAATGCTATAAGACTAATGTAAAATCATGCTGAAGTGTTATATATGATAATGGGGAAATGGTGTTAAATTGGTAAGAGAAAAGAGAAGAATATAAGATAGTTTCATATGATCGTATAAAAAAAAGTGCATTTCAGACTTGAGGAAAACCTACCGCAAGGTTTTTTACATTGCTTATTTCTGGTAGGTGAAATTACAACCAGTGGGAAATTACCACTGTTTGCTTTCCTGGGTTTTCCAGTTTTTCTGCCACATATGTATCTGTTTGATAATTAGAAAAATAATTGTTAAAAATCCCCTTCGAATAATAATCCTGAATTCCAAATTGTTGAATATTATAGAAAATAATTAAAAGTGATTTGAAAACATGATATTTTGTTCATTTTAAATAACAGCTCTTTTGGTTGGGATAAAGTTGAGAGCAAATAGAAGTGACTGACTAAAGAATGCCACTGTTTTCTGCATTTTGTCAGAATCTATGAATTGAAGCAGAAAATATTTGTGGTCACACAGTGAAAAAATGATTGAAATAGAGGTTACTAATTTTCAAGAGAAGAAAGGAAGGTTGGAATAAAAGTTTAGATTTTTCCCTTGGTCCTTCTTTGCCGCAGCCATTGTGTGTGTGCTCCCATCAACTTCTTAGGCCCAACACAGGGTGGATGGTATGTGATATAATCCGTTTATGATACTAGATTGAGCAGTTTATTATACTAGATGAGGTACAGGCAGAAAACAATGGATTGTTTTTCTCTAGTTCCTGTTAACATCTCTTAGATACTTATTTCCCCGTCCCTCATTGAAAAGTCCTTCAGATCCCTCTTAATTAAATGAAAGTCTACTTTAAAACAATGATCACATAAATTCCAAACTTTCATCCATTTCATAACTTACACCCTTTCCTAGTTCAGGTTTACCTTAAGTCTGAAAAACCTGCAGTAGGAAATGCAGGTATGATCCATTCTCCTTCATTACCTGTCACTGTTTTGGACCTCTAGAGAGTTGGAGCTATAAGGGAGAGGAAGTAAGAGGAAACTCAGAACATTCTGGATGTTAATAATTTACTGTTAGTATCCTCTGGATGCTGTGATTGCACAATTGTTGGCTCTTTCGTAGGATCCCCTAGAGGTCACCTTCCTCCTTTGAGAATTTCTCATTACAAATTCCCCTCACATAGTGATAAATTCTCAGGCTTTCTACTTAAAACTTTGTCTTTGACCCTTGGTCTCCAGTGATTCTTCCCTTTCATTGTGTTTTATCCATCCAGGCAATTCTCATCTTTCAATTTCTTCCCAAAATGGACCTGGTCCAGCTCTCTTTTGTGAGATCCACATCTCATCTAGGAGAAACTAGCCTACCATCTTCCTCCAAATTTTGGAAAAACAAGCTCTTAGCAAAATAGTCTAGTCTCTTTCCTCTGACACTGGGCAAGGCACTTCTAGCCACTGACTCCTGCCTTTGTTTTTTTCCAGGCCAAAGTCCTATGGCAATCTGTTACATTTGAAAGATACTATGGCTAATTATAAGATTCTTTTTAATTATAAGATTTTTAACTAACAAAAACAATTGCTTCATTATCTTTTGGCATTTAATTTTGGGTCTTTATATTCATATTTTCTCTCTCCCTGCCTTTTTATGTAACATTATAGGCAACATATTCTACTCTATCTTCAAGTTTATAAACATTCTATCTCTTTTGAGAGATAGATATTTTGCTGGATAAACTATTCATCCAGTTTATAATGGTAATGCTTATATTTTTCATTAAAAGAAATTTAAAAAAATGACCTGATTATATTTTTAAAGGATTTATTTATTAGGAAGAGAGAGAGAGAGAAAGTGAGCATGAGCAGGAGGGTCAGAGGAAGAGGGAGAGAGCATCCCATCAAGCTGAATCCCATCAGGCTGAGTGCAGAGCCTGCTGCAGGGCATGATATCACAACCATGAGATCATGACCCAAGGGGAAACCAAGAGTCAGTCATTTAACCGACTGTGCCACCCAGGGGCCCCTATTTGGTTACATTTAATAGCATCTTGTTCTCTGGTCAATTTTTGATCCCATTTTATTTTTCTATATAATGTATATATGGTAATTTATAGTTTATTTTTAAATTCTATTACTGGATGTCTTTGGAGGTATAATTCTAAATTATATCTGTTGAATCTTGCTCCTAGTTTTGCTTATAGATTTTTGTTTTGTGTTTAGCTCATACTTGGCTAAACTCAGTCTAATGGATCTGCTTAATTTTTCCCCCCTAGGGACAATTAGCATTTGCTATTACATCTAGAGGTGCTACCTGCTATAATTCTCATACCTGTCTTGAACATTTCCTGGAAACTCTGCCCAGAAATCAGAAATAACTGTTATAAAGTATTGTCTTGAAATATGTCATAGAGCCATCACTAACTGTAAAGGAGACTGTTAGAGTACTATTTCTGTGTTTCATGTCTCCCAAACAAAATCAGGCTATCTTAGAAAGAGAGAATGGAAAAGTGTAGGTAGGCTAGTAGCAGTCACAATATAGTCTATTTTGAGAATGGCACTGTTTAAACATTCAGGATATAAGTTAGCTGCATGAATATTTCATGTAAAATTCAAAGCAAAGACAAAATGTATTTGCATTATTCCCTCAGCTTCTTTAATTAGGCTCATAATATTTTTAGGGTATGATAATCATGTGAGTATTATTTCTAAAAAAATGATATGAGACACTCCAGTTCATCCTTTGAAATTTGAATTTAATTTTAGGCACTCTGTTTTACACCAGTAAAGATAAAAAGTTGAAGTATGTCAAATACATATAATCAAAATAAAAACTGTAATTTACTTCTGGTGTATGAAAAGCCATTTTTTTGGTTGTCTGTTTTCTAGGAAAAGTTTTAGTGTCATAAATAATTTATATTGATGACAATAGTTGTAAGAAAATATTTCAGCTTTTAGCTTTTTTTTTTTTTTTTTCTATCCAGGAATGTTAGCTAAAACATTGCCTAAGGGCGTTGAAAGAGAAAGTTTATTGATTAAAATGAACTTAAATTATTTACACTGATTTTTCTATACATTGGAAAAGTTTATGAGACTCAGACATAACTAATCAATATATTTAACCCTGTGAACTGCAATTCTTTGGCTCAGAAAATATATATATATATTTTAGTCTTTTTATGCTTGGCATTGTCAGAGGTGGTTGAAATTTTATAAGTAAAATAAAATAAAAGATCCAGCAGATTAATTTTTTTTTTTTTTTAGAGAGAGAGAGAGAGCACATGAACCGGCAGTGGGGGGTGGTGCAGAGGGAGAGGGGGAGAGAGAATCAAGCAGGCTCCATGTCCAGCATGGAGCCTGACAGGGCACTCAGTCTCATGACCCTGAGATCATGACCTGAGCTGAAATCAAGAGTTGGATGCTTAATTGACTGAACCACCCTGGCACCCGCCCCCAGCAGATTAATTTTAAAATACTGTTAAGGGATGTATCTGTAAGGTAAAATGAGAGGGGAAAGTGTCATTGTCTGAATCTATTATCAAGAAAAGCTTCACACCAGAGGGTAAAAACTTTCTTGGTTTGAGAAGAAGGAATAGGAGTATTTCATATCCCAGAAGGGTGTATTCAGTAAAAACATTTCAAACTGAGAAAGCTCATACACAAAGATCCACAGTTTCAGGGCAGAATAACCTGTAGTTTAGTGCGGTTTGCAGGGAGAACAAAAGCTTGAGAATAAGCCCATATTAAATCACACTATAAAGCAATATAAAGAATCTAAACTTTATTTCCAAGAAACAAAGCCAGCTGACTTTTCTCAGAGAACATAAACAAAAAGAATAAGTCTAATTTCAATAAATGAAGAAGCTCATTCACTTTAATTCATAAATATTGGGATTTTATCTTACAAATAAAACTTTTAAGCCACTGGAAAGTTGTGAACAGGGGAGAAATTGTTATTGATTCATTTATAAATGTATGTTGATAATTATCCACTTAGCCTGTTTTGCTTACTGCTTGGTTCACCTCTCTATAGAGGAATTGAGCAGGAGTGATTTACTCTTTTTTATTTTTTTAAAGATTTATTTATTTATTTTGGAGAGAGTGTGTGCATGCAAGTAGGGGGAGGAGCAGAGGCAGAGAGAATCCTCAAGCAGACTCCCCACTGAACACAGAGACTGTTGTGGGGCTTGAATCATGGGGCTTGATCCCAGACCCCTGAGATCATGACCTGAGCCAAAATCAAGAGTTGGCCGCTTAACCAACTCAGCTACCCAGGCACCCCAGGAATGATTTACTCTTAAGTGAGGTTTTGGCATTAAAACTTGTTTACCAAAATGATCTAGAAAAAGAAATAAGCTTACCTGTTGAATGAATGTGTTTTAATCTCATGATAATTACAAATCTGTAGGAAATGTATCTTTTTGGGAACGAGAAAGAAAGAAACTAATAATGCTCTTAGTTTAGCATAGTGAAAATAGTGGAGGTACATTTTTCCAAATGGTATTTGACATTTATTTGCAAGGTTTTGTTCAAAAAAGGAAAGTGAAAACCCTTATCTTTTAAAAAAAAATGTTGCAATGAATTTGCAAGCCTAGCCTTTGAAAGATCTCAGGATTCAGAAACTAGTTTAAATTTCTATAAGAGCATAAGTTTTACATAAGTTTTAATAATTTATTTGATCCTCAGGAGGAAAAGAAAGTCAATTTGAAGAGCTTTATGTTTCTCTTCCTCAGGTAAAACAAGAATAGCTAATTTAAGAATGTTGGGCTTATTATTTTAAGCCTTTACACCAAATCAATACTTGTTTCTGAAAGAATATAGTTATTTGCATTGATATTAACATAGAAGGTATTGTTACATGAAAACAGTCATTTCCAAACTGAAAGTTTGGTAGATATAGATTCCTGCTTCTTTTAATGGAAAACTAACAATCAAATTTGATTTCCACTAAACAAAAAAATAAAAAAAACTTCTTACGTAGTTCTGTGAGGTGAGATTTTCCTATTGCATTGGAAAGGGGGTATATGTAGTCAAGTCAATGCTATAATGAGGCTACAGAGGTAATATTTTGTGTAATGGATTATTGCAAACTGAAAGGATGAGGCTTAGTAGCTAGAAAAGCAGTCTTCCATACTGAGACTGGTCCTCTTCCTATTCTAATCAGACCCTGGTCCCTACCTACAACCATTATTGACCCAACCTTGCTCTTGAGCCACTTCTGATACATTTTGTTAAAATCCAACTTGCTCTTCATTTTATGAAAATTCTTAAATTTTAAATAATCTAAAAATCATTAAAGTGATAAAAGACTGAAGAACTTTGAGAATTGGTAAATTCTCACTGGAGTGAGAATTATTACCATGAGAAGAAATAGTTTATCTTCATCCTTAAGGTTCCTACTTATGACTATTTATTTTTAATGATTTTATTTATTTATTTGAGAGAAAGAGAAAGCATGAGTAGGGGAAGGAGCAGAGGGAGAGGAAGAAGGAGACTCCCTGCTGAGAAGGGAGCCTGATGCGGGGCTCGATTCCAGGACCCTGGGAATTCAGGGTCCTGACCTGAGCCAAAGAGAGATGCCACCCAGGCAACCCCTACTTATGACTATTTTTAATGACGTGAGGTTTGGGGAGTTGGTATATAATCTTCTGTTATTTCAGAGAATAAGTACTTAGCGACCCAGTTTACTTCACTCCCTCCCGAACGGTTTTTCAATGAGATTATTTTGGGACTTGAGTTCTCCAGGATCAAATGGTTCTCTGTACAACTCTTGGCAAGTGTGGGTGATTTAAAGCTCAGAACTCTACTGTGAGTGTTAGTGCTATGCCTTATAGCTCTTAGAAAATGATGCAAGCAGTATTTCTTTTTTCTGGATTAGGTTAATTAATCACCGTATTTTCTTTCTAACAGACAGGCAAAAGATTTGCATGTAGAAGTATCAAATTACTTTTGATGTGCATATGGTTTAGAATACTAAAAAGAAAAACAAACACAGAAATTCTGTGAAGATAATGATACTTCTCTGCTTATATCAATGTGAACTGCCAATTGGGGTACAAATGTTCCATTCTATTGATAACAATTAAAATAGCTTCAGCCAAGACCCAGCTCATGCTTTAGTGTGTGCTGCCAACAGAGCTGAACATAGAGGTTGGGACTCACAAGGAGACAGTACACAGAGCTTTGTCACCAAGGTGACTTTATAGGAGGCCATCTGTGGGAACTCAAAGAGATATTCTAGAACTAGTTTTGTTTTGGAGCTACCAACTTCCAAAAAGAATCCACAAAATCTTATTGGCCTTTTGTATTTTGGAGGCAGGAGTTTCCCACTGAAGTCTCTTCACCAATCACCAGATAGGCAAAATAAAGACTCTTGCAGCAAGGAGCTCCGAAAAGAATTCAATGAGCAGTAAAATCACCCTTTTGGCATTCATCTCCTTCAAACCTATGTGACTGACCTCTCATTTGATGAAGATCCTTTTGTAGACTTTGCTAGTATTTTTAGTGAAAGCAACTGAGTGTTGCTGTTCAGTGAAGAACTGCACAAATGATACAACAAGTGACATCTTTAGACCTTGGGAGTCTGACCTCTCAGCCTTGCATTTGTAAAATGCTGCCAAGTCCCACGATAACTTTTCTGCTCTGGTTGGTATTCCAAAATCAGGGAAGGGAATGATATACTGTTGAGACCTCACATTTCTAGACAAATTGTTCCTTTTCTATATTGGATCCTGGCAGGTCGAAGGGCAGTTTGTATTGTTCATGTCAATCATGACTGGATGGGTACAAATTTGGGTGTCCCTTCACCTTGAAGATGGCCTTTTATGATAATTCTCACTGGGCCTTGTGTGGTTATGTGCATCATCTGTGCACCTCCTTTGCAAATACTCTGTAGTCACCAGGGGTCTCCAGGGATTAATTTTGGTGGAAGAATGTGTCTTTGGTTGAAGCAGAGCTTATTTGTCAGAGAAATAGACAGATATCTGGTTTGTGTTGGAATGTCTTTTTAAATTTAATTTATTTATTTGCCAGGGAGAGAGAGGGGGAGCGGCAGGCAGAAGGAGAAGTAGGCTCCCCACTGAGCAGGGAGCCGAATGCGGGACTCGATCCCAGGACTCTGGGATCATGACCTGAACTGAAGGCAGATGCTTAACTGACTGAGCCACCCAGCCATCCTGATTTTGGATATGTTTGACATGATACTTCTTACCCAGCAAGCATTTTTGGATTTAAGAGATGAAAAACCTCTCTCCCTATCCCATATGGACAGGAATTGACAAACATCCCCCTGCAGTAGGCTCAGGCAAACGTCTTAAAAACCTGGATACCTTGATTTACTCTCGAGGATCTTATTAGCTTATTATTCTCAGATGGATTCTGCATCTCTGTAGTATTTTGTCTTGGCCCTTCAAAACCATTTTCTGTCCTTACAAATCTCTTATAATATCACTGTTAATTGAAACTTGAGAGGAGCCTTAGAAGCCCCATTGGACTATTTTTTGTGTTTTTGTTTTTTTTTTTTTCCTGTGTTATTGGTGGGTCTTCATTTATCTTTGCCTTGGCTTGTGCTGTCTAGGATAACTATGCAACACTTGACACAGGATCCAATATGTACAAGTCTATTAGTAGAACCTCCTGGGGCATCAGGGTCTCTGATTTCAACATTTCATGTGAGTTTCCTTCCACTCATAAAAATATCTAATGTCAGTGGCCTGATCCACAACTTGATGTTTGTCTTAGGGAAATGCCAAGAAAAGAACTAGACTTCTCACTAACAAAGATGTAAGTTAAAAGCCTAGGTTGCATGGGGCGCCTGGGTGTCTCAGTCGTTAAGCATCTGCCTTCAGCTCAGGTCATGGTCCCAGGGTCCTGGGATTGAACCCCACATCGGGCTCCCTGCTCAGTGGGAGGCCTGCTTCTCCCTCTCCCACTCCCCCTGCTGTGTTCCCTCTCTCACTGTGTCTCTCTGTCAAATAAATAAATAAAATCTTAAAAAAAAAAACTGGTTTGGATATGACCATAATTTTGGATTGTAGACTTGGTAGGCAGAGAAATATGTGTGGTGGCCAATACCTCCCACTGTTTCTCAACACTTCATATCAACTTGAGTGGCCTATTCAGGGACTTTGTTGAATTACTTCAGGCCAAACTCCAATTCAAAGTTTGGGAATTTTTTCTTTGGCACAAGCTGAGCTTATTGCCCTGATGGTCTTATTTTCATGACCCTATTTTATTTTATTTGTACTCCATACTATTATTTGGATTTCCAACTTTATACAAGGTTTCTACAAACAAAGTGAATGAGAAACCTTATCAGAAAAATTTTTTTTAAGATTTTATTTATTTGAGAGAGAAAGCGAGAGACAGAGCATGAGCAGAGGGGGAAGGGCAAAGAGAGAGGGAGAACCCCGCTAATCAGGGAGCCCCCCAATGTGGGGCTTGATCCCAGGACCTGGGGATCACAACCTGAGCTGAAGGAAGACACTTAACCAACTGAGCCACCCAGTTGCCCCCAAACCCTATTGGAAATCTAATTGTTTTCTGTCTCTGATGGGAAGGCTTACATTTATCAGACTTCTGAAGTTAAGAAACAGGGCATTGTGAGAAGAGAAAAATTGTCCAGTGAATGACTCTACACTCTTCTGTTGCTTAGTAATGACAGAAATAGTGTCCGCAGGTCTCCTTTGCCTATCGAGTGGACCTATACTTCATCTTAACTTCTTATAGAAGCGAGGGCTTCCTATGTGTGCATTATAAAATGTTGCAATAAACAACATGAACACATTTAAGAAAGTGTGCTCAAAAAAGTTGTACCAAAAAAAGAAAATATAAAAAAGAATCCATGTTGAACAGACTCTGGTGTCTAATTTTGCATGTAAGGGAACGTAGAAGTCACACTCCACCCTGATTACAAGTAAAAAGTGCAAAGCTGAACTGAAAAATCAGTAGTCTTCTTGGATTCATGAGAAAGAGAAGGGCAAACCACTGCCCCAAGACTGGAGAGACATATCAGTACAGGGAGTCACAGCTTACGGGAACTCCTTTGAGAATCTGTGCTGTACTGTAATTGATGAACTGTTCTAGCATACTGTGCACAAATATGCTTGCTCTTACCACCTCTTTTCGGCAGACTACTGAAGTCCTGGCAAAAGCACTTAGAAAAGAAAAAGGAAATAGTACACAAATTAGACAGGGAAGTAAAACTATCTGTTTACAGATGACCTGATTATATATGTAGAAATACTAAAATTCAAAAAGCTGTTAAAATTAATAAATGAACTCTGTAAAATTGCAGGATACAAAATCAACCACTGTGTTTCTATACAAAAACAACATACTGTCAGAGAAATTCAGAAAACAATCTCATTTACATTCACATCAACAATAATAAAATACTTAAGAATAAATCTAAACAAGAAGGTTGAAGGACCTATACACTAAAAATTATAAGATATTAACAAAAGAGATTGGAAAGGACAAATAAATGAAAGATTTTAGTGTAGCTATATAGCTCTCTCTTGGTTACTGTTTTCATGGTATATATTTTACCATCTATTTGGGTTTTTTAATGTAAAGTGTGTCTTCTATAGATAGTATATACTTTAATCATATCTGTTCTATCAGTTTCTACTTTTTCATTCAAGTGTTTAATCCCGTTGCACTTAATGTAATTAATGATAGCGTACAATTTCCCTGTACCCTTTTATTGTTTTTTATATATGTATTATTTTTTTTTTTGTTCTTTTCCTTCAATAGTGCCTTAATTTCTTTAAATGGATGCTTTCTAATGTATCACTTGAGTTCTCTCTCTCTCTCTTTTTTTTTTTTTTGTATTTTTTATTATTTTCTTAATGGTTATCCTGGGGATTACAATTAACATGTTCTAAGATTCTCCTTTAGATTAATACCAACTTAAGTTCAATAGTATATAAAAGCTTCTCATATAATTCCATCCCCCACCTTTTCCTTTGTGCTATCATTGTTATGAAAATTACCTCTTTATATATTATAACCCATCAACACAATTTTACAATCACTGCTATTTGCAGTTGTTTCAAGAATCATGTTTGAGAAGACGAGAAATCTAATTGAGGGGGGTGGGGGGATAGGTTAGCCTGGTGATGGGTATTAAGGAGGGCACGTTCTGCATGGAGCACTGGGTGTTATACGCAAACAGTGAATCATGGAACGCTACATCAAAAACTAATGATGTAATGTATGGTGATTAATATAGAATAATAATAAAAAAAATTACCTCAAAAATGTATAATAATAATGTCCCTTATGTTATTTTATCAGTGTTTCATTTTTTGTGTGGGTTTGAATTAATGTCTGGTGTCCTTCCATTTTGACTTCCAAGGACTCCTTTTAGTATTTCTTGTAGGGTGTTCCTGGCTGGCAAGGTAATTCCTGTTTTGATTATTTGAGAACATCCTAATTTCTCCTTTCTTTTGGAAGGATAGTTTGGCTGGATATGGAATGCTTGGTTGAATGTATTTTTTCTTCAGTTCTGTTCTAGCAATGAATTAAAATGTATTATAGTTGAGGTAGAATATTGTATTCTGGAATTTTTTAAAAATTTAATTCATTTATTTGAGAGAGTGCATGCATGTAAGTGTGAGAGAGAGAGAGAGAGCAGGGGGAAGGGACAGAGGGAGAGGGAGAAGCAGACTCCTTGCTGAGCAGGTTGCCCGATGTGGGGGCTGGAACCCAGGACCCTGGGATCATGACCCAAGCTAAAGGCAAGAGGCTCAACCAACTGAGCCACCCTGGCGCCCCGCATTTTGGAATTTTTAAAAGATGGTTTTAGTATGAAGTACACTAAAATGTGGATTGTAGTTAGAAGTCATCTGAAGTAGAGTGTGTGTGTGTGTGTGTGTGTGTGTGTGTGAGTGTGTGTGTGATTTGGAAGGAAGCTAGGAGTGGCAATAAGTGGTGTCTGAACTTATGTTTAAAGACCTTCTTTAGTAATGACTGCAGTTATTCTGAAATGTTTTGTGTGGTTATATCATTGTAATTCTTAATGATATTTAAAATGGAATGGTATCCTAGCAAAATGCAAAAAGCACAAATTTGGAAACAATACGTCTGCTGTATGTAAGCATTATAGCATTGCAAAAATACTATGACATATATGTATATATATTTTAACTTCTAAATTGTAGTTTTCTGAATTTGATAATTTGAATTATAATTGTGTTTGGTAGATATTTTGTTAGGAGATTTAAGATAAAGATATTTATCCTTAGAAGATAGCTCATTAGGGCTTGCTAAAACAATCATCTTCCTCACCTAAGATAAATAGTAAAGAAAAGTTAGAATTTTACTTTTATTTCTCTGGTCATTTTCATGATGTCTCTTCCATCCATCATCCATTACCATGCTTCTTTTCCATTTATTCAAAACATTTCTTTTGAACACTTAAAATGGGACAGCCTGTCTTGTAGATGTTGGAAGTTAAACAATGAAGTAAAAAGATAACAATCCTAGCATTCATCATTTTACTGGTGCCAAGATGAACCTGGAACATTATATACATTTAATAAGCATTAATTGATAAAATATATGAATGAATGAAAACTGGATTATAATTACTTTCAGAATGTTTTTAACAATTATTTGCTTGGGGGTTCATGTGTCTGGATTAGCTAGTTTATGGTACAATTAAGGACAGCCCTGAAATCACAGTGGTTTAAAATAATGAGTTTAATTTTTTTCTTCACACTACTTGTCATCACCATTCAGCATAGAAACTCTTTAGGGACCAAATCTGAGAGCTCAGCCACTATCTCAAATATTGACAGTCGCTGTTTGACAGAGAAGAGAGTACATCACTGGCCAGAACACATTACATCACTGGCACATGGCTCCATCTAAAGCCCATTGTAATTGTGCCATGTGCTTTGAATCAGGAAACAATAAAAAATATAAGGTAAAATGCATCAATGCATTCTATTCAGTGTCTTGCTAAGTATTTGGTGGAGAAAGGAGATTTACTTCCAGTTGATCAGATGAAGGTGATAAAGAGAATAATGTAATTGGAGTTGTAGTAAGGCTAGACATGATAAGATCATGGACTCACAAGTGAAATCAAAAGCGGAAAAATGGATTTTATCATTGATGATATCAACATTTAAAACAAGTCTACCTATGCCAAGTATTTATTGCATTTATTATAAGTTCTGTCAGTGTCATCTGGGTTTTTTGATAATCATTGTATATTTCAACAAATAGTTATTTAAGACTTACTAAATACCATACCTTGTGCTTGGACTTGTTTACCAAAGGAAACTAAAGAGGCAATCTCTTGTCCTTAGAAAATTAAAACATCAGTTTCTCAAAGCATGGTGGTTTTCCATACTTTCAAAGGAAACACACTGCTAACACAGAATATTTTCATGTATGGTAAGAGAAGAAAATCTTTCATTAAAATATTTAGGATTTTAAGGAATAATTAACCAAAATATATAAAATTGTCTTCACTACCACTAAAAAACACTAAGTAACTCTGTCTGTATTTAAGAATCTTTGCCTATAGGGGCGCCTGGGTGGCTCAGTCAGTTAAGCGTCTGCCTTCGGCTCAGGTCATGATCCCAGGGTCCTGGGATCGAGCCCCGCATCGGGCTCCCTGCTCAGCGGGGAGCCTGCTTCTCCCTCTCCCACTCCCCCTGCTTGTGTTCCCTCTCTCGCTGTGTCTCTCTCTGTCAAATAAATAAATAAAATCTTAAAAAAAAAAAAAAAGAATTTTTGCCTATAGGGGCTCCTGGGTGGTTCAGTTGGTTGAGCATCCGACTCTTGATTTCTGCTCAGGTCATGATCTCAGGGTCATGGGGTCAAGCCCCTTGTTGGGCTCCATGCTCAGTGGGGAGTCTGCTTGAGATTCTCTCTTTCCCTCTCTCTGCCCCTTCCTGTGCTCATGCTCTCCCTCTCTCCAAGATAAATAAATAAATCTTAGAAAGAACTGTTGCCTGTTCTGAAAATCCCAGACTCAATAATTCCCAGATGAGATGTATACCATATTATATTTTATAATGAAAAACTTTATTTTCATTTTCTGAAGCATATCCATAAAATTAAATTTAAATCTAATAATGTGACTTACATTAGGAAAAATAATTTTCTTATATTTCAGATAAGTATTTGAAAGAATTCTAAGATTATTCATAAATTTATTAGAAACAAATTTGTTAAAACTGACCCTTCTTTCAGTACTGGTAGTAAAAAAAACTATATATTATTAGAAACTAGAGCAATTGTTGAAACAGATTTAACTCTAGCAATTTAATAATCCAATTTTCACTGTGTCATATTATACTGTGCTTCATTTTCCCCAAAATTACATGTACACAAATATGTTGAGAAATAATTTCCCAGGGATAGCAATATATGACTGAGATGTGGCATTATTATATAAGTTTTAATAACTTTTCTTTGCTTATTAAAAATTCTAATTCTAACAGTGTAGCTTTTGTTTCACATTATAATGTAGGCACATGTGGAAAATAGTTTATAGTATTTTACTAAACTATAAATAGTTTATATTACTTTACTATATTACGGTATACAATGTTTTCATCTAATAAATTTGGCACATTCACAGCACACATAATTTTACTTAAGAGAAGTACATTTTTGGCTAAAGATTGAAATTTCAAAATATTTAAAAGGAAATCCTAACATCACTGGTATATCATTTTGTATCACCTAACAAAATTTTTAAAAAAATTTTAAAGATTTTTTATTTATTTGCACAAACTAGCAGGGGGAACCACAGGGAGAGGGAGAGGGAGAAGCAGCCTCCCCGCTGAGCAGGGAGCCTGATATGGGGCTCAATCCCAGGACCCCAGGATCATGACCTGAGCCTAAGGCAGATGCTTAACTGACTGAGCCACCCAGGCGCCCTCCTAACAAAATTTTGATTTCCAAATGTGCTCAAGGAAATTTGATAGATTTTTGCAGAATTCTGTGAAACATAACAAATTTACAAATATTAAAGTTGTTGAATCTGAGTGAATAAGATTAATATATTTTTCTGAAATTTAATTTAGAGTTTGAATCACTGAAAAATCTATACTAAATTCAGGTGATTTTCAATAAGCACTAAGGTGCTTAGAAGAGTAGTTTTTGGTTAGAGTTGGTGATAAAACTCAGAAGAAAAAAAATATAAAGGCAGTTTAATCTTAGACTAAAGAGTCTAATCTTACTCATTAACTCATTATATGGTTTTAATTGAGAAGTAGAGAGTAAAAACCTGTCCTTTAAGAATATTAATTTTTTAGTAATGTGCAGAAAAGATTGGAGGAATGCTAGAGGCAAGGAAACAATTAAGAGGCTTTTGCATTAGGGTGCCTGTGTGGCTCAGTTGGTGAGCATCTGCCTTTAGTCCTGGGATCGAGCCCAGTGTGGGGCTCCCTGCTTGCGGGGGGAGGGGGAGTCTGCTTCTCCCACTCACCCTCCTCCTGCTCATGTGTGCGTGTGAGCTCACTCGCTCTCACTCTCTCTCAAATAAATAATAAAAATCTTAGAAAAGAAGAAAAGAGCCTTTTGCATTAGTCTAAACAAGGAAATAAGAGCGAGGATTGGAAAAGTGGCCATAGGAGTAGAAAACAAAGCCTAGAGATATATTTCAAATATTTTATATTATTCAAGATAGAGAGTTTGAAAGTGATTCATAATTTTGAACTTGATTGACTAGAGACATATAATGATTCCAAAAAGGAAGAAGGTCAGGGATTCTGGCCATGGACATTAAGTATGAGTCTAATTTAAACGTGGAGCTGAAGAGTAGAGCAGATCATCCAGGAATATATTGTAGTAAGGCATTGGAAATGTGGAACTAGAACTTGTATTTTCAGTCTCATAAGGAATAGATGAATTGTATACAATTGCATTATTCTACTTGAACTACTCCTTAAAGCTTAATTTTAAGTTAGTCATTTATTACAAGTTGTAAAATTTAATTTGGAGGATGTGAGTTATCATATATCTTAGAGCTTTTATTTTTCCCTACCACAGTGGATCAGAACTAAAATTTTTTTAACAAGTTAATAAAAATATGGTGACCTTTTTTTAAGAGGTCTTAAAAAATCAAATTTATTTTTCTGATTCCAGTAGTTCAATCATTAATTTAAACAGTCTTTATTGGTAGTTAACAGTATGTGTTATAGGCTTTTGCAGGATAATGTTTATAAGAATTTCATACCCAGACATCCGGTCTCCTGTAAGTAGATAAAATGTTAAAAAGGAAAATAACTATGATGAATCAGGAATGTTAAAGAACATGTCAAACTAATGAAGGAATTTATGTCACAAGATAAATTTTGAATAAACATGTACAAAGACAGTTAAAAGCAGAAGGATATTTAGGGCAAAGGATGTATGTCATATAAAGCATGTGGCTTCTTATCTACTTGTCAATGTTGATACTTGTCAATGCAAATGAGCAATTGGTCATTTTGAAAGCATGCTATTAGTGCTAAGATAAAGCAAATATAATTATAGCAAAGAATTATTTGGCTTACAAAACTTTCAAAAGTGATTTTGCAAAATAATATTCTGTCTTACAATAGACAAAAATATTTATGCATTTTTATGTCACCAATATCAGGTTTTCTCAGATGAATTAGAAAATTTTCTCCTCTTACATTGGAAGTTTTTGAAAACATGTTTCAAATGTTATATTTAACATTGATTACAGTGTAATTCAAATTTTCTCTGTGACTTGTGAGATACCTTCCTTTCAGGAAAGGGACTTTTTAATTGCTGAATCAGTTTTTTTTTCCCCCCTCAAATAGCTATTATGTGCCTGCTCCAAGTATTGGCAATATAGTAGTAAGATAGAATAATACTTCTATTATGAGGGGAGGATAGACAATAGAAAATTAACTGGATATAAAATACCATATTTCAAAGTCTTAAGTCCTATTGAGCCGGCACCTGGGTGGCTCAGTCAGTTAAGCATTTGCTTTTGGCTCGGGTCATAATCCCAGCTTCCGGGGATCCAGCCCCTCATAGGACTCCCTGCTTACCGGGGAGTCTGCTTTTCCCCCTCTCCTCCTCTGCTCCCCCTCCCCCATGCTCGCTGTCACTATCTCTCTGTCAAATAATCTTTTTTCTTTTTTTTTTTGAAGTCTTAAGTCCTATTGAGACCACAAAGTGGAGTAAGAAATTTAAGGGGGGTAGTGTTAATTTCAGTTAAAGTAGTTAGGGAAAGACTCTCTGAGACATTTAAAATTAGCAAAGAGATGAATAAAGTGAGGAAACAAGAGTCAAGGATCTCTAGGTCATATGTTTTCCAGTTAGTAGAACGGCAAGTGATAATGCTGAGACAGGAATGAATATGGTATTTTAAGAAACCAAAAGACCATTGTCAATGGAGCATAATGTGCAAGTCAAAACAACTAGAAAATAATTTTAGAGTATTCACCATGGCCATATCATGTAGGTCCTTATTTATTGTTCTCGGGATGATAGGAATCCATGGAATATTTTAATTTTTTAAAAATATTTTAATTAATTAATTACACAGAGCGAGAGAGGGGGGCAGAGAGAGAGAGTGTGTGTGTGTGAGTGCACAAGCAGGCAGAGTGGCAGGCAGAGGGAGAGGGAGAAGAAGGCTTCCACAAAGCAGAGAGCCCAGCATGGGGCTCCATCCCAGGACCCTGGGATCATGACCTGAGCTGAAGGCAGATGCTCAACTGACTGAGCCACACTGGCACCCCCATGGAACATTTTCAAACAAGAAATAACATAATCTGTTTTAAATTTAATAAATTGTTGAGGTCACCGAAGAAGATGATGTAGGCTTGGTCAAATATAATAGCATAAAAATTACAGAGAACTGATTACATTAGAGATATAGTTTACAGGTAGAACTGACAAGACTTGCTAAGGGATAGTGGAAGTAAACTCTGAGAAAAAGAGTTCAGGGTTAACTCTATTTGGCCTTTTCGGGTCTGAGCAGATGCTGTTTATTGAGCTAGAAAATATCAGGGGTGCTACAGGTTTGATTTGCTTACTAGCATTGAAATGAAGGAGCTTACTATGAATTTGGCAGACAGGGCATAGTTCTGTGACAAGACTTCCCTTCCCATCATTCATATAGGGGGTTTCCCTTCAAGTAGCATTTTATCATTCCCCTCTGTAATAGAAGCTGCAGATCAAAACTCAGTCTACAATATTTAAAGCTATGAAACTTGACTAGATTACACAGCTAGAAATGTTTTATAAAGAAGTGTTCTGAAGACTTAGTCGTGGGGAATCGTATCATTTACTAATGAGAAAGAATATAATCCAGCAAAATAAATGAGAAGAAAACAAATACTGAGGCAGAAGAAAACCAGGAAAATATGATGTTTTATAAAGTGAAGTAAAACACATATTTAAGAGGGAGTAATCAAGGATAGTAAAGGTTGTATGGCTGAATATAGTAAGGACTGAAAGTTGTTCATTAGATTTGGTAACATGGAAGTCATCGTTGACAATAAACAAAATTATCAGTAGAATTGGTAACACATGTCTGAAGTCAGTTTAAAAGAAAATATGTAAAGAATTAAAGCTGGTGTAGGTACACAAATTTAGAGAAATTTTGGTATAAGGGCTATAAAGAAAATGTGTTATAGTGAAGAGATACATAGAATTATAGTTTTTTTTTTTTCCTTCTTACTGGAACATGTCTCAGCATGTTTTATGCTCATAGGAATGATTTAAACAGAGAAAAAATAATGCAATAGAATGGTAATTGCGTGATCAACATCCTTGTATTGATAATAGGGAATGGATCTATAGTTGAAGGGAAGGGGTTATACAGTCATATTAGCAGTATGAAATGCACACAATATTTGCACAAATACATTGAATTTGTAGCATTTAGGTGGAAAGATGAGTTTTTCCTTCAGAGATTATTTTTTAAGTGAACTACAAGTGAGAGTATTAGGTGAGAGAGTAGGGGAGGTTGGGGGGTTCAAGAAAGAAGAAACAGTATGAAGTGGTTGAATTGAAGCATTGGACGATGCGTTCTCTATATTTAACATAAATGTTATTAATGTGGGATTTCTCTCAAATACCGCATTTGTATCTAGAAAAGATGGAAGTATAGTAGATTTGGCATTGGCTTGAGAAGCTTAAGGCCCAGGGTCTAGTGTCTTTTAATACCTAATCAGGTAATCTCTGATTAATTATCTAAACTCAGGGAACTTCCAAGTCCTCATGTATCAGCATAATGCCCTGAGGTTTTTTTTTTAAGATTTTACTTATTTATTTGAGAGAGAGAGAATGAGAGAGAGAGCACATGAGAGGGGGGAGGGTCAGAGGGAGGAGCAGACTCCCTGCCGAGCAGGGAGCCCGATGCGGGACTCCCAAATCATGACCTGAGCCGAAGGCAGCCGCTCAACCAACTGAGCCACCCAGGCGCCCAATGCCCTGAGTTTTTACTGTATACCAAGCCATTGAGTTTGGATCATCTCATCAAATACTTAAAACTGTTGTGTTAATGTTATTACCTATTTTATGTATTAACCACCCAGTTTTTGGCGAAAGTAAGGAAGTGATCCAACAAGACTTAGCTACCAAGTGTAAGAGTTTGAAATAACATCCTGATTATATGACCCTAGAAGCAGAATACTTAACTACAAATGTTACTGTTCCCTCACATATGCTAGCCTTTTAGTCTCACAAGAAAGGTAGAGTGAAGCAAAACTGGTGGTGGTGGGGGGAAGCCCATTGGTTTAAAGGACTAGATGCCCTTGATAACTTTTGAGAGAGCTGACAAGTTTTTTCTGTAAGGTTCAGATGTAAATATTTCATTCTTTGGGCACAATACATATCTGATGCACCTATTCAACTCTGCTACTGTAGCAAATTAGCAGCCATAGACAATATGTAAATGAACGGGCATGACTCTACGCCAATAAATCATTATGTACTATGGGGCAGGATCTGCTTCCCACTGCGCTGAATGATTGGTGAGCTAATTGAAATGAGAGCCATTGTGAAATTTCTTAAGGATGAAATATATGAGTTTAATAAGCACATATTTGCATGTACTGTTTGTCAGCCACCAGGCTCAAAGAGGACCTTACAGATAAATGGGACTGATGAAATTGGACTCTAGGAGTTTTTTTAGTGTATTAATTGAGAATAAGAGTAGGAGATAACTATAAGGGGAAGTACTAACAAAGAAATAGAAATTAAATGCCAAAAAAATGATGAAAGCAGTAAATGAGAAATTGAGAATGTAATTGAAAAAAACTTGATGTAGTATTACAGATACTTTAATTGCTTAGGCTTTGAGTTTTTACATGAGTTTAAAGTACAAATAAATCACATTTTTTAAAGAATTTTATTTATTTATTTGACAGAGAGAGGCACAGCGAGAGAGGGAACACAAGCAAGGGGAGTGGGAGAGGGAGAAGCAGGCCCCCCGCAGAGCAGAGAGCCCGGTGCGGGGCTCGATCCCAGGACCCTGGGATCATGACCTGAGCCAAAGACAGGTGCTTAACGACTGAGCCACCCAGGTGCCCCAAATCACATATTTTTTAAATCAATGTCTTTTAAGAATATATTAAATGATATGTGAAGTGCTGTGTCATATCATCATAAATTATTGGAATAAGAACTTTAAAATGGGTAATCCCATACCTTCAAAAATTTTATTTAGAATGTATTATCATATTCAGAGACTTACCAAATGCTTCAGGGCTGTGTTAAATACCAGATAATGATCATTACCTCAACATCTTCCTAGGCAGTGCCTTCCATCTTTGGATATTCCTAAGAGTTAGGTATTTCTCTATAAGAAAATAAATCCAATCTCTCTTCTTTTGACAATTTTTCAGGTATTCAAATATATCTATAGTATATTTTAACCATTAAAGATAGTTGAAGTCAACTACAGTAAACATAGAAAAATTAGAAAAACATAAAACTTTAAAGTCCTCTGTAGTTATTTAATAGATAAGGCAGAGGGCACATATACATAACATATAACAAAGGGTGCATATAATTCCATATATTGGAATTAATTTGAAATCATGAAGATAAATTTGTTACCATAATGCTTTTGAGAATGCTGAAGATTGGATTAGTCATTAACATCATAGAGGTAAGGAAGCCTATTGAAAACTATTAATAAATCAGTTGCCATAAAAATTCAAAGAATAAAATCATGGGGGAAGTTGTTAATGAATTTCCAAATTTATTTTAACAATAAATACTCTGTATCTTGTCAGTATGAAAATGAATTTTGCAGAAAATGCAAACATTCTTTCTCCTATGAGACTCTTTCTTACAAAAAAAATATGTTTTGCTAGCCTATGGAATGTTGCTTTTTGTGCCCATTACATTCTTGTTTTATAAGTCTGTTATATGAAATTGAATGTGTTGGAGGAAATTGAGCTTATTCACTGAGGCTATAATGTTTACACCATCTGTAAGATGACTAACATATTATCTGAAATATCATTAAATTGTAGCTCTAATTCCCATAGTATATAAGTGACATAAATCCACTTGGTAGACAGAAAATTTTAAAACACTTTGTGTTCACCTCCTCTCTAAATTCTGTTAAGGAAATTAAATTGGCAGTTCTGAGAGATTTACTTTAAACTCATAAGCACTCTTTTTTCTTTGATAGTCTATGTCAGACTGATTTCTCCTTAAACATCTCTTTACATCCAGTTTTTAAAATTACATTTACTGAGGTAAAACTTATACATAATAAATGTTTCTAAAGATTTTTATTTCTTAAGCTTCTTGTTTTCTTTTGGTAGTAGTTTTTTTCAGTCAAAAGTTGTCCCTTCAGCATTCCTTACAATGCTGGTCCATTGATGAGAATATCTTTTGTCTTTCTTTACCTGAAATTCTCATGAATTTACCTTCATTCTTGATATATTTTTTTACTACATAAAGAATTATGGAATTTCTATTTTTTTCCCTAAAACACATTAAAGCTGGTCCATTGTCTTTAGGTTTATGATGGTTTGTGATGAGAAGCCCACATTGCAATTATTTATTCTCTATATATAATGGGTTATTCAACTCTAGCTGCTTTTAAGATTTTTCTTTTCATCTTTGGTTTTCTGCTGCTTGACTATAATTTGCCTACCTATACTTTTCTTGGCATTTATTCTGTTTGGGGTTCGCAGAGCTTCTTGATTCTGTACTTTTTTTCTTTTACAAATTTTAGGTAGTTTTATTCATAATTTTCTTTTTCTCCCTATTTCTCTCTTTCATTCTTCAGGTATTCAAAGTACATGTACGTTGTACCTTAGACATTGTCCCACAGATTCTTAGGTTTTATTCATATTTAAGTCTGTCTCCCACTTCTTTTGATTGTATAATCTATTTTTAGGTTTTTAAATTCTTTATTGTGTCAGCTCCATTCTATTTTTTTAAAGATTTATTTATTTGAGAGAGAGAGTGGGGGAGTGGAGAGGGAGAGAGAGAGAGAGAATCCGAAGCAGACACCCCACTGAGCACATATCCTGACACAGGGCTCAATCTCATGCCCTTGAGACATTGACCTGAGCTAAAATCAAGAGTTGGACGCTTAACTGACGTAACCACCCAGGATCCATTCTATTTTTAAATCCACTCATAAAAATTTTCTTTTTAGTAATAAATTTTTTATCTGTCTTATTTCTTAAATTCCACATATGAGTGAAATCATAATGGTATTTGTCTTTCTCTGACATTTTGCTTAACATAATACTCTAGCTCCACTCACATCATTACAAATGGCAAGATTTCATTCTTTTTTTATAGATGAGTAATATTCCATTGTGTGTATGTATATATATACATACACACACACTACCTCTTCTTTATCCATTCATCAGTTTATGGACATTTGGACTCTCTCCATAGTTTGGCTATTGTTGATAATGCTACTATAAACATCGGGGTACACGTGCCCCTTGAATCAGTATTTTTGTATTCTTTGGGTAAATACCTAGTAGTGCAATTGCTGAGTTATAGGGTGTTTCTATTTTTAACTATTTTGAGGAAACCCCATACTGTTTTCCACAGTGTCTGCACCAGTTTGCATTCCCACCAACAGTGCAAGAGGGTTCCCCTTTCTCCACATCCTCTCTAACACCTGTTGTTCCCTGCATTGTTGATTTTAGTCATTCTGACTGGTGTGAGGTGATATCTCATTGTAGTTTTGATTTGTATTTTCCCTGATGATGAGTGATGTTGAGCATCTTTCCATGTGTCTGTTAGCCATTTGGAAGTCTTCTTTGGAAAAATGTCTATTCATGTTTTATGCCCATTTTTAAGCTAGATTATTTGGGGTTTTTTTTGGGTGAGTTTGATAAGTTCTTTATAGATTTTGGATAATAACCCTTTATCGGTTATGTCATTCGTAAAGATATTCTCCCATTCCATCATTGCCTATTAGTTTTGTTGATTGTTTCCTTTACTGTGCGGAAGCTTTTTATCCTGATGAAGTCCCAATGTTCATTTCTGCTTTTGTTGCCCTTGCCTCAAGAGACCTATCTAGTGGGGTGCCTGGGTAGCTCAGTCACTTAAGCGTCTGCCTTTGGCTCAGGTCATGATCCCAGGGTCTTGGGATCGAGCCCCACATCAGGCTCCCTGCTGAGCAGGGAGTCTGCCTCTCCCTCTCCTCCCAGCTTACGCTCTCTTGCTATCTCTCTCTCACATAAATAAATAAATCTTAAAAAAAAAGAGAGAGAGAGACCTATCTAGTAAGAAGTTGCTATGGTCATTGTCAAAGAGATTTACTGCCTGTGTTGTCCTCTAGAAATTTGATGGTTTCCTGTCTCACATTTAGATCTTTCATCCATTTTGAATTTACTTTTGTGGATGGTGTAAGAAAGTTGTCCAATTTTATTCTTCTGCATGTGGCTGCCCAGTTTTCCCAGCACCATTTGTTGAAGAGACTCTTTTTTATCTGGGTCCATTTCTGGGTTTTCTATTCCATTGATCTATTTGTCTGTTTTTGTGCCTAGTCTTCAAAACAAAATTTTAAGATTTTTTATTTTATTTTTATTTGAGAGAGAGTGTGCACGTGAGTGCATGAGGGGGGAGAGGGGTAGAGGGAGAAGCAGACTCCTCACTGAGCAGGGAAGCCCAATGTGGGGCTTCAGGTCTCCATCCCAGGACCCTGGGATCATGACCTGAGCCAAAGGTAGCCGCTTAAATGACTGAGCCACCCAGGTACCCCTAGTCTTCAAAATTTTTAATTCTAAACTTTTCAATTTTCAATTAAATTTAAAAATTAAATTTAAATTAATTTGATCCCTTGGCTAGATTTTCAATTAAAAAATTTGATCCCTTGGCTAGATTTTCTCTCATTTTATTATTGTAGGTATGATCTATTTGTCTTTACATTATTGACCATTGTTCTAATACATGCTTTAAAGCTTTTGCCTGGGGGTAATTGCAATATCTGAGTCATCTCAGGGTTGACAACAGCTGACAATTTTTTTTTTCCTCTAGAGTCCCATCATAGTATGCCAAGTCATTTTAGATTGAATCCTGGTGATTATGAAATACTATGTGGTGGGGACTCTGCATACTATTATATTTCTCCCAAAATGTTGGTGTGTTTATTTTAAAATGCAATTAACATAGTCAAACTGTAAGCTTTGTTATATTCATGTAGAGTTGCTCTTCAGACTCCAGACTTCAGTCTCCTCACATGTGAATAGTTCATGAACAGAAAGAGACTTGGACAGTGTATATGCAAAATCTGAAGTACACTTTGTCAGTTAACTTTTAGCCAGTGATTCCCTCTCATTCTCAAATGGCTCTTGTTGTCTTAGGCTTCTTTCTCTTGTTATTATGTCCAGAAAGATAGTGGACTATCTCTCATAGTATTAGCTACCTCACAAAATATACCTGTGATTCTATCTGCCCCAAAATCAAAGCCACAGAAATGGAAACTATGTTTTTTGCTCATCATTTCCTCCAGTTACAGCTTTCTTTCTAAACTGTGCCTGCATTGGTTATCCCTATAGAATCTTCATGTGGTTGTATTTTGTATGTTGGCCAGAGTTTATGCTGTCATTTATAAGAGTGATAGTTTATTAGGAACTTGCTCTGAATATATGAATATTTCAGATTTGGTTATCTTACATTTTTATATAAATTCATTTCAAAATATTTTCTATTGTCTGTGATTTCTTTTACCATGAGTAATTTAGTAATAAGTTTAATTTTCAAAAAAAAATGAGGGTTTCCCAGGGGAGTTTCTACTATTAATTACTATTTTGATATTATTCCTTTTTTTTTAAAGATTTTATTTATTTGTCAGAGAGAGAGAGAGCAGAAGCAGGGGGGAGTGGCAGTGAGAGAGAGAAGCTGCAGGGAGCCCGATGTGGGACTCGATCCCAACACTCTAGGATCATGACCTGAGCCGAAGGCAGACGCTTAATGGACTGAGCCATCCAGGCATCCCTATTTTGATATTATTCCCTACAAAGAACATACTCAGAATTATTTCACTTTTAATTTTTTAACTTTATTGAGAAATAATGGACACATAACATTATGTAAATTGAAGGCCATGTATAATGTGATGATTTGATACAAGTATATGTTGCAGAATGATTGCTACAACAAGATTATTTAGCACAATCTACGGCATCACAGATTTACACCTTTTTTTTGTGGTGAGAACATTTAAGATCTCTATTAGCAATTTTTGATTGTATAATACTTTATTGTTAACTATAGTCAACCTTCCTCAATATGACACCTGTAGAACTTATTTATCTTATAACTAAAAATTTGTACCATTTTCCAACATCTCACCATTTCCCTCAGCCCCCAAACTCTGGCAACTACCATTCTACTCTCTGTTTCTGAGAGTTTTTTTTAAGATTTTATTTATTCGAGAGAGAGAGAGAGTGAGAGAGAGAGAGCACACGAGGGCGGAGCAGGAGAGGGAGAAGTGGACTCCCTGCCGAGCAGGGAGCCCGATGCGGGACTCGATTCTGAGACTCCAGGATCATGACCTGAGCTGAAGGCAGTCGCCCAACCAACTGAGCCACCTTTTTTCTTTTTTTCAGATTCCACATATAAATGAGACCATACAGTATGTTTTTCTCTGACCTATTTCACTTAGCATAATGATCTCAAGGTCCATTTATGTTGTTGCAAATGACAGGATACCCTTCCTTTTTGTCTCATGGGTGAATTATATCTCATTGTGTTATATACAGACACACACGTATATAATTCCCTTTATCCATTCATGCATTAATAGACACTAAAATTGTTTCCATGTCTTGGCTATTACGAATAATGCTACAGTGGACATGGGACATATATATCTTACTGAGACCTTGATTTCACTTCCTTCAGATACATACCCAGAGGTGAAATTGCTGGATCTTATGGTAGTCTTGTTTTTAATTTTTTTTTAGAATCAACATACTGTTTTTCATAGCAGTTATACCAATTTGCATTCCCACCAACAGTGCACAAGCGTTCCTTATTCTACCCTTTAAAGAAAGAGCTCAGCATTGTTATTTTCATTGAACCCCACAAATTATGTAACTGGCCCTGTTTATAGCTACACATTCTCACACACCACCCCCCACACTTTATTTTTTAGTATCGTCTCCAAGATTACTATATTCCTCTTTAACTTTCAGTCCATCTGCAAATAATACTATACTATTTCACATCTAATATAAGAAAATTGAAACTATAGAATTCTCTTTGCTGCCTCTTGTTTCATGTGCTGTTATTGCCATATATTTTACCTCTCCATAACCCCTACACTGTATTATTTTTCTTTAAATAATTATCTCATAAATAAAAATGAAAGAATTATCTTTTATACTTACAATATGTTTACCATTTCTGATACCATATATACCTTTAAAAAAAAAAACCTTTTAATCTTATAGCATGTTCCCTCAACCTGAAGCGTTGTCTGAATTATTTCCTGTAGTATAAATCTGCTACTGACAAAATCTGTTAGCCTTTGTTTGATTAAAAAAAATGCGTATTTACTTTTTGAAAGATACAATGTATATTAAATTTTAACTTGACAGTTGAAAGGTATTCTTTCATTGTTTTTATTTTTCACACTTCCTAATGAGGTTTGTAATTATTTTGTTTCACAGCATGTGATGTGAAATTTTTCTCTCACTTTTATAATTTTATCATTATTGTTGGTTTCTAGTAATTTTATTTTGATATTTTCTTGCTTTGGTTGTTTTGTATTTATTTCCCTAGAATTTCTGAGTTTGTTGAGTTTAGGCCTTTCACCAAGTGTTGGGATTTGATACTATTTTGTGTAATATATTTTCCTGTCTCCTTCAAATTTTCAACTACGTAAATGTTAGATGACTTAAATTGTCCTACTAGTTACTGAGGTACTTTTCCTTCCTTCCTTCCTTTGTTCCTTCCTTCCTTCCTTCTTTCTTTCTCTCTCTGTTCTTCTTTCTTTTTCTTTTTCTCTTTCTTTCTTTCTTTCTTTCTTTCTTTCTTCTTTCTTTCTTTCTTTCTTTCTTTCTTTCTTTCTTTCTTTCTTTCTTTTTCTTTCTTTCTTTTTCCTTCCTTCCTTCCTTCCACCTACCTACTTTCTTTCTCTTTCTTCTTTCTTTCTTTCTTTCTTTCTTTCTTTCTTTCTTTCTTTCTTTCTTTCTTTTTCTTTTTTCTTGCTTGCTTGCTTGCTTTTTCTTTTCCAGTCTTATTTCCTCTCAGTGCTTCAGTTTGAATAGTTTTTATTGCCAGGTCTTTAAATTTGTTTTCTATAGATTCTCTTTATTCTTAATCTGACCCATTACTCCTTCCTTTCAGATGTTGTATTTTTCATCTCTAGATTGCGTTATTTGATTATTCCATTTCTCTCCTTATTTTCTTCTTTTAAATCATTGAGAATACCACACATACTTATAATATGATTTAAATATCTTATACATTATGTCTGTCACTTCTTGTTTCATTTTTTCCCATGGATATACCTTTCTAATGCTGATTAGTCACATTTCCCTCATTTTTTTTTATCTGTGGTAGTTTCTAACCTGTTGGTAGACATGATTTTATATTATTCAGTGCTAGATTGAATACATTCAAATAGTTTTGATTTTTCTTTTATATGGAGTTAAGTTTCTTGAATACCAGATTTATTATTTTGGGGCTTATTTTTAATGTTGTCTTAGGGAAGGCATAAGGTAGCCTTAACTCTGACCAATAAGTGGATCTTTACTGGTAAGTCTTGACCTATCTGAGGTCTCTGCCAAATGTCCTTGATGTGACAGGTCAGAGCCCAACTATCTTTCAATTCTTTTCTTGCTCTGGGAATTATTTATGTCATCATATTTGGTATTCTCTTGACTTCACAGAATTTCACCATTAGTATGTTTGACTTAGAATTCAACAGTTAATTCAAGAGAATCCTAAGTTTACCATCAAAGTATTCCTTTGCACTATTATGTTATGGAATAATGACAAAATTTTAGAAATGATGCATCTCTTACATTGAAATGTCAGTATATGTTAAGGCAAATATTTTGTTTTTAATACCCCAAAAAGACTTTGAAAATTATGTTCCTTAATGAGCAATAAAAGAAAGTAATACAAAAGCCACCTTAGTTGAAAAAACTTTGATTTTCTCACCATTATCTATCATGTTAGCTGTAGGGTTTTGTACATATTATTTATTGAGTTCAAGAATGTCTCCTATATTCTTAGTTTTTCAAGAGTTTTTTTTATTATGAATGGGTGTTGAATTTTGTAAAAATTGTTCTATATTTATTAATATGGTCATATGATTTTTCTTTCTCATTTCAAATTTTCATTTAAATTCTAGTTAATTAACATATAGTTTAATATTGGTTTCAGTAGAATTTAATGATTCATCATTACATATTACACCCAGTGCTCATCACAACAAATGCCCTTCTTAATACCCACCGCCCACTTAGACCATCCCGCATCCACCTTTCCCTCCATCAATCCACAGTTTTTTCTCTATAGCTAAGAGTCTCTAATGATTTGCCTCCTTCTCTTTTAATTCCCCCTTCCCCTATATTCATCTTTTTTGTTTCTTAAATTCCCCAATTAAGTGAAATAATATGGTACTTGTCTTTCTCCGACTGACTTATTTTGCTTAGAATAATATACTCTAGCTTCATCCACATCATTGCAAATGGCAAGATTTCATTCTTTTCGATGGCTGAGTAATATACCATTCTATGTATACACCACATCTTCTTTATCCATTTGTCAGTCAATGGACGTTTGGGTTCTTTCTGTAGTTTGGCTATTGTTGATAATGCTGCTATAAACATCAAGGTGCATGTAGCCCTTTGAATCTGTATTTTTGTATCCTTTAGGTAAATACCTAGTAGTGCGATTGCTGGATGGTAGGGTAGTTCTAATTTTTAACTTTTTGAGAAACCTCCATATTGTTTTCCAGAGTAGCTGTACCAGTTTACATTCCCACAGACAGTGCAAGACTGTTCCCCTTTCTCTGCATCCTCACCAACACCTGTTTTTTTTTCTTGTATTGTTAATTTAGCTATTCTGACAGGTGTGTGGTGGTATCCCATCATGGTTTTGATTTGTATTTCTCTGATGATGGCTGAGGTTGAGCATCTTTTCATGTGTCAGTTGTCTGAATGTCTTCTTCAAAAAATGACTATTCATATCTTCTGCCCATTTCTTAACTGGATTATTTGTTTGTGGGTGATGAGTTTGATAAGTTCTTTATAGACTTTGAATACTAACCCTTTATCAAATATGTCATTTGCAAATATATTCTCCCATTCCTTAGGCTGCCCTATGGTTTTGTTGTTTCTTTCACTGTGAGAAGCTTTTTATCTTGATGAAATCCCAATAGTTCATTTGTTGCTTTTGCTTCCCTTTCCTCCAGTGATGTGTCTAGTAAGAAGTTGCTATAGCTGAGGTCAGAGAGGTTACTGCCTATGTTCTCCTCCAAGATTTTGATGGTTTCCTGTCTCACATTTAGGTCTTTCATTCATTTGAATTTACTTTTGTGGATGGTATAAGAAAGTGGTCCAGTTTCATTCTTGTGCATGTGGCTGTCCAGTTTTCCCAACACCATTTATTGAGGAAACTGTCTTGTGTCCAATGGATCTTCTTTCCTGCTTTGTTGAAGATTAGGTGACCATACATTCATGGGTCCATATCTGGGTTTTCTACTCTGTACCATTGATCAATGTGTCTCTTTTTGTGCCAGTACCATAATGTCTTGATGATTACAGCTTTGTAATATTGCTTGAAGTCTGGAATCATGATGCCTCCATCTTTGTTTTTCTTTTTCAGGATTGCTTTGGCTATTTGGGGTCATTTGTGGTTCCATCCATATCTTAGGATTATTTGTTCTAGCTCTGTGAAAAATGCTGGTGGTATTTTGATAAGGACTATATTAAATGTATAGATTACTTTGGGTATAGATATTTTAACAGTGCTTGTTCTTCCAATCCATGAGCATGGAATGCTTTTCCATTTCTTTGTGTCCTCTTCAATTGCAGTTTCATAATATTCTATAGTTTTCAGAGTACAGATCTTTTACCTCTTTAGTTAGGTTTATTTCTAGGTATCTTACAGTTTTTGGTGCAATTGTAAATGGGATTGGTTCCTTGATTTCTCTTTCTGTTTCTTCATTATTGGTATATAGAAATGCAACTGATTTCTGTACATTGATTTTATATCCTGTGACTTTGCTGAGTTCATTTATTAGTTCTATTTTGGTGGAGTCTTTTAGATTTTCTATATACTGTGTCATGTCGTCTGCGGATACTGAAAGTTTGACTTCTTCCTTGCTGATTTGGATGCATTTTATTTCTTGTTTTGTCTGATTGCTGATGCTAAGACTTCCTCAGCAATGTTAAATAGTACTATGTTAAATAGCAATGGTGAGAGTGGACATCCCTGTCTTGTTCCCAATTGTAGAGGAAAAGCTCTCAGTTTTTCTCCACTGAGGATATTAGCTGTGGGTCTTTTGTAAATGGCATTTATGATGTTGAGGTATATTCCTTCTATACCTACTTTGTTGAAGGTTTTTATCAAGAAAGAATGCTGTATTTTGTCAAATGCTTTTTCTGTATCTATTGAGGGGATCAAATGGTTCTTATCCTTTCTTTTATTATTATGGTGTATCATGTTGGTTGATTTGAAAATATTGAACCACCCCTTTCAACCCAGGAATAAATCCCACTTAATCATGGTGAATAATTCTTTTAATGTACTGTTGGATTGGATTTGTTGGTATTTTGTGGAGAATTTTTGCATTCATGCTCATCAGGGATATTGGCCTGTAATTCTCCTTTTTGGTGAGGTCTTTATCTAGTTTTGGAATCTAGGTAATGTTAGCCTCATAAATGATTCTGGAAATTTTCCTTCCACTTCTATTTTTTGGAACAATTTGAGAAGAATAGGTATTAACTCTTCTTTAAATGTCTGGTAGAATTCTCCTGGGAAACCATCTGGCTCAGGACTTTGCTTGTTGGGATATTTTTTAAAAATATATTTTATTTATTTATTTGAGAGAGAGCTCAAGCGAGTGGGAGGAGGAACAGAGGGGAAGGGAGAGGAGGAGGGAGAGAGGATCTGAAGTGGCCTCCAGGCTCAGCATGGAGCCTAACGCAGGGCTCCATCTCATGACCACAAGATGATGACCTGAGCTGAAACCAAGAGCCACCAAAAGTGTCTCTATTGGGACACTTTTGATTACTGATTCAATTTCTTTCTTGGTTATGGGTCTGTTCAAATTTTCTATTTCTTCCTGTTTCAGTTTTTGTAGTCTGTATGTTTTTAGGAATTTGTCCATTTCTTCCAGATTGCCCAGTTTGTTGGCATATAATTTTTCACAATATTCTTTTGTTTTTATTTCTGTGGTGTTGGTTGTGATCGCTCCTCTTTTATTTGTCATTCTATTTATTTCAGTCCTTTCTCTTTTTTATAAGTCTGGCCAGAGGTTTATCGATTTTGTTACTTCTTTTGAAGAAATAGCTCTTAGTTTTCTTGATCTGTCCTATTGTTTTTTGTTTGTTTCTATATTGTTTATTTCTGCTTGCATCTTAATCATTTCCCTTCTGCTGGCTTTAGATTTTATTTGCTGTTCCTTTCCTAGGTCCTTTAGGTGTCAGGTTTGGTTGTATATTTGAGACTTTTCTTCCTTCTTGAGTAGGTTTGTATTGCAACATACTTCCCTCTTAGGACTGCCTTTGCTATATCCCAAAGGTTTTGGACTGTCAAGTTTTCATTTGCATTTGCTTTCATGCATTTTTTTAAATTTATTCTTTAATTTCCTGGTTAACCCATTAATTCTTTAGTAGGATGTTCTTTAACCTCCAGGTACTTGTAGTCTTTCCAAATTTTTTCTTGTGGTTGACTTCAAGTTTCATAGCATTATGGTCTGAAAATATGCATGGTATGATCTCAGTCTTTTTGTCCTGGTTGAGGACTGATTTATGATGTAATATGTGATCTAATCTGGAGAATGTTTCCATGTGCACTTGAAATGAATGTTTATTCTGCTGCTTTAGGATGAAATGATATGAATATATCTGTTAAGTCCATCTAGTCCAGTGTGTCATTCAAAGCCATTGACTCCCTGTTGATTTTCTGTTTAGATGATCTATCCATTGCTGTAAGTGGGGTGGAAAGTCCCCTATTATTATTGTATTATTACCTATGAGTTTCTTTATGTTAATTATTAATTGATTTTTATTTGGGTGCTCCTATATTGGGGGCATAGATATTTACAATTGTTAGATCTTCTTGATGGATAGACACCTTAATTATCATGTAATGCCTTTCTTCATCTCTTGTTATAGTCTTTGGTTTAAAATCTAGGTTGTCTAATATAAGTATGGCTACTCTGGCTTCCTTTTGATGTCCATTGGCATGATAGATCATTCTCCATCCCCTCACTTTCAATCTTCAGGTGTCTTTAGGTCTAAAAAGAGTATCTTGTAGGCAGTATATAGATGAGTCTTTTTTCTTAATCCATTCTGATATCCTGTGTCTTTTGGTTTGAGTCCATTTATATTCAGAGTGATTATTCACAGATATGAATTTAGTGCCACTGTGTTCCTGTAAAGTTAGTGTTTCTGATGATGTTTCTCTGGTCTTTTTAGTCTTTGTTGCTTTTGGTCTTTTCTTTTCCCCCAAAGAGTCCCCTTTAATATTTCTTGCAGGGCTGGTTTAGTGGTCATGAACTCTTGTAGTTTTTGTTTGTTTGGGAAACTCTTTATCTCTCTTTCTATTCTAAATGACAGCCTGGCTGGATAAAAAATTCTTGGCTGTATATTTTTCCCATTCAGCACATTGAATATATCCTGACACTCTCTTCTGGCCTGTTAAGTTTCTATGGACAAATCTGCTGTGAATCTAATCTGTCTTCCCTTGAAGGTTAAGGATTTTTTTTCCCCCTTGCTGCTTTCTGGAGTCTTTCCTTGTCTGTCTATTTTGTGAATTTGACTATGATATGTCTTGGTGTAATGGCTGGCTTTTGTTGAATTTAATGGTAGTTCAATGTGCTTCTTTGATTTTGATGTCCGTTTCCTTCCCCAGGTTAGGGAAGTTGTCAGCTATAATTTGTTCAAATAAACCTTCTGCCCCTTTTTCTTTCCATCTTCTGGGACTCCTGTGATATGAATGTGATTACATTTTAAGAAGTCAGAGTTCCCTAAGTCTATCTTTGTGATCCAATACTTTTCTTCCCTCCTCTTTTCAGCTTCATTATTTTCCATAATTTTTATCTTCTGTATCACTCATTCATACCTATGATTCATCCTTCCTCATTGTCATGGCATCCAGTCAGTTTTGCATCTTGGTTATAGCATTTTTTTCTGGCCTTTTATCTCTGCAGTAAGGGATTCTCTAGTGTCTTCTATGCTTTTTTCAAGACCAGCTAGCATCCTTATAATTGTTGTTTTAAATTCTAGTTCAGACATCTTATGTATATCTGCTTTGATTAAATTCCTAGCCATTACCTCTTCCTATTCTTTCTTTTGGGGTGAATTCCTCTGTCTTCTCATTTTGTCAAGGTCACCGTTTTCCTGTATGATTGTTAGGAAAGTCTGTTATATTCCTGCTTCTGAGAGTAATGTTTGTATTAAGAAGAGGTCAAAGAAAACACACACACACACACACACACACACACACACACAAGAAGGGGAAAAAAAGGAAGCCAAATCCTACATATGTCTTGGTCTGCTTGTTAAAATAAGCTATATCTAAAGTAACCCCGAAACAAACAAATAAACAAAACATCAAAGGAAGCTAGATCCTATTTCCCCTGGATCTGAAGCCTCAGTGGCCTTGATGCTGGCGAGGATTTTTCCTGGGTTTCTGGGGGTGGGGTTTGCTGTGCTGATTCTCAGGTGAACTTGCCCTAGTAGAGATGCCCTTGCAGGGCACAGGGAGTGGGCCTTTGTGGAAGTGGCTCTGGCCTCCATTTGGTGGTGCTGTTTTGCTCCTTAAAATTCAGTTGGTGTTGGTGGGCAGGAGGGAAAATGGCATTGCCTCGCTCTTTCATCTCTGGAGCTGGAAGCTTATGCCCATGCCACTCAAGAAGCCCTCACAGAAGAGCAAACAATCACCCTTCCTATGTTCCCAGTTTCCATCACATCCCTGCCTTTACCCTGTCTGTGCCTGAACAGTCCATCTGCCAGGTTGCACAGCACTCCCATATTTTATCTCAGGTGCAGCTGGGTTCAAAACTCCAAACTTGAGAGACCCCCGTGGAGTGGACCCACACTGATTCACTGGGGGCAGGGTCTCACTAGGCTGTGGCCAGGTGCTGGTTTGTCCCAGAAAATGGTCATGCAACTGTGCAGTTCCTCAGGGCTTATAGTAAAGTGCAGCAGAAAGCCAGCACCAAGATGTGCTGGCCTCAGCCCGCATCCCCATTCCTATGCTGGTGAATGGGAAGCTAGCTCAGTGGTGCTGGCAGCATCTTTTGACTCTAGAGAGGCTGTGCCACTTCTTCCCAAATGTAGGGGAACTGTTTCCCTCCATGCAACCCAGGGGATCCTCAGACCATGCTGCCCACTGCTGGGTCTTCACCAACTTTCCCTATCGGAGCACTGTTAAGCCAAACAGGTGCAAATCTGGTGATGGCTCAGACCTCTGAACTTTAGATTTTGTGTTCTGTTTATAAAGACTTGTGGTATTCATCCCCTCTCCTTTTCCCAGTCAATGGTTTTGGGGAAGGTTTCTTGAGCAATCCCATGTTTATGTTTTCACTCTTTTTTAACTCTCTCTCTTTCTTTCTTGCTCCTCTCTCAGTGATCAAGTTTCCCTCCCTTCTGCAGCACCTGTGTTTCCTTTCTCCCCCACATCAACTCTCTGCAGCTCCTACCTTCCACAAAGTGGTCATTTTTCTACTTGTAGATGTGCAGCTTTGTTCTCTCAGTCCTGAGACCAATTTCTTGTGTGTTCAGAATGATTTGATATTTATCTGTGTTTGAGTGTTGAGGCAAGCTTAGGGTCCCCCTGGTCCTCCACCATCTTCCACATAGAATCCATTTCTGATATTAGTAATTTGTGTCTTTTTTCTAATTTGCCTGGTGAAAGGTTTATTGATTTTATTGATCTTTTTCAAAGAACCAGCTTTTGATTTACTTGGTTTTCTCTATTGACTTCCTGTTTTCAACTATATTGGTTTCTTTTTTCTTCTGCTTACTTGGGATTTAGTTTGCCTTATTTTCCTAATTTCCTAAGGTAAAACATGGATTATTCATTTTAGATATTTTTCTTTACTAATATATGTATTCAATATAATATATTTCCTCTTAAGTACTGCTTTTGTTTCATCTCACGAAGTTTTGTAAGTTGTGTTTTCTTTTTTTTTGTTTTTTTTTGTTTTTTTTTTGTTTTTTGTTTTTTGTTTAATTTTTTTATTGTTATGTTAATCCCTATACATTACATCATTAGTTTTAGATATAGTGTTCCATGATTCATTCTTTGTGCATAACACCCAGTGCTCCATGCAGAACGTGCCCTCCTCAATACCCATCACCAGGCTAACCCATCCTCCCAACCCCCTCCCCTCTAGAACCCTCAGTTTGTTTTTCAGAGTCCATTGTCTCTCATGGTTCTTCTCCCCCTCCCATTTCCCCCCCTTCATTCTTCCCCTCCTGCTACATTCTTCTTCTTCTTTTTTTCTTTCTTAACATATATTGCATTATTTGTTTCAGAGGTACAGATCTGAGATTCAACAGTCTTGCACAATTCACAGCGCTTACCAGAACACATACCCTCCCCAGTGTCCATCACCCAGTCACCCCATCCCTCCCACCCCACCCCCCACTCCAGCAACCCTCAGTTTGTTTCCTGAGATTAAGAATTCCTCATATCAGTGAGGTCATCTGATACATGTCTTTCTCTGTTTGACTTATTTCGCTCAGCATAATACCCTCCAGTTCCATCCACGTCGTTGCAAATGGCAAGATCTTATTCCTTTTGATGGCTGCATAATATTCCATTGTATATATATACCACATCTTCTTTATCCATTCATCTGTTGATGGACATCTTGGCTCTTTCCACAGTTTGGCTATTGTGGACATTGCTGCTATAAACATCGGGGTGCACGTAGCCTTTCGGGTCCCTACTTTTGTATCTTTGGGGTAAATACCCAGGAGTGCAATTGCTGAATCGTATGGTAGCTCTATTTTCAACTTTGTGAGGAACCTCCATACTGTTTTCCAGAGTGGCTGCACCAGCTTGCATTCCCACCAACAATGTAGGAGGGTTCCCCTTTCTCCGTATCCCCGCCAACATCTGTCATTTCCTGACTTGTTAATTTTAGCCATTCTGACTGGTGTGAGGTGGTATCTCATTGAGGTTTTGATTTGGATTTCCCTGATGCCGAGTGATATTGAACACTTTTTCATGTGTCTGTTGGCCATTTGGATGTCTTCTTTGGAAAAATGTCTGTTCATGTCTTCTGCCCATTTCTTGATTGGATTCTTTGTTCTTTTGGTGTTGAGTTTGATGAGTTCTTTATAGATTTTGGATACTAGCCCTTTATCTGATATGTCATTTGCAAATATCTTCTCCCATTCTGTCAGTTGTCTTTTGGTTTTGTTGACTGTTTCCTTTGCTTTGCAAAAGCTTTTGATCTCGATGAAGTCCCAATAGTTCATTTTTGCCCTTGCTTCCCTTGCCTTTGGCGATGTTTCTAGGAAGAAGTTGCTGCGGCTGAGGTCGAAGAGGTTGCTGCCTGTGTTCTCCTTTAGGATTTTGATGGACTCCTGTCTCACATTGAGGTCTTTCAACCATTTGGAGTCTATTTTTGTGTGTGGTGTAAGGAAATGGTCCAGTTTCATTCTTCTGCATGTGGCTGTCCAATTTTCCCAACACCATTTGTTGAAGAGACTGTCTTTTTTCCATTGGACACTCTTTCCTGCTTTGTCAAAGATTAGTTGACCATATAGTTGAGGGTCCATTTCTGGGCTCTCTATTCTGTTCCATTGATCTATGTGTCTGTTTTTGTGCCAGTACCATACTGTCTTGATGATGACAGCTTTGTAGTAGAGCTGGAAGTCTGGAATTGTGATGCCACCAGCTTTGCTTTTCTTTTTCAACATTCCTCTGGCTATGCGGGGTCTTTTCTGGTTCCATACAAATTTTAGGATTATTTGTTCCATTTCTTTGAAGAAAGTGGATGGTATTTTGATGGGGATTGCATTGAATGTGTAGATTGCTCTAGGTAGGATTGACATCTTCACAATATTTGTTCTTCCAATCCATGAGCATGGAACATTTTTCCATTTCTTTGTGTCTTCCTCAATTTCTTTCATGAGTATTTTATAGTTTTCTGAGTACAGATCCTTTGCCTCTTTGGTTAGATTTATTCCTAGGTATCTTATGGTTTTGGGTGCAATTGTAAATGGGATCGACTCCTTAATTTCTCTTTCTTCTGACTTGTTGTTGGTGTATAGGAATGCCACTGACTTCTGTGCATTGATTTTATATCCTGCCACTTTACTGAATTCCTGTATGAGTTCTAGCAGTTTTGGGGTGGAGTCTTTGGGATTTTCCACATAAAGTATCATATCATCTGCAAAGAGTGAGAGTTTGACTTCTTCTTTGCCAATTTGGATGCCTTTGATTTCTTTTTGTTGTCTGATTGCTGTGGCTAGGACTTCCAATACTATGTTGAATAGCAGTGGTGATAGTGGACATCCCTGCCGCGTTCCTGACCTTAGGGGGAAAGCTCTCAGTTTTTCCCCATTGAGAATGATATTCGTTGTAGGTTTTTCATAGATGGCTTTTATGATATTGAGGTATGTACCCTCTATCCCTATACTCTGAAGAGTTTTGATCAAGAAAGGAAGCTGTACTTTGTCAAATGCTTTTTCTGCATCTATTGAGAGGATCATATGGTTCTTGTTCTTTCTTTTGTTAATGTATTGTATCACGTTGATTGATTTGCGGTTGTTGAACCAACCTTGCAGCCCAGGGATAAATCCAACTTGGTCGTGGTGAATAATCCTTTTAATGTACTGTTGGATCCTATTGGCTAGTATTTTGGTGAGAATTTTTGCATCCATGTTCATCAGGGATATTGGTCTGTAATTCTCCTTTTTGATGGGGTCTTTGTCTGGTTTTGGGATCAAGGTAATGCTGGCCTCATAAAATGAGTTTGGAAGTTTTCCTTCCATTTCTATTTTTTGGAACAGTTTCAGAAGGATAGGTATTAATTCTTCTTGAAATGTTTGGTAGAATTCCCCTGGGAAGCCATCTGGCCCTGGGCTTTTGTGTTTTGGGAGATTTTTGATGACTGCTTCTATTTCCTTAGTGGTTATAGGTCTGTTCAGGTGTTCTATTTCTTCCTGGTTCAGTTTTGGTAGTTGATACATCTCTAGGAATGCATCCATTACTTCCAGGTTATCTAATTTGCTGGCATAGAGTTGCTCATAATATGTTCTTATAATTGTTTGTATTTCTTTGGTGTTGGTTGTGATTTCTCCTCTTTCATTCATGATTTTGTTGATTTGGGTCATTTCTCTTTTCTTTTTGATAAGTCTGGCCAGGGGCTTATCAATCTTGTTAATTCTTTCAAAGAACCAGCTCCTAGTTTCGTTGATCTGTTCTACTGTTCTTTTGGTTTCTATTTCATTGATTTCTGCTCTGATCTTTATTATTTCTCTTCTCCTGCTGGGTTTAGGCTTTATTTGCTGTTCTTTCTCCAGCTCCTTTAGGTGTAGGGTTAGGTTGTGTACTTGAGACCTTTCTTGTTTCTTGAGAAAGGCTTGTATTGCTATATACTTTCCTCTTAGGACTGCCTTTGCTGTATCCCAAAGATTTTGAATAGTTGTGTTTTCATTTTCATTGGTTTCCATGAATTTTTTTAATTCTTCTTTAATTTCCTGGTTGACCCATTCATTCTTCAGTAGGATGCTCTTTAGCCTCCATGTATTTGAGTTCTTTCTGACTTTCCTCTTGTGATTGAGTTCTAGTTTCAAAGCATTGTGGTCTGAAAATAGGCAGGGGATGATCCCAATCTTCTGGTACCGGTTGAGACCTGATTTATGACCTAGGATGTGATCTATTCTGGAGAATGTTCCATGGGCACTAGAGAAGAATGTGTATTCCGTTGCTTTGGGATGGAATGTTCTGAATATGTCTGTGAAGTCCATTTGGTCCAGTGTGTCATTTAAAGTCTTTATTTCCTTGTTGATCTTTTGCTTAGACGATCTGTCCATTTCAGTGAGGGGGGTGTTAAAGTCCCCCACTATTATTGTATTGTTGTCGATGTGTTTCTTTGCTTTTGTTATTAATTGCCTTATATAATTGGCTGCTCCCATGTTAGGGGCATAGATATTTACAACTGTTAGATCTTCTTGTTGGATAGACCCTTTAAGTAGGATATAGTGTCCTTCCTCATCTCTTATTACAGTCTTTGGTTTAAAATCTAATTTGTCTGATATAAGGATTGCCACCCCAGCTTTCTTTTGGTGTCCATTAGCATGGTAAATGGTTTTCTACCCCCTCACTTTCAATCTGGGGGTGTCTTTGGGTCTAAAATGAGTCTCTTGCAGACAGCATATCGATGGGTCTTGTTTTTTAATCCAATCTGATAGCCTGTGTCTTTTGATTGGGGCATTTAGCCCATTTACATTCAGGGTAACTATTGAAAGATAGGAATTCAGTGCCATTGTATTGCCTGTAAAGTGACTGTTACTGTATATTGTTTGTGTTCCTTTCTGGTCTATGTTGCTTTTAGGCTCTCTCTTTGCTTAGAGGACCCCTTTCAATATTTCTTGTAGGGCTGGTTTCGTGTTTGCAAATTCCTTTAGTTTTTGTTTGTCCTGGAAGCTTTTTATCTCTCCTTCAATTTTCAATGACAGCCTAGCTGGATATAGTATTCTTGGCTGCATATTTTTCTCATTTAGTGCTCTAAATATGTCCTGCCAGTCCTTTCTGGCCTGCCAGGTCTCTGTGGATAAGTCTGTTGCCAATCTAATGTTTCTACCATTGTAGGTTACATATCTCTTCTCCCGAGCTGCTTTCAGGATTTTCTCTTTGTCTCTGAGACTCGTAAGTTTTACTATTAGATGTCGGGGTGTTGACCTATTTTTATTGATTTTGAGAGGGGTTCTCTGTGCTTCCTGGATTTTGATGCCTGTTTCCTTCCCCAAATTAGGGAAGTTCTCTGCTATAATTTGCTCCATTATACCTTCTGCACCTCTCTCTCTTTCTTCTTCTTCTGGGATCCCAATTATTCTAATGTTGTTTCGTCTTATGGTATCGTTTATCTCTCGAATTCTGCCCTCGTGATCCAGTAGTTGTTTATCTCTCTTTTTCTCAGCTTCTTTATTTTCCATCATTTGGTCTTCTATCTCACTGATTCTTTCTTCTGCCTCATTTATCCTAGCAGTTAGCGCCCCCATATTTGATTGCACCTCATTGATAGCCTTTTTGATTTCTACTTGGTTAGATTTTAGTTCTTTTACTTCTCCAGAAAGGGTTTCTCTAATAACTTCCATGTTTTTTTCAAGCCCAGCTAGTATCTTTAAAGTGATGATTCTGAACTCTAGATCTGACATCGTACTAATGTCCGTATTGAGTAGGTCCCTGGCAGTCGGTACTACCTCTTGTTCTTTTTGTTGAGGTGATTTTTTCCGTCTTGTCATTTTGTGCAGAGGAGAATAGATTAATGAGAGAACAAAATGCTAGCAGGGTAACAACGTCCCCAGAAAATATCCTCTAAACAAATCAGAGAAGACCTGAAGCAGTGGGAAAGAAAGGGAAAGAGAGAAAAAAGAAAAGGAAAGAAAAAAAGAAAAAAGAAAAAGATAAAGATAAAAACAAACAAAAGCAGAACAAAACAAAACTAAACAAAAACAGAATGTGATCAAATATGATCAGGCTGGATTATAGATCAGTGCCACACACTAGATTTTGGGTGTATTTTGGTCTGTTAAAAGAAAGTCCCTCCCAAAATTTTAAAGAAAGAAAAACTTATATATGTACAAAAGTAAGGGTTGATATGATGAAGGGATGGAATATGACTGTAAAGATGGAAATTATAAAAAATTTTAAAAAAGGATTTGATAAGTTGTTTGAAAAAAGAAAGAAGAGGATTAAAAAAAAAAAGAAAGAAAGAAAGAAAAAAGGGAGAGAATGTGATCAGGCAGGGGAGTAGAAAAAAACCATACACTAGAGATTTAGAGTATATTTTGATCTGTTAGAAGAAACTATCTCAAGATTTTAAAGAGAGAACAACTTATATATATATGCCAAAAATACGGGTAACTACTATGAAGGGATAGAATATGTCTTCCAGAAAGTGGTCGCTTTTCTGTTCAGAGAGTTGTTGCTCTTCTTTTCGTTGATCTCCTGTTGAGTTTGTAGGTGTTAGAATGGTTTGATCCCTATCCAGCTGAATTCCTGAGAGGAGATGAAATCCAGGTCTCCTACTCCTCTGCCATCTTGCTCCGCCCCCCAGTTGTGTTTTCATTTAGTTTAAAATATTTTTAGAAATTTGCCTTGAAGATTTTTCTTTGACCCATGTGTTAATAAGAAGTATATTCTTTAATATCCATGTATTTTTGGATTTTCCAATTATTTTCTTGATTTCTAATTTAATTCCATTGCAGCCCCAGAGCAGATCTACCCTCCTTCAAACTCTGTTTGCTGTGTGTTTTTATTATTTATAGATTTTCGTTTGGTATTTAATCTCTCACCTGAGGTCTTTAGCTCTTGTGAAAGTATGTTCATGCATGGGTGGTTTTTCAAGTCGATGTTTCTGTCAGAGGACAAGTGCTAGATAATCCTATTTTGCCAACTTGATCTGTCCAGAAATATTTTATTTAGAAAGGCAAAGGATAAGATTATTTATTACCTTACCTAAAATAAGTTATATTTTAAAATTCAACACATTGAGCTTGATTAATTATAAAAACAATGTTGCTTCTTAATGAGACAATGTCAGAACAAACCTTAGAATAAAATACTCTCTTTTGCAGTGTCAACTAAGTATCTCTGCTGTGTGGTAAATATTATAGCAACACAATTGCATGTTTTAATAGTTAAATGCTTAGGTATTTTGCAATATTTCTGCTCAGTAAGCTCAAGTATATATTTTCAATTTTATATATATACATACGTATATATATATGTGTATATATAGATATAGATATATATTTATTTTACCATTCCTATTTTACAAATGGATTTCCAGTAATATTTATAATCTATCAAGCAAATAATTCAATTTGAAATTCATTTCTATAATAATTCTGTCTCTCATTTATCTGTGTGAGTATGTAACCATCAGAAATATAGTATATTTTATTTAACTTTGATCCAGATGGGTTTATATCTATGTATCTCAATTTTCTTTCTGTGATTTTTTTAAAGAAACTGATAGCTGTTCTCTTACTACTTATATCTAGACTAATACAATGATTTATGCTTTGTAAATCTAGTTTATATAAGTGAAACACTATAAGCTGTATTTATTGAAATTACTTAAAACAACCAATAATTTTACTATCAATTTTTATTACATTGTGTTTGCAATTGTGGATTTTTGAATAAGACTGCCTGAAATTCAATACTGGTTTCACAATTTCTTACCTTAGACTAGGTTTTTACATCTATATTTTGGGCTAAAAATACTCCCTCCTTGTAACATCATTAGAAAGGTTTAATTATTTAGAATATGCCTTATACACAGTAAGTACCCAACACATTTTAGATACTATACCAAGACAACTATATTTTTTATTCTGAGCTACATTTTATTTTTTTTTTTTAAAGATTTTATTTATTTATTTATTTGACAGACAGAGACACAGCGAGAGAGGGAACACAAGCAGGGGGAGTGGGAGAGGGAGAAGCAGGCTTCCCGTGGAGCAGGGAGCCCAATGCGGGGCTCGATCCCAGGACCCTGGGACCACGACCTGAGCTGAAGGCAGATGCTTAACCGCTGAGCCACCCAGGTGCCCCTATTCTGAGCTACATTTTAGACACTGTTCTTCTATATAGATTAATTTTATATAATTTTATATAATCAGAGTACATGAAAATTTGGTGCTTTTCTAAAATGCAGTATACTTCAACATCAAATACTTTTCATGCCCTTTTGTCACTCCATCATAAATTTGATCAATTCAAATTATTCACTGATGTTGTTAATCTACTCTACTATAAATGCTTATTTCCAGTGGATAACACACAAATAGTTTTAAATAGATAATGCTAAAGTAAACATAACTATACTTTTTTTGTTTTCAAATATTTTCTTATCATAAATTGCCAGAAATGAAACTAATAGCAATAATTGTTCTGACCTTTGCAGGTGCAAGGTCCACTTGTACATTCAATAATAAAGTGTTTCTATAGTGTATAAAGGTAACTAGATAAATTCAGAAAGATATAATTAAGCCTTTCATGGCTTATGGACATATCCACTTGGCATATACGAAAACTAATTTGTATAGAAATACAATGTAAATATGAATAACAATTATAATTTAAAACTTCAACAGATGTTCTTGGATGTATCCTGGGTATCAGGTGATATTTCAATTATTTTATCTTATTTTAATTGCTAGTAATAAAGGTGTTGCTATTTATAGTCCCATTTTAGAGTTAGTTTTTTTTTTTTTTTTTAAAGATTTTTTATTTATTTATTTGAGAGAGAGAGAATGAGAGAGAGCACATGAGAGGGAGGAGGGTCAGAGGGAGAAGCAGACTCCCCGCTGAGCAGGGAGCCCGATGCGGGACTTGATCCAGGGACTCCAGGATCATGACCTGAGCCGAAGGCAGTCGCTTAACCAACTGAGCCACCCAGGCGCCCCTTAGAGTTAGTTTTAAAAGGTGCCTAGTCTTGTTAAAAATACCTGAGTGGGTTATGAAACATGAATGCATCCTCTCTTAGCATCTCACACAGAGTAGTCTTTTAATATATATCAGTTGAATGAATGAATAAATAAAAATAAATACAAAAATAACAGTAGTAGAGACCTACTAACAAGATTTTTCTTATTCCATCTAAATGCATGCTTTCAATAATGCTTATCCATTTTCAAAATACTAAAATATTCTATTAAAATAATTGATTTTTTGGATATATATTAGAAATTCTAAGTTTATTGATTGATACTACTTAATTTTAGACAGAGAAGTGTTTTGGTATCCTTTTCTAGAGGGAAGTGGGAGGTATCTTAGGCTTATTATTAGATATTAAGAAATTGAACCATCTAAAGCAACATATAATATAACATAATGATATATAATGTATAATAACAAAGTTCCTTTTAAGCATTTTAGAGAGACACAGTGCATTGTGGGTAGGGGCAGAGGGAGAGGGAGAGAATCTTAAACAGACTCACACAGAGCCCATGTGGGGCTTGATCCCATGACCCTGAGATCATGACCTGAGGTGAAATCAAGAGTTGGAGGCTTAACCAACAGATCCACCCAGGCAACCCTTGTTTTTTGCTTTCTTTTTTTTTTTTTAATTTTATTTTTCTTGTGTTTTGCTTTCTTAAGGTGCATCTAGAGTAGCTTTTTTTTTTTTTTTAAGATTTTATTTATTTATTTGACAGAGTGAGAGAGTGCGCACAAGCAGGGGAATGGCAGGCAGAGGGAGAAGCAGGCTCCCCGCAGAGCAGGGGGAGCCTGATGTGGGCCTCGATTCCAGGACCCCGGGATCATGACCTGAGCTGAAAGCAGTCGCCTAACCAACTGAGCCACCCAGGTGCCCCTAGCTTTTTGTTTAATAATAGATAATGCTAAAATAAGCATAACTATACTTTTTTTGTTTTCAAATATTTTCTATTGTTAAGGGTGTAGACACACCCTTAACGTGTGACCTTTATGGTATTTTAATTGAATTACCAAGGTTATTCTGCAAGATTTTTCCATTCTATATGGTTGGAACTCCCATGTTTTCCAAGAATGTGTGATCTTTGGAATATCTATTTATCTCATAGCTCTCCAGTATCTGATGTCTACCAGGACATGAAGGGTCTCAACTTGCCATGTGCAAGTTTGGACAACTTAGGAGACCTCTGTGCAGATATCTGGAGTCTCACACTTCTGCTTTCTTTGGATTTAATTTGCTATTGCAGACAGAGAAAGACACCTAGTGTATGATTTTATTTATATGTGAGATCTAAAAGACAAAACAAATGTGTAAACAAACAAAAGGCAGAATCACACCTATAAATACAGAGAACAAACTGATATTTCTCCAGTTTTATAGTCCTCTGTGGCAGGAGGGCTAGTCTTTTCTGTTATTTAATCATTGTTAGAAGTGGAATTCAGTGAGAATTCATATTTCTAGTGATATACATCTATATTAATTTTAATACATTCATGGGTGGTGATTTGAGTAAAAATAAGTGGTTAACAGTTTTCTGCTAGTAACCAAATTTTAGCTCAAATACTTAAAGGAAAAACATTTGATTTAATTCTAAGAAGTAAGAAGACTAAAAATGCCCATTAGAGAATTTACAAAATAAACTTTCAACATATACAAATGAGCAAAAATCAGTGAAAAATGAGACTAATCATAGCAGATGTGGGAAAAGCAAGGTCCATGTCCATGAGAGCACTTGGTTGCAGTAAACATACATATATGAATGCACATATATATGTATTTTATAATACATAAATAACATTTATACATGGTAGATACACATACTTAAGCACACTCAAACACCTATATTTACATAGCTGAAGAGATAGATAACATATACTTGTAAGGGTGGATGGAGACCAAATTATGGAAAACCTTGAGAATTAGACTCAAAAATCAAGAACTGATATAGTTATGAGTCAGTAAATTCAAATGAAGGAATATTATAAGGAAATAGATAAAATGGAAATATTTGTTTCAAATATATATTTGAGATGAATTTGAACTTGAAAAGTTAGAGAATGGAAAAGTATTTCAGATACTTATGGACTAAGCAAGATATGAAGTTCTAAGATAGCGGATGAAGGTAATGATGGTGAAGATGCAAAAAAGAAGAATAAAGAAAAAGTGAATGTTGGACAATTTTGAAAGGCAAAATAATAGATTTGCCACCAAAATGGAAGGGACAGAAAACAAAGGGTTTTGGCATATATATGATACAAATATAAGTACAAATTCTTATCTTACCTATTTTTGCTGAATCACTAAAAACTTTTTGTATGATATTGTAATATGCCACAAAATAGTCAACTATAATATTTATCAAACTATCAACTAGATATTTTTTGCAATAGTAATATTTTATTTTGCATCGTAGATATGTCATTGAAAATATGCATATTTATATATTGAATAAATGCAAAGAACTTGGTATTTAATGAACTTATATATTTAAACCTTTTTAAAAATTGCTAGTATCTTTCTATTTCATCTTGATAAATCTGAATTTCCATAGGTGCTTTTCTTTAAAGAAATCTTACAAATGAGCATTTCTAAGATTTTACTTACAAAATACATAAAATATTGATATAAACTTCTAATATTTGAAGAACTGATTTTTTTTTTTTAAAGCAACATCCTTTATGTAGTATCCCATAAGTTGCAGTAGGGAAATTGTATATATTTTTCAGATTTTAAAAACATAATTGTATAAAATTGCAATGGTTTGGGAAGATAGTAAGTAATCCAAAATGAAATATAATTGTGCGGTCATATGTCTTTATTATGGAAACTTAAATTTTGTCTGCAATATTGTTTATTGGAGAAGGTGATTTCTTAAAGAGTTTGAGCAATAGGAGTTTCTCATTATTTTCATCACTTGTTAGCTCTCTGGAACATGACATTTTCTTCTAAATTAATACTTAGCAGTAGTAATCAAAGACTCTACACCAAATCCAATGTTTGCATATTTGCCTTTTATACATAAAGGTTATGTCTACATAATAAAGATAGATAATTAAGGTAGTTATTAAGAAAGAAGACAAGACCTCAGCCCATGTCTTTATTATTTGAATATTTTACACTAAATCACCTACTTTATAATAACAGCTGTTATTTTATGCAACAGTCATCATGTTAACAGCTTTAGATATATTAATTGAATTAAGCCTGCCTATGCATATAAGATATGTAATATTAATTTTATTTTATAGATGAAAATATATGTTCAAGCTATCTTATCTGAGGTTTTAAAACTAGAAATGGCAGAGGTATGAAAACTGGTAATCTTATGTCCATGCTTTTAAATACTATTGTGTATGGTTATCTATCTAGCAATTCTTGCCATAACAGAAGCTTAAGCTCTTAGCCATTATTAATGACATTGGCATATTTAAAAAAAAAAAAAAATTAGCCATGTGTTCAAGAATGGTATAGGCTCTTACCAGGAGGTTCCATATTGGTTTCCACTGATGCAAACTTCACTGCTGAATTTTGCAATTGTTTTAGGTCCTATGATGTTTACTGTGTAAGCATCTCTCACTCTAGACTTGGTATCTTAAACTGCAAGTAATGTTAAACCTTTCTGTTATAGAAGTGCTAATGTATCTAATAAAATATATCTAATCATGGTATCAGCTTAATTCTTTTTCTGTAATTTGTATCACTGTGATAACATTTGTAACATGATCCGCTTTTGGATTTCTGCTTGTCTGTATGATTAGTCTCATTATTTGCTGTTCTTTTTTTTCCAAAATATCTTTTATTTATTCAAAGTTCCCTATTATTCTTTGTTGTTCAAGAGTTTTATATTTCAGGCTAGAAGTAAATTTTATCTCTCCCTTGTATCTTCACATTTTGTTGAAATACATCCATTTTAAAATTATAAAAACACTGTATGGTAATTATTTTAAGATATTATCAACCTGAGAGCTGTCAAGTAAATAGTGCTTATTTTCAGTGCCTAGAGAGATTGTACAAAAACACCATTCTGCTGTATCTTACAGAATCGTGACTTCACAGTTTCACATAAAGATATTGTCCCTATTCTCCAATTCAAGTTGTAGATACTTCTTTAGTTTCTGAATAAGTTCAAGAGTATATGTTTAATAATGAGTGGAGAAAAATCAAGACCATATGTCTGAAAAAAGGAATTAAACATAGTGTCTAAAGTCTAATGACACTATTAACTAGTCTAGTGATACAATTTCACTATTTTTCATTTTAATGCTAAACACAACTTTTCTAAAGACTTCTGAAATACTTCTTACTGCATGACTAGAGGAAGACATTTGAAGTAACAGTTTAAAAACCTAGAAGTCCCACAGACCAAAGTTTAGATATTTAGAAATATTTAACTTTTTTTAGTTTTAGCCACTGTAAAAAAAAATCATTTGTTCACTCTGGTAATTGTATATCCATTATTGGTATACCCGAATGACTTAGATATGAGAAGTAAAATTTTACTGAAAAGAATGGGATGATCCTTAAATGCAGATTTTTGTAATTCTGATTTACTTCTGACTAATGGATTCTAAAGTAAGAGTGCCTAACGACAGGGCCTCTGGATTCACATAGATAATGCAGGAGTGTTCATTCACACAATCGGACTGTGAAACACATGTTTCTACTTGAAATTTATGGAATCATGGCATGGTGTACTCTTTGTTCAGACAGAGACAAAGATGATGTAAATCTGACAGGCATTCTGGCGGCAATAGTTTATCATTTCCTCCTCAACTGGGTTGATGGAATGAATTACAAAAAATCAGCATCCTTTGATGTTTCCTCTAGTAAACAGCAATTTGAATTATATGGAAAAGAATGCAAGTATTTGCCATCACTGGCAAATTCTGTGTATTTGCCAGTGATGGGAAATACATAGAAACTAAGAATCAAATGCTTATTATGAATTTACCAATGGTGAGGGAAGGCGTCCATGATGTCTCTTTAAGAGAGTAATATCTTCATGTTAATATTTGGAGACACATAGTTAGGGATCCCACATGTAGTCTGTAACTGATTTTTATTCCTACTTTCTAGTATATGTTTCTCCTCCAGTGTCCCATCAGTATCTTCGGTGGAATAGAAAAGATTGTGTTGATATAGTTATACTTTATGCACTTATTGTTTTTAACAGGTAAAGTTCAATCTTCCTAAATATTACAATAAATTATGTAAATATTACCAAACTTTATTGAAATTAATAATTTAAATCTCTTGCAAATAAGAATTGTACATAAAAGGATGGATGGATGGATGGATGGATGGATGGATGGATGGATGTTTTCTCATTACCAATGAAGTAGGGATTATGAGCAAGGTCATTTCAGGTCTAGGATAAATCACTTCTCCTTGCTCTGATACATTGCAAAATATGGTTCTTTGTGAAGCTCCTCTGACTTACTCACAATGTGCAAACGAAAGAAAGATGTTTTATATAAGAATAGAGTTTTATTTTACTCATTCTGATTTTTTATTACTCATAGAGCAATTGGATATTTTGATCCCAGACATTATTATGTGTGGAGTTGGTGCGTTTTGATCAGAGTAAGGGTGGATAGATTTTTAAGTAGCTAAGGGAAATACAAAATCATTTTACTTTATGTATGAATGCTTGAATCCAACTGTAAAGTAATTTTGCAAATTATATTACATGAATTTACATAACACATCTTGTCTTTTTTTTCTTTACATTTCCTTTCAGTGAGTCACAAAACCATGTGTAATGCTTGAATTTTTCTTGAGAGAGATGTTTCTAGCTGAAAAAATTATTCCACAGTGTGGAAAGATATATGTGGATGAAGTTGTTCAAGGAAGTTTTAGCATGTCATTATGGACAATTTTCAGTAATGTGTTTGTCTCTCTGTCCGTATCAGGGATTTATAGTCGTTTTACAGGCTTCATGATACAGATAAACACAGAGCTGTAAATTGCTAATTCTTGGTCTCTGTTAGGATGTGATACTTATAAGAGTATCTTCCTTAAATTTACCCCAGTAATTTGTATGTAATTCTTTGCAGTGAGCCTTAATTTATTGGCTATACATTTCAAAATATCTTGTATTTTCCTAAGGAAGAGAGAAAGGCATAGTTTAAATAGTTCTTTCATAAGCCTTTAAGCTAGATACAATTACTGCTCCTATCGTTCATTAGAGAATAAGGTTTGTTTTGAAGAAAACAGATTTGACTGCTTTGAATTCCAGTAAAATATACTAGTCTCTAGAATCTACTACTAGGTTGTGATATATCTGAGAGCAGAGAGTAATTTTAAATATAGCAACTAAAAATATACTGAGCAATTCTGACGCCTTACTAGATTCAGCCTCAAGATCTTGGTTTAAATGCCTGTTACAATGCAAAATGGCTTAACTACATCAGTGATTAAGAGAAAATTGAGAGATACTTAAATATTTTTGGTAATAAGTTCAATGTTATGCTGATGGAGCTTTTTATTATATGAACTTTAATTAAGTTGATTATATTAAAACTTATAACCTGTTTCTTATTTAGTTGAATTATGCTAGCTATGGATTAATTTAGTAAGCTTATTTTCATAGGCAGATTAAATTACCAAACTTTAATTTGCTTAACCATTTAAAATGATATCCAAAAAACTTTAAAATAGCTCAAATGGATTTTACAATTAAACTTAGAGTTATTTCAGTGTCACAAAAGTTGCATAATAATATAAAGTAAATGAACTCTATGAAATTGTGCAGTAAGTTATTTAAGTTCATTTTCTTACTGTAAAATAATTCTTCAATAATTTAATATCAGCTTTTTAAATAGCCATTTGAATTTTTTAAAAAGCTAATTCAGTGCAGAATATATATATATATATATATATATATATATATATATATTTATTCTCTATATGTGTATATGTATGTGTTTATACACCCAGGAATTATGCATAAAGTAAAATTAATGTAAGTATACCCTAGGTTTTATTGTTAAAAGAGAAATTGAAAGGTCCTATTTGGGTACATATGGCATGGCTTCTGATACTAGATGTTAATCTTTCTGCAGAAGTAATGAAGTGTTATAGATACAATAAAAAAAAAACTAACTCATAAATATTAACTCATACAATTATAGCTTCTAACAAGTGAAAGCAAATTTATTTACTAAAATGAGGAAACTAATTGACAGATTTAGATCTGATAGATTGACATATTAGTCATACTTCACATAATTAATTATTAGCAGAGAGTAATCTCTCTCTCTTTTTTTAGTAATCTCTTGATTGTAAGAACAGTGCTTTTATATAACAAGACAATCTAGAATCCAAAGGATGTTAAAACTGGTTCATAAATCTTTCCTGCTATAACTAGCAGAAGAATTAATATATATGATTCAATAAAAAGTTGTTTATTAGGTTATTTGAGGAAATGGGTATCTCAAATTGTATACACGATACAGTGGAAGACCTTGTGTATACATGCGTGAGTGTACACACACAAATGCTTCACAAAGGTAAACAGTTCTATACTTTGGAATATTGTGGAAGGTGTTGAGTCAGAGCAACCTGTGATTGGATTGGCAGCCTGATATTCCCTAATATAGGTTATGGAAAATAGTGCTTTATCAGTTCAAAGGATGGTAGTGAGGATTCCTGGTTATATATATATAAATCTTTTTGTACTATGCCTTTTTATGACAAGAATTCAATAGTTCATGGTATTTTTAATGCTATCGTGTGTATCCATTTTTTACAGATGTGGATATAGTATTAGAGATCTTTTTCAATCTCTCTGTTTCTGACATCGTTGGCTACCTTCTCATTGTTGAAAACTTGTTTAGTTTTTGACACGATTGTAATGCTATCTTGATGATTTTCTTACATCACAGACTTTTTTCTATATTGACTCAGTCTAGTCATTCTCACTCATCTTTAATGTTTCTCCTTCACACTCATTCTTTCTTTCTTTAAATCTGTCCTCTTCTTCTTGATATAAATTGATTTTATACTACTACGTGTTCATAGATGGTTATCAAATGTTTTTTAGAGCCAATTCTGAATTCTCTCCATAGAGTGCCATTTCCAAATGAGGAAGATTTTTAATCTGGTCTCAAATTTCAATATCCCCAAATCAAATGCCCATCTTCCTTTCTGCATCTCTTTTTTTAAGTTCTTTGCTTTGTTTCATCATTGAGGTTATAACCCACAACCTGTCTTTTAAAAGTTATTTTTCTTGAACTCCTATCAGGTCTGAGTCTTCACACCCTGACATCCCAATATAACATGGTGTAATTATAATTTGGTTATTTTGCTTTATTTACTTATTACAAATACTTTTCAGAAGTTAAATTGTTAACATAATTCATTACTTTTTGCCAGACTGTTTCTAATGTATCATTCAAGTTATGTCACTTGCTTCTCAGACATACTAAATTGTTCTACATTATCAAGAGTATCTAGGGGTTGGGGTGCCTGGGTGGCTCAATTGGTTAAGCATTCGACTCTTGATCTCAGGGTTGTGAGTTCAAGCCCCATGATGGGCTCCATGCTCCATGCGAGGTGTGGAGCCTACTTAAAAATAATAATAAAAGAATAAAGAAGGGGGAAAGAAAAAAGCCCAGTGATCCCCATTGGGTGGTTCTGGAATTTAAAAAAAAAGTATCAAGGGGTTAACTCCTTAAACTGAAATTGTAGATCATACAGCTTTTCTTAATTTCTCCACTAATATTTTAATTTACATATATTATAATAAACTGTTGTTACCTAAATAAAACTAGTGTTTTCACATATCCTTGCTTTTGTAAACCCCATCCTAAGCCTCTTTCTCCTATTTCCTCAGGGAAGTATTTTAGGATCTTGAAAAACCAACTCACAATCCCCTGTTCACTGAAGTCTGTGTGTGGAAGCAATTTCTTCCTTTAAAAATTCCTATGACAATTTCCTGTGAACTTATCAATTTATTAGTACTACCGGAGTCATTTTCCCCCACTTTCTTGAGTACTTGGCTGGTGTATTATTTGCTTTTTTATACTCTAAATCTCAATGTCTAAAAAAAAAAACCTCCATGCAGGATTAACTTTCCACAGTGCTTGTTACTCTGTCATGCACCTGCTAAGTGCTCAAAAATGGTTGAGTAAACATTTCAATTTCATTATATATGTTTTAATCAATAGATTTAAGATCATAGTAAAAAAAGGCTACATTTTTACAGTCACACATTCAAGGGAGTGAGAAAGAATCGACCACCTCTTTTAGTAAAAATGTGTTTATTGAACTTAAAATATGAAAGATCAAGCAAATAGTAATATTAAATTATGTATAGAAAAGGATTAATTCAGCACTTAAAAATAAAATAAATAAATGTATTAATATAGGCATAAAATTGGTAGTATACATTTCAGTTGTACATATTGGACAACAAAACAGTAAAAAAGGAAAACAGTAAATTTTAAATATCTCACTAGCTTTATTCAGTGATTCATGAATTGGACAGCATCCAGTCTAGCAGTTAGAAGTTTTGAAGAGCTGTACAAAGTGAAAGACTTCATGGCAGAAGAGAGCAGGAATAAGGAAATTACACTAGGCAAAGAGCAAATTGGTTTTTGCAAGGTTACTTTCCTTTAGGGGATATGGAGGGTGTGTCAGACAGATTATCTAACTAGTGCTGATCAGGCAATTCCTGATTCACTGGTTTAAGATTCCATTTCTGATAGAGCGGAAACTGTAACTAAGTCTCGGTTTGGTGATATGGGGTTCAGCATAAGTGACTGTTTTGAACCTGTTGCCTTATTTTTGTTTTCTGTTATTGTTTTATTTTTATTGAGGTATAATTGTCATATATCATTAGTTTCAAGTGTACAACATGATTTGATATTTGTATACACCATGAAATGATTATCACACTGTCTAGTTAACATCCAGCGCCTTACATAGTTACAAAATATTTTTTCTTGTGATGAGAGCTTTAAGATCTACTCTCTTAGCAATTTTCAAATATGTAATATAATATTAGTGATTGTAGTTATCATGCTATACATTACATCCTATGACTTATGTTATGACTTAAAGTCTGTACGTTTTGATTCCCTTCAACCATTTCTCCCAACCTCGCCTCCTCCTCGCCTCTGGCAACCTCTAATATTTTTTTTTTTTTTTAAAGATTTTTATTTATTTATTTGACAGAGAGAGAGCTATCTAGAACAGGAACACAAGCAGGGGGAGTGGGAGAGGGAGAGGCAGGCTTCCCGCCGGGCAGGGAGCCCGATGTGGGACTCGATCCCAGGACCCCGGGATCATGACCTGAGCCGAAGGCAGACGCTTAACGACTGAGCCACCCAGGCGCCCTGGGAACCTCTAATATTTTATGTATATATAAGCTTAGTTATTTTTAATAGTCCATATATAAAAGATCATATAGTATGTGTCTTTCCATCTGACTTATTTCCCTTAGCGTAATGCCTTTGAGGTCCATCTATGTTGGTGCAAATGACAAGATTTCATTCTTTTTTTATGGCTGAGTAATATTTCAGAGAGAGAGAGAGAGAGAGTGTATACTACTTTTAATTCACTATTCATTGAGGGACATTTAGTTGTTTCCATATCTTTGCTATTGTAAATAATGCAAAAGAATGAGGATGCAAATATCTTTTTGAGTGAATGTTTTCATTTTCTTTGGATAAACACCTGCAAGTGGAATTACTGAATCATATGATAGTTCTTTTTTTTTAATATTTTGAGAATCCTGCATACTGGTTTCTATAGTAGCTGCCCCAATTTACATTGTTACCAACTATACACAAGAGTTTCCTTTTCTCCACATCCTTGCCAACACTTGTTACTACTTGTCTTTTGGATAATAGCCATCCTAAAAGATGTGAGGTGACATCTCATTGTGTTTTGATTTGCATTTCCCTGACGATTAATGATGTTGAGCACTTTTTCATGTACCTTCTTTGGGAAAATCTCTATTCAGATCTGCCATTTTAAAATCAAATTGCTTATTGTTTTTTGCTATTGAGTTATATGAGTTCTTTATATATTTGGATATTAACCCCTAATCAGATATATGATTTGCAAGTATTTTATCCAATTTAGTAAGTTGCCTTTTCATTTTGTTGATTATTCCCTTTGCTGTGCAGGGATTGTCTTTATTTGTTTGTTTGTTTGTTTATTTAGAGAGGGGAGGGAGAGAGAGAAGGGGCAAAGAGAGAATCTTAAGCAGCCTCCATGCCTAGCACAGAGCCCGACATGGGGCTCAATCTCACAACCCTGAGATCATGACCTGAGCTGAAATCAAGAGTCAGACGCTTAACTGACTGAGGCACCAAGGCATCCTGGGGTTGTCTTATTTTTTTTATCATTAAAATAAATTTATATTGTGATGTTCACATTTGCCATCAGTGATTGCCTTCTCTGTCCATGTCATATCTGGCTTGTTTTTCCCAATCAGTTGTAACATGAGCCTTTCTTTTAAGATTGTATGAATTATGATGTCCTATTTCTTTGAGGGACCCTCAACTAGCATTTCTTGAAAAAGTAACAACAAAACTAAATGAAAATAAAAGCAAGTTTATGGAAACAAATTTATGTCTATAAATTAGAACATTTTAAGATTATTCAACCCTTTCCTAGTGAAAGTCTATAAATGGCATTGTGTAAGTGGCATTCTGTAAGTGAAATTGCAAATAACATTTAAAGAATTAGACAAAAAGGTAAATTTCATACTTCAAGTTCATACAAATTTCCTCATGTATGAACAGCAAACATCATGTGTTAGAGGGAACAATTATTTAAAAATTTGGAATATATTCTAGATAAATCACAAACATAGAAAATCAAATCTGTGAACTCTTTTTTGATATGCTTGTCTTTTGTATATAACCTTAAAATAAGTCATTTGTTCTTTTTTTCTTTCTAATTATGAAGGAAATGTTTTAGTGTTGAACTACTGAAAAAAAAAAAAAAAGGTTAACTGATGTTCCATTTAATCTTCAATACTGCCTCCAAATAAAAATGGATAAGATCACGGAAAAGCATGTTTTGTGTCAAGCAATATAGTAGAGTATAAGTGATTTGGAGAACTGTAAGAAATTTCCCAGAATGACAAGATTATGAGGTTGGGATTCCAATAGGTATCTCCTCCATAGTGTGAGATATTATTCTGGTGAGGGCCTCTGAGGACAGCTTTCTGGAGTAACCTTGAATGTCAACACTTAGAAATGTTTCTTCATCCTGAATGGAGAATAAGTGTATCATGTCTCTTGAAATATTTTATTGCAAGACACAGTCAAAAACGTGATTTATGTTGCTACATCATTTTTTTAATTTAAGACAGCCTCACCTTCATCCCTCTACCTTTCATAATGTAACTAATGATTCTCACTTAAAGCGTCCAAATTCTTTTTCAAGAAACTCTTTACGTCCAGACACCAAAAATTGATCCATAAACACTAGTTTTTATTATGAAGCCATTTAGGATAGAGGTGGCTTTGGCTTAAATTACCAGCATAATGTAGCCAATGTTACAGAAATAAAGTATGTTAATTTGATATTTGCATCCATGATATTTAGCCTTTATCATGTACTATGTAGATAATGTTTTATGAAAATACATAACTTTCAAATGAAACTCCAATGTCCTTATCATGCAGAAATTTTGAAGAATATTTTAAGAAAAACTGATAAGAGAATTTCCTATGTAACCTAAAGAACATTTACTGTCCTCTCTAATGTGATGTAGCCTATTGTAATTGTAGGATGTTTTTGAAATACTATCATTTTCCCAAAGGATTTTTGTTTAGAAAAAAAAATAATTACTGTAGAATAATAAAATCTGGGGTGGTCATTTCCAACTTTTTTTTTTTTTTTTTTACTTTTAAAGACATTTCTTTCATCACTTCTTGGTGTTAATGGTATGTATTGATTTGTGTGGTATATATTAAATTATGCATAAAATAACCAATTTCTATCCAGTGAACAAGGGATATGACAGCAGTGGTTCTGAATTACTACCTTGTTCCACAATTGTTAAATTATGCTGCTCAAATGTAGACAAATAAGAACTTCACAAGAACTTCTACCCAACTGTAGGATGAGGAAAAAGAAGTTAGCAACTTAGGACAGAATATGAAACAGTGGGTCCAAGTGGCATGAATATAAAAAATGCTTTCAACAAAGGGCACTAGATGTGACTTGACTTTATACACGTATAGGAAAACTAAGATGTATTTAAACACAACAATACTGTTTTGAGGGGTGCCTGGGTGGCTCAGTCGTTAAGTGTCTGCCTTCGGCTCAGGTCATGATTCCAGGTCCTGGGATCGAGCCCCGCATCGGGCTCCCTGCTCGGCGGGAAGCCTGCTTCTCCCTCTCCCACTCCCCTTGATTGCATTCCCTCTCTCACTGTGTCTCTCTCTGTCAAATAAATAAATAAAATCTTTAAAAAAAAAAATACTGTTTTGAAAAGTTTACCACAGTAAGATATTAGATGAATGATTAAATTTAAAGAAATAATTTTAATAAATGGGTGGAAGTGAAAATGTCTACAAATATTAAAATACTTTAAATCCACACATAAATTTTTACTAAAACAAAGGGAATTTTAAACATAGAAAAATAATTGCTATTTATATATTGAACATTATTGTGTTTTCATGTACGAGAAAAAATCAACAAGGATTCTCATGGCTGAAATTACAAAAACAGTTCGTAACCTTTTAAAAAAATTAAAACCAATTAAATTCTTAAATATATATCCAGGCTGAGTCAAATACTGTACCTCATTATTAAAAAGACATCTTCAGATAAACTGAGTCTGTTAAACATGTGAGATCTCCGCCTCTAGCTTTTTCCTAAAAGGTAAGTAAAGGGATAATGGGGTACAGTCAGTAATTCCTTGTGAATAATAGCTCCTAAAAGTCTACACAACGTATTTCATCAGTAATGTCTGGAACAATCCACTTTTAAGCATTCATTAAATAAGTTTTCAACTGTCACAGTAGGGAGAACTTATTTTAAATCAACACTTTTTGCTAATCTTGAGGCATTCTCTTTTACCTCATAACTCTGGTCTTAGAGTTATTCACACTGCTCAGTTAATTAAATATTATTAATGATAGTATTGTAATATATTTAGACACACTGAATAAACCCATAATGGAACAGCTAGAATACTATAATAATACTATCATTCTATCTTTTCTCACATTACTGAGCCAACACAGAGGTACTGAAGCCATGGTGTCCAAAATATGAAGTTAAAACAGGATCCCTGAATTCCACTTAAAAGCTAACTTTAACCATGGGTTTTCTGACAAAACCTGTAGAACTTGAGGTGTTTTTGTTTTGTTTTGTTTTTTGTAATAGTGGCAGTGAAGTAGGGTGTGGGAGATAAATTCAAGGTCAATAAAGGTGAGAATTGTAATCAGGGACCTCTGCATAAATTGGGAACTTAAACTCATACTTTCTGTGTAAGGATGAAGGAGAAATAAACTCCTCTGCATGGAAATGAGTAGGAAAGTAACTTGTCAGCTTTAGTGTTATGTGGAGGGAAAAATCTCTAATTCACTACTACAAGCCAGCCCTCGAGCAGTTTCAGAATCCCACCACTTGAAAAATGTCAAAGGGGGAATTGAATGTAAAGTGGTAATTCTTCTAAAGGCAGACAGGTGTGAGAACCAGTAGAAACAAAGAATAGCAGAAATCCCCCCACAAGAAACTTTCCAGGTCCTTAGCTTCCCAGTTGTCTAACATCATCATGACTAACAGTCATTCTGTCTCTTTTTTCTTGTTCAATACAAATATTCTATATTATACAGTGTTCCTAGTAATGTCTTCTAAAACTATAAACTAATAAATAACCTGACACCACCACCTAATATTTCTTTAGTCTTCTTTTTCTCTTGAGCTTTGGGAGAGTTCTTGGATATCTACAGACAGTTTCAATCTAACATATTCATAACATTGCCCCGAAGAAATGACACCCTAGGAGGGTTAAAACTGAAAAGAAAGTTTAAGGTAGGGGACAATTTACTGTAGTATGAACAGGGTAGGAAAGTAACAGCAATAATAACTCAAAAATAAGTAACAGTTAAAAAGTTATATCACCCCTAGATTTAAATGACCAGGAGAAGGAGATGTGTGTTGAGACCCCAGAGTGAATGAAAGAGACAGCACTGTCAGAACCTCAGTGAGGCTGAGAGGGAGTATGAGACATGCCTCATGTCTCACAGAAGTGCTGTGTTTTGGCCTCAGGCAGCCTGAAGACTGAGGAGAAAGGAGGGATTGGGGATCAGAATTCAGGGCAGAGAATGAAAATTGACTGAGGTGGCAAGTAAAGAGAGACCAGAATGATTGATTTGCTTTTGCTGCTGAATCATCTGTCATCTTTCTATCTCTCTACCAACAGGGTGTGTGTGTGTGTGTGTGTGTGTGTGTGTGTGTGTGTGTGAATAATATTAAGAGGAAATAGAATCTTACCTTCATCCTCTTCACTTTGCATTTTAATTTTGTACTGAAATTCATTAGTGTAGTAGAGTAGTACGTATATATATAAGTATGTGTGTGTATATGTGTATGTGTGTGTAAACACACACATGAATGTAAATTTTGTGGGCCTATTTTTCTTATAGGGTGCACATTAAAAATGTTTGCAAATAGGGGCGCCAGGGTGACTCAGTTAAGCAATCAACTCTTGATTTCAACTCAAGTCATGATCTCAGGGTTGTGACCTGGGCGTGGAAACTGCTTAAGATTCTCTCCCTTGCCTTCTGCCCACTCCCCCCCCCCCAATGTTTGCAGAAAATTGGTTTGGTTTAGTTCAATTTAGCAACTGCTATTGATAGTCTGGATCTCAGAAGAAAAGTAATTTCCTCAGGATACCCCTGAGTCCTAGACTAAGTTAGATCCCAGAATTACACTCTCATGTTTCCCTATGCATTCTTTTTTTCACAGCATTTACTATAGTGTAAGATATTTTTGTAGTTACTAATATACTTCTCTCTTTCTCAGTGATCTGTAAATTCAAGAAGGCAGGTAATCATACTCATTTTGCTACTCATCCACATTCTAAGGCAGTGTCTGGAATATAGTAGGTGACAATGAATACTTATTAATGAATAAAAAAATTAGTTATATATTGTTTACATGAACAAAAACCTGAAAAGATGCTGCCCTAAAATGGAGAAAATGAAAAAAAAATGTAAATATGTGGCTAAATATTGATATGTTTTGATCTAATGGTACAGCAGTTGAAGAGACCAAACAGATATATAGCTACTGTGGATTCTGAAGATATGAGTTAGCATTAAATTTTAGGGTTATTTGCATAAACGAATGAAATGATAAATAAATGAAAGCCAGCATCTTACAGTTTGTAGATATGTTATTTGAGAAAGATAATGCATTGATTTGATAGTTTTTTCCCAAATAAAAAATCCCAAGTAATTTAGATTCTCGTTTATAAAAGCCTTAGTGAAACAACAATCACACAAGAACATCAACAAGAACAAAAAAATCAGTTAAGATATATTGCTCAGGAACAATTTCCCAGCATTCTTTATACAGACAAGTTTTACAGAGAAGAAGCATTTTGAGTGGGAATCAGAAGACATTCAAGAATGTTACAGTAAAAAAAAGAAGATTGTCCCTCTTGTTTCATTGTTGCTTTTTAAAGTTATTTACTTTCATATATGTACGTACTTACATATATTTTATGTGAATGCATAAATGTTTAATAATCAGCAATGTATCTATTATAACACTTATTCCCCTTCATATAACTCCTCACTCAAGGCAATATATATTAACCACCTAATAGGTACTAATATGTGTCCTATATTATCCTCTGTACGTACAGGCTCCTATAAGTATATATGTGTAACATACAATTATATATATGTGTAAATATGCAAAACATAGATAAACATGTGTATGCTTATAAATAATGGCATATTTACAGTAGGAATAACCATTACAAATAATCAGTTACACTTCTACCATATGACTTGGAGGAATATTTCAAAAGGGAGAAATATACCTTAATCATTTTCTTTTTGAAATACTCCCCCAAGACACATGGTTGAGATATAACTAATTAATTTTAATGGCTATTATTCCATTATGTATATATACTCCTAATTTATCTAACCATCCCTCTCTGTGTTGATTTAAATTCTTGTTTTGTGACCACAAATGATGTTCTATTTTATAAATTTTTCAGTAACATGCTGACTAAACATTGAATATTCACTCATAAAGTACCTGTTAAAAAACACTTAGAGAAATGTATACTATTGTGCAATATTATGAGGACTTATTTCTGGAAATGTTTGTGAATATCACATGGAACAATGGTCTGATAAGCAACAAAGCAGCAATATCTCTTTTTCAAGCATTTGGCTAAAAAAAATAATCTTTTTTTTTAAGTCACAGATAAGGAGATGTTAGATCTTGCCTAATAGGATGGAAACAGAAACTGCACTATATTGTTCAATGCAATACCTTTATGTAATTCCACAAAGCTGATAAATGACAAATTACTCTGTGTCCAAATGGTGTTCACTTCTACTCTTCTATATCCCACAACTCCTATAAAAATTAATGTAAATCTTTATCAGAAACAGATGCTAGATTTTTATCCTCTAGTTTTAAATATAAAACTAAAAATGTGTTTCTTCTTCTAAAGAGGTGTGTGTGTGTGTGTGTGTGTGACCTCTCTATAGATAAAATTGGAATATGCAGAAATATTCAGATAAAAACATACCTTCATTTTCATGTCCACTGTAAGTTTTTTAAAAATACATTCAATGTTGGAAACATTCATGAGAAATTTGTTGAAAAAAATGTAGGTCTGGTTACAGAGTGATTTGTGTGTGTGTGTGTGTGTGTGTGTGTCTGTCTGTGTGTCTGTGTGGATATCAACGAAAACTAAAGATTTCCATGTAAGTGACTTTTTCTCCTTTAACATGAAAATTATATATGTTGAAGTAATTGTAAGGATATAAAAATAAGTATATTGAATATATATGGAAACTACTTGGAATTTTTTGAAAGTACACAAGATAAATTTCACAATATTATTTTATATTTTATATATTTCTCTTTGATTTACTATTTTTACTCCTCATTAATAACTTTTGTATGTTTGATGCCTTCTATGGAAAAGCCAACATATTTGGCAAATGTTCAGTCTTTTCCCTAAAATAGGCACTCTGTGACCTCTCTATTACTCACATCTTATCTATAGGATAATGGCCATTCAAAATTTGATGTAATCATGGAGCAATTCCAGAAAATTCCAGCACTTCCATTTTTTCTTTCTATATTGAATAGTATATTAGGATTCCTAATATGGATAAGTTTTGAATAGCTTTTCTGAAATATTTTCCAGGTTCTTTTTATAGTTTCTGGACTTGAATTCAAATATGGAAGTAGCAGTGCATGTTATTAAAACAAGGATATAGTTGAGATTCACAGTACTCCTTCTACAGCTTAGCAAGTTGAGAATGTTTTGGTGCAACATTACCTTTCCTATAAGTGTTTTATACATGATCCATGAATCAGAAAGCTAGACTTCCTAACTTGGCAAACTTAGACTTCCACTGCCACATTTGTCCAGCTCATTCCTTGATCCCCTTTCTGAGGTCTCTCCAGTTGGAATTTTTTTTTTTTTTAAAGCTCCAAAGTGGCTGTGTAATTGTGCCCTCTGCTCATGTCTTTGACAATCCTGAATTCTCTCCCATCTGTGCTTGGTCTGCTGATGAAAGCTGTCCTCAGAATCAATAGACAGAGTGGGACTCTTACCACATATAATATATACACATTTAATTTTGCAGAACAGGAAGAAATTTCATAAACTGTATGGTAAAGTGCATAGACATAAAAATGTATTGATTTTAAAAATATAGAAGTTGAGAATAAAAGAAAGGAGGAAAAAGCTGGTAAACTATTAAGCAGCTTGTTGGAAAGCTGTTTGTTGAATCTGTTCTCTGTGTTTTAAGGAGGATTTTATGCAACAAAAGATAAAAGGTAAATTGAATAGCAAAGAATGAAAGCAAAATGAAGTTATGCTTTGAAAGTCTTAGAATTAGTATTTCCAGGAATCTGAGCTAAAGCTTCTTTATAAATTAATATATTTTTAACATTGTGTTTCCTGCTAAGTTGAGAGAGGAGATATTCTGATTCAAATATTACCACTGCTGAAAAAAGGAGTATGGACATTTGTATGCAGAGAAATAATTTTTGCCCCAGAAATAAATTTAAGATTTTATTATGGGTTGCAAACATTTTGAAATGTAACGAATATTGTCTTCTTTACCACCAGGACTTTAATGTTGTTCCTGGTTCGGTAACTGCAATGTAAGATGTGATTAAAATTTTACAGCAAGTTATTTCAGCCAACTTAGCATATTCCTCTATCTTCACCCACGTGGTTATTTTATGGGACTTCTTCCCTTCAGCTGCATTCATGCCCATTTCAGTTTTTCCTAATGCCATCCTCCGTGTTTATTTCCGTACTGATCATTCCTTTCTTTCCTCACAGTGCTATAATTTTTTTCCTCTTAACCTCTTTTCTTGTGTTTGTGGATCATATAATCTATTTTGTTAAAAACAAACAAACAAAAAAAACAAAAAAAACTTCTTAGCTAACTTCAGTAGTAATTCATGTTCGCACTGCAATGGAATATAGTTTTCACAGATAAAGTGGCAGCTCTTTTAAGGACTCTTCCTACTTGCACCTCTGCAAATGCAAAGGGGAATTATGTGAAATTTTTGTAAATAATACAGCCTGCCTCTTGCATTAAACAAGAAAGCATTGTACTTCTGTCTTTAGAAAGCTCTTTCCTCTTTAAAATGCATGCTATCCACTTTCTTCTTCTTACTCTTGCTAGTACCTGCTATGCTCTAATATACACATCTCTTTTCAATAATGATTGCCTAACTTTTAATTTGTCAGGAAATTATTCTTGGAAAATTCAGTATCTTTTTTTTAGTAATTTTTCCCTAACATTTAGGCCACAGAGTTCCTTGAAGCCTTTGATTCGTATGAATTTCAGTTCTATTTTATTTTACCTTTTGTAGGAAGACCACAATGAAAGTTGCATTAAAGCTTGATATTGAGCCTACTTAAAATCTTGGGGAAATTCCTTTGTGGTTTAGTGTATCTTACACTTCGAGTGTTAGGATCACTTTGCCTCAAATAGTTCTTTAAAAAAAAAAAATACAAAAAAACTTTTTTTTTTTAAGATTTTATTTATTTATTTGAGAGTGAGAGAAAGATCGTGTGCAAGAGAGTGAGCATGAGAGAGAAAGAGTGTGCACAAGCTGAGGGAGGAGTAGAGGGAGATACCAGGCTAGATCCCAGGACTCTGGGTATCATGACCTGAACTGAAGGCAGATGCTTAACTGGGAGCCACCTAAACACCCTCAATTAGCTCTTCTTAACCACTCTACAACATTGTGTCCCTCACAAACTATCTACAAACTCCACCTACCTTTGTTTCCCCATCTAGTCAAGATTCTATTAACAAGTCCTTTAAAAAAAATTAAGTCAGTTTTCATTTCTACACAGTTGCCAATCAATGCACAGTAAGTATTCATATTGTATAAACTTGTGGAATGTAGGTTACCACTTAACTTATAGATAGTTCAAAGCAGGCTAAGGTAAATCTATGGAAAACTTTGCATATAAGAATCCCAAATGGATAAATAAGTAATATATGATCATCTAACCAGGAAACATATTTGTATTGTATTTGTGTAATGTTTTAGATAGTCACATTCATTATAAAATTATTCTTGTAGTGTAGATAGTGCACATGCTATCTCAAAAATTCACAGTTGTGAAGACTGAAGAAAAACATTAATTACATCGTCAAAGCCACTAGCAAAATTTGAAGCCAGAATATCAAAGTAGATAGTAAAACAAGAGCATTGCTAAATAGAGGGCAATTTGATGATGATTAATGGTACACTCAACAGAAAGATAACTAAAAAAAGAATAATTTATAATGCATGATTTTAATATACCACTTAGTAACTGGTATATGAATCATACTAAGCAACAAACATCATGAAAGTTTAACCAATTCATGAGCAAACATGATCAGATAGATACATATAAAAAACTATGCTAACACTTGAAGATAATTTTGTTTTAGGATACATGGAACAATTTGTAAAATTGACTATATGCTGAGCCACAAAAACTCTTAATATATTTCAAAGGACTAAAATTTTATGACATATTATCTTTAATGAGATAGAAAATTGATCTGGCAATAGAAAAATAATCTTAAATATCATTTGAATAAAAAGTCACAGTAGATACTTGAAAAATATTTATTTGAAAAAAAAAACCACCAAAATCTGTTGGATCCAGTTAGAGCAATTGTTAAAAAAATTTATGGCTGTAAATCATGTGTGAAAAATTAAAGTCTAAAATGTCAGTGTGTTATGTATCCATCTGAAGAAAAAATATTCAAATTAAAGAGAACAGTGGAACTTGGAAATAGTAAAGATAGAGCAGAAATTAATGAAATAAGAAATACAATAAAGAGAATCAAAACAAATAGCTCTTTGAAAAGACTAATAACATGTATATATGCTTTCTAAGACAAATCAAGAAAGATAAGACGAAAATATCCAATATCAGATAAAATGGGAGAGTATTATAAATGCTAGTGATATTACAAAGATAAAACTTAATATCAACAAATTTGAAACATTTAGACTTTATCATATTCCTTAAATTATATAATATCAAAGAACGCATGAAGAAAAACTGTAATCCTGAATAGCTTGTCAAACTTTTGATTTGGCTCGGGTCATCATCTCAGGGTCCCAGATTAAGCCCTGCCTCCAGCTCCCTGCTTAGCAGGGGGTCTGTTTGAGGATTCCTCTCCCTCCCCCTCTACCCCTCCCCCGGCTTGTTCTCTCCTCTCTCTCTCTCTCTCTCCCCCCACCGATAAATAAATCTTTAAAAAAATTTGCCTACAAAGTAAACACCATGCCTGAATATTATTATACATTATTTCTAGAAAATAATTAAAGGAGAAATAATTCCAAATTATACAAGTGGTTTAGAGAATAGACAGGGAAAACTTTCAAACACCATTTTGTTGAATGAATTTGACATATAACATGTGAATTTTAGAAGGTGAACAACAAGGGCACCTGGGTGGCTCAGCCAGTTAAGCTTCCAACTCTTGGTCTGGGCTCTGATTATGATCTCAGTGTTCTGGGATGGAACCTCCCTTGGGCGCCTCTGCACTCTGGGTGGAGTCAGTTTGAGATTGTCTGCCTCTGTCCTTCCCCCTGCTCATGCACAGGTGCTCTCTCTTTCTCCCTTTAAAATAAATGAAATCTTTAAAAATGATAAAAGGTAAACAACATGTTACTTTGATCCCTTTATATATTATAATATGATTGCTATTGTAGCCGTATTTGCCACTTATATAATCATTGTACAATATTCTGTGTTCATTACATTGTGCTTTAAATCTTGATGGTTTATTTACTACTTGTTGCAAGTTGGTTCCCTTAGACAGCAACAATCTTATCCTCCCCCACCACTTATCCCCTTGCAACCACCATTTTACTGTTTTTTTATGAGTTTTACTTTTTTAGATTCCACATATAAGTGACATCATGCAGTAATTGTTTGTCTGACTTATCTCATTCAGCTTAATGTGTTCAAGGCTCATCCCTATTGTTATGAATGGCATGTTGTCTTCTTATTTTTTTACAAATACTACTCTATTATGTATATATACCACATATTTTTTCATTCATTCATTCATCCACTGATGAGCTTTTAGTTATTTTCCATATCTTGGCTATTGTGGATAATGCTGCAATAAACCTGGGATGCATCTCTCAGAAATCCTGTTTTCATTTCCTATGGGTATATACCAGGAATGGTATTGCTGGATTGATGATAGATTTATTTTTAATTTGGGGGGGCAACTTCAGTGTTGCTTTCTACAGTGGTTGGACCAATTTACAGTCTCAGCAGTGTATAAGGGTTCTCTTTCACTATATCCTCTCCAGCACCTGTTGTCTCTTGTCCTCTTGAAGATAGCCATGCTAACAGGTGTGAGATAATACCTCATTATGGTTTTTATTTGCATTTCCCTGATGATGAGTGATGTTGAGCATCCTTTTATATGTTTGCCATTTTGATGTACTCTTTGGAAAAATGTCTATCCAGTTCTTCTATTTTTTTAATCAGATTTTTTTTTCTGTTATTAAGTTATATAAGTTCTTTATAAATTTTGGCTCTTAACTCCTTACCTGATATATGGTTTGCAAAAATTTTCTCCTATTCTGTAGATTGTCTTTTCATTTTATTAATTCTCTCACTGTGCAAAAGCTTTTGAGTTTGATGTAGTCCCATTTGTTGATTTTTGTTTTTATTGTTTGCACTTTTGGTACCATGTCCAAAAAAAAATCATTGCCAAATGAATATCAAGGAGCTTTTTTCACACATTTTCTTTGAGGAATTTTATGGTGTCAGGTCTTATGTTTAAATCTTTGATCCATTTTGAGTTAACATTTTCAATGGTATTAAATAGGAGTCCAATTCCATTGTTTTGTATTTTTTTCCAGTTTTCCCAGGACCACTTGTTAAAGAGACTACCTTTTCTTCATTACTTTCTTGGCTCCCTTGTTAAATAGTAATTGACAGTATATGCCAGAGTTTAATTCTAGGCTCTCTATTCTGTTCTGTTGATCAATGTGTCTATTTTTCTGCTAGTACCATACTGTGTTTATTACCATAGCTTTGTAGTATAGTTTGAAATCAGGAAGTGTGATACCTTTGGCTTTTTTTTTTTCCCCCCTCAGGATAACTTTGGCTATTTGGGGTCCTTTGTGATTTCACACAAATTTAAGGATTTTTTTTTTCTATTCCTGTAAAAAAAATGCCTTTGGTATTTTGATGGGGATTGCATTGAATCTGGAGATGGCTTCAGGTAGTATGGAATGTTTAACAATATTCTTCTGGTCTATGAACATGGGATGTCTTTCTATTTGTGTCTTCTTAGATATCTTTCAACGAAGTCTTATAGTTTTCATTTTCATATATTTCACTTCCTATATTAAATTTAATTCTAAGTATTATATTGTTTTTGATGCTATTGTGAATAAGATAGTTTTCTTCACTTCTTTTTCAGTAGTTTCATTATTAGTGTAAAAAATGCAACTGAGTGGTGCCTGAGTGGCTGAGTCGGTTAAGTGGCCCACTCTTGATTTCGGCTCAGGTCATGATCTCAGGATCCTGTGATGGAGCCCCACGTTGGGCTGTGTGCTCAGTTAGAGAGTCTGCTTCAGGATTCTCTCTCTCTCTCTGCCCCTTCCCCTCTTGCTCTCTTTCTCAAGTAAGTAAATAAATAAGTCTTTAAAAAAATGTGACTGATTTCCATATGTTGATTTGTATCCTGCCACTTTACTCAAATCGTTTAGTAGTTCCAAGTGTTTTGATTGATTCTTTATTTTCTATATGTATTATTAGCAAATAGGGACAATTTTACTTATTCCTTTCTGATTTGGATGCCTTTTATTTTTTTGTCTTGACTAATTGCTCTCTCTAGTAATTTCAATATAATAATGAATAGGAGTGATGAGATTGGGAACCCTTGCCTTGTTTCTGATCTTAGATGAAAAGCTTTCAACTTTTCCCTATTGACTGTAATGTTACATATGGGTTTGCCATACATGGCCTTTATTATAGTGAGGTATGTTCCCTCTTTATCCATTCTGTTAAGGATTTTTATCGTGAAAGTATGTTGTATTTTATCAAATGTCTATTGTGGTGATCATGTGATTTTTATCTTTTACTGATGTATTACATTTCTTGACTTACATATGTTGAACCATCTTTGAATCCCAGGAACAAATCCTACTTGGTCATGGTATATAATACTTTTAATGTATTTTTGAATTCAATTTGCTAACATATTTTTGAGAACTTTTGCATCTATATTTATCAGGGATCTTGGTCTATAGTTTTCTTGTGGTATCCATATCTGGTTTTGGTATCAAGGTAATGCTGGCTTTGTAGAATGAGTTTGGAGGTGCTCACTCCTCAAGTTAAGAACAAGTTAAGCATTGTTTTAGAGACTATAACAAAACTTAGTATTTAAGATGATGTAGTATTGAATAAATGATAGAAGAAATTCAGTTGAGAAGAATTAGTATGCTAAGAGCCCAATATTTATATATAATCTTAATTTTGGACAGAGTCAGTGGGGGAAAAATGGTCTTTTTGATAATGGTACAGAGTCATTTGTATATCTATACAAAAGAGAGTCTTGGTTTGTTTTGGGAATCTCACTTCCACACTCAAATTTGACAATTTGCTACAAGTACTCATATAAGTTAATAGCAGCAGCCATATATATGGCTAAGGCTTATCACAACAAAAAGAAACAGGAAAAAAATATATCCATTGGGCAAATTCTGAGGAAAAAGATGTAGGCTTCTATGTTCTTCCATTTCTGGTATTGGACAGAATGCGTTTTTCTCTCTAACTCTGAAATTCAAGGACAATTGCTAAGTGTCACTTCCCAGGGAAGCATGTTTGAGCATGATTCCAGGGCTTTTGTGAAGGACTAGTCCCATAAGAACATCCTGCTACATGATCAGCCATAGTAACTGAAACTCGGGACCCTCAAAATGAAACCTAGTATACGTCCTTAACCTTGGTGTTGATCAGATCAAAAGCACCTTGTGCAAAGCAATTCTGACAAGTTGATAGGCACAGCCTATTACTCCAGATTTAAAGAATTATTAGTCATGGGGCGCCTGGGTGGCTCAGTCGTTAAGCATCTGCCTTCGGCTCAGGTCATGATCTCAGGGTCCTGGGATTGAGTCCCACACTGTGTTCCCTGCTCAGTGGGAAGCCCCCTTCTTCCTCTCCCACTCCCCCTGCTTGTGTACCTGCTCTTGCTATGTCTCTCTCTGTCAAATAAATAAATAGAATCTTAAAAAAAAAAAAAAAAAGAATTATTAGTCATTAACATAAAGAACTTTCCAAGGATCACATTCTCAGGAATTAGCCAGGGTCCATAATGGTTCCAGGGAGTTTTGAGGACAAGCAAAGACTAAAGTAAACAGACCTGTTATGTTAACTCTGTCTTCACAGGATCCCTTCCTCACATGAAAAATTAATTCAAGTAGACTGTAGATTTAAATAGGAAAGCAAAGTAACCAAACTTACAGAAGATAATAGATATCTCCTTTACCTTAGGATTAGGAAAGACTTCTTAATTGGGGAACATAGTGTATAACCATAAATCAGAGAGCAATAAATTATATTTAAATTAATAATTCCTGTTTATCAAAAGATGGAGTTAACATATGTAAAAAGAAAGGCACAGATTTGGGGAGACATTTGTAAGACACATACCCAGTGAAGAATTTGTAATCAATGTATTTAAAGAATGTCCACAAATCAATTATAAGTCCAGCAGAGAAAATGTGCAAAATACTCAGACTTCACAAAAGAGAATATCCAAATAGGCAATAAACATGAAAGTTTATTCAATCTCATTAACAATCAAGAAATGCAAATTAAAATCACAGTGAGATATTACTATTTACCCACCAGAATGACTAAAGTTCAAATGCTTAAAATTAAGAAATATTGGTGATGATATGGACAAATTAGAATTCTTAGGCACTGCTGATGGAAATGAGATTTTATGCAGCCATTTTGGAAAGCTGATTATCATTATTTACTAATGTTAATATATTAATGTCCTTTGACTTAAAAATGCTATACCTGAGAATAAAGCTCAAATAAATGCATGCATATGTTTACCAAAAGTTACACACAAAAGAATTATCCATATGGGGCAAAAAATGGAAAAAATTAAGATGTGCATCAGTAGAAGAATGAATAAAGAATTTATGGCTTATTTATGCAATATAAGTTTACACAACAATAAAAATAAATGAAGTCCACTTGCATGCATCAATGTGGGAGAATTTCACAAACATAGTGATGAGTGTAGAGCTAGGCAGCTAAGCACAAACATATATTACGTCATTCAATTTATATAATGTCAAAAACAAGTAAAATTATTAATGCAATTTTTGATACCTGGTTAGTGACTATTTTTATGAAGGGAGAAATGATAAATATTGGATGAAAGAAAGGAAATTTAGAAATGCTGGCATTATGTTTGTTGCACTTCACAGTAGAAAAATGTTTAAAACATTAGTAAAAATACCAGTGACCTTTTTTTATTGAACACATTGCCTGATTTATTTCATTTTATTTTAGAAATACTCCAGGAAAGTAGATTATATATCTATGGTTCTTTAAATGCAGGAAATTCAAAACAAGCATAGTTATTTTGATTAAAAATCAAATTCATTATGAGTACATGAAGTAGTTTGAAATGCTGAAGGAAAAACAACCAGACTTTGGAAGGCGCACAAGCCAGAACAACTATTAGGATTTAATTTTCAGTAATGAATCAACATGTTCTTCTGAAGGCAACATTGGAAAAAAAATCAGCTCAAGTAATTTCCTTCCTTTTGTCACTATATTAACTTCTTATTGCAGCTGTAACAAATTACCACACACTTAGTGGCTTCAAGCAACACATATTTATTCTCTTATAGTTCCAGAAGTCAGAAGTAAAAAATGTCTCTACAAGTCTTTGTTCTTCCTACAGGCTGTAGTAGGAACTCTTGTTTCCTTCCCTATTCCAGCTTCTAGAAACCACCTACATTCCTTAGCTCAAGACCGCTTCCTTCACCTTCAAAACCAAGAGTATAGTATTATCTCTCCTCCCTGACATCTACTTCCATCCTCATATGTTCCCTCTAACTTATATATATGCTTCTCTCTTAGAAGAAATTTGATTGTATGGGGCTAGGATAATTTTTCTTTCTTAAGATCCTGCAAGTCTCTCTTAATTTGCAAGATAATATATTCACAGGTTTTAGGGATTAGGATATAGATATCCTGGGTGGTAGGTGTGGGGTGTATTATCACCATGCCACAGGCATTTTGATTAAAATGAGCCTTTAGAAAGAAAATGTATTGTGATTATTTTATATGCCTAATTTTTGGCAGGGCAGAGTGCCGTGACTGAGCGGGTCATCAAATTCATATCATGATATTTCAGGAATTGCTGTTACTAAACAAAATTATTAGGTAAAATTTGGAGGAGATCAACAACACCTGCACAAATCACAGATTTTTATAGGGTGTGATTAGGATAATATTAGGTATTATGCTGTGGTCATTTCAAAGTAGTGCGATAGTCATACCGCACAAAATTTCATATGGATATCAAGGCTGATACCACCATTCATGCTTTAAAGGATAGATAAAGGTCTATTACTAACTAATGAGGTTTTCTGGGAGAAGTAGGGCTGACTCCCAAGCAGGTCTGAAATGGTTTGTGATAGCATGGAATGGAGACCGGCTTAGATTTTACTGTGGTTAGAGGGTAGGAATGTGTTGATGATTTTCATGTAAATGGGGCCAAAGGAGGAAGCATGCAGGCTCTTTTATCAATTTTCCCACGTATAGGGTGGAAGGGGAAGGTGAGTATGGGGCTTGAAACCTGTAAGGAGTCAAAAATTAAAAAAATGAAGTCACACGCTTTATTACTTATAATGACATTTTCCCAAGGATACACATGTCTTCCATTAGATTAAATTCTCTTCTCCAAGAGATCCCTGAGGGAAATTTCTGCACAGAGAAATAAGATGCAAGTTAGAAGTACCTTATTATCAACAAAAACTTTATCCTGGTGATAATATGGTGACAAAATACTTAATCCTAAGGTAAAATATTTAATGTCACCCCCCCAAATATTTTAGAAACAAAAACAAGACCATATTAAATATGCATCATTAGACACTATTGGCCCTAATTCTTTCCTTTGATTATGCTCTATTGACTTCCTGTTAACTCTTTAATCATTCATTGATGACTTTACCAGTTGGTTTACCAATTGGTTCATAGATTTGACCTTTTCATTATCAACAGCTACTTCACTTCTGAAATCTAATTTCAAGTTTTCAATGTACAAGTCTAAGATTTGAAACTATAAAATGTCTAAAAGAAAAGAGGAAAAGCTTCATGATGTTGGTATTCACAATGATTTCTTGGATGTCACACCAAAAGCACAAGCAACAAATCAAAAATAGTTTAGTGGGCTATATAAAACTAAAAAGCTCTGCACAGCAAAGGAAACAAGAGGTCATCTAAGAAATAGAAGAAAGTATTTGCAAATCATATATCTGAATAGGGGTTACTGTTCAAAATATTGACCCCTACAATTCAGTAGCAAACAAACTAATAACCTGGTTAGAAAATGGGCAAAGGACCTGAATAAACATTTCTCCAGAGAAGACATACAAATGGCCACCAGGTATATAAAAAAAAAAAAAATACTCAATGTCACTGCTCATCAGGGAAATGTAAAAACTCCAATGAACTAGCACCTCACATGTGTTAGGATGGCATATGTGTATATGTATGTTTGTATGCATGTATATATATACATATAAATGTGTATATATGTATAATTGTATAACTGTATATGTATATAGTATTGGCAAAGATGTGGAGAAATTTGAAATTTGTATGTTTTTGGTGGGAATGCAACAATGCTACAGCCATTGTGGAGAATAGCACTGAGGTTCCTTAAAAAAGCAAAACTACCATATGATCCAGCAATCCCACTTCTGAGTTTATAGCCAGCAAAATTGAGATAAAGATATCCGAGAGAGATCTACATCCCTGTGTTCATTGCAGTATTATTTACAAGAGACAAGATATAGAAACAACCATAATGTCCATTGATAAATTAATGAATAAAGAAAATGTGTTATGCACATACAAATGGATATTTTTAACCTCAAAAAGAAGGATATCAACACGGATGAATCTGGAGGACATGCTAAGTGAAGGAAACTAGTTCGTAGAAGAACAAATACTGCCTGATTCCATTTTTTTTTGTTTTATTTATTTATTTATTTATTTATTTATTTATTTTTATTATGTTATGTTAATCACCATATGTTACATCATTAGTTTTTGATGTAGTGTTCCATGATTCATTGTTTGCGTGTAACACCCAGTGCTACATTCAGTACGTGCCCTCTTTAATGCCCATCACCAGGCTAACCCATTCCCCCATCCCCCTCCCCTCTAGAACCCTCAGTCTGTTTCTCAGAGTCCATAGTCTCTCATGGTTCATCTCCCCCTCTGGTTTCCCCCCTTCATTTTTCCCTTCCTGCTATCTTCTTCTTTTTTTTTTTTTTTAACATATAGTGTATGATTTGTTTCAGAGGTACAGGTCTGTGATTCAACAGTCTTACACAATTCACAGCGCTCACCATAGCACATACCTTCCCCAATGTCTATCACCCAGCCACCCCATCCCTCCCACCCCCCACCACTCCAGCAACCCTCAGTTTGTTTCCTGAGATTAAGAATTCCTCATGATTCCATTTATATAAGGTGTCTAAAATAGAATTACGGAAACAGAGTAGAATGGTAGTTGCCAGAAACTAGGAGGACGGGGAACAGAGGATTTGCTGTTCAATGGGTATAAAGTTTCAGTGATTAAAAAAATGAGTAAGTTATAGAGATATACTGTAAAAAATTATATCTCTAGTTAAAAATATTATATCACCTACCTAAAAGTTTGTTGAGGGTACATTTCATGTTAAATGTTCTTACCATAATCAAGAAAAATAATTGGACAAAAAGGTTAATTGAATATTAATACAAGGTAGAATGATAAACAAAAGCCACGAGAGTCATGAAATGCTGAGCACAGAATAATATAGCAACATTGTATGGAAAGCATAAATAGTTAGAAATACAAGTAAACACGTGAATGGTATTGAAAGTTCATGCATTACTATAAGTTAAGAAGACAAAAATAAATAACAAAACATTTGAATTATTTAACGTTTGAATAAATGTTTATAGATTGATATAACCTTATGCCTTAAGAATAGAAATGCATCTTCTCAAGCATGATATATCATTTATAATCATTGATCATAATCTAGAACATACCATATTTCAGTGCATTGCTAGAGTAATAATTTTACAACTCTATTATCTTTAAAATACTAGACCTTAATATTGGAACTTTAAAGGAAAAGCAAACTAGAAAATAATATAGGTAAGGATATTGACAAAAACCCATAAGATACAATCAAAGCTGTTTTACATAGTATGTTCACAGGTTAAGTGCTTTTTAATAAAAAGAATTATTAGAACTAAGCATTCTATTCGGGAACGTAGAAAAAAATAAGGAAAGCTGGAAAAAAATAATATAGAAATAGAAACATAGTAAGATAAAAATAAGTCAATTTTCTATAGAATTGATAGCTAAGACCAAGAATAGGTTTTCCAATAAAACAGACAAATCTTTGTCCAATTTAATCAAAGAAAAATAGAAGGAAAATAAATTATAAAATGTATAACCATATATAGAAGATTAAGACAAAGTGACTTACTTGAATAATAAAGAAGAAAATATGGTGAAATAGAATTGTCTGAAAACATTGGAAATAAAGCTGAGTTTACTGAGAAGAAAACCAGAAATAAAATAGAAGAAATTGAAACACTTAAAAACGAACAAAAACAAAAAATGCTAAACAGCTAAATGCTTTAAAAATGGCAACAAAGTTTTCAAGAGACCAAGGTAGAATTCCACCTTTATCTCTAGAAGTCATGCTCCCAACCACCTCATTTTTGATTTGGGATCCTCACCATTGCTGTTGAAGCCAGATAAAGTGAAACTATCCCATTCAGAACCAACATTTTATACGAAGTAGTGGAGAACAAAAATGACTCTATCCATGAAATATTAAGCCAAAATTATAAGAGATGACTCATACTTTACAAAATTTAGGCAAATGTTGCAATTCAGTAACTAGTTCCTAAAAACTGGAAGTCAAATGTTGACTATCGGGTGTAATGGATTTTGTTGATAGGTTACTTCATCCCAAGTCACACTTTTCTGTAGTAGACACTTTCATCAGAAATTTTATTTTATAAAGCTGTATTTTACTTAATTTTTTATTTAAAATTTTGCCTCAATAGTGTTGGAATGTAGTTGTTTTGGAGGATTATCATGGAATATATTGATTTTAAGTTGTAGTTATTTTATAATATGAATTTTTATATTTGTGCTGATTTTAGGAAATTAATTGGCAAACATTTCAAAATTTTATATGATAAACATTACAGGATTATTCACTATTCCTATTAAATGGTCATTAAGAAGGTTGTTTGAAAAAAAAAAGGCTACATTTCACAAAACATTTTCTAACTTTTGCTATTAAAAACTATCTAATTAAATGCCCATTTTGCTGTTCGTAAGAGGCCTTTTATACTTTTGTAGGTTTCCCCACTAGGTTCTGAAAGTGAAGATTGGAGAGAAATCCCTCTCATGTTACCAGCATGAGACAGGAAAACTGACCACCTTTAAATATACCAGGGAGTTAAAGGCCTGCCTTCTAAGGGAAATTATTTTAGCCAGACTTCTGTGACCTGGGGGAAAACAGACAACTCTAGCTTTCCTGTCTCATTCAACAGTGTTGGGGGTGGGGGGTGACCCTAGGGAAATTTCTGAAAGTCACACTTCATGAACTCAGGCCCCATAAAAACTAAGATTTATTCTTAAGTTTAGAGTTTGTTTTCCATTCCCTTACACCTCACCACCAAACCAACAGTTAGTGGATTACTGTGAGAGCTGAAAGACATTATTTAAGAAGTTTTAACGAAACCCAAAGACAACAGGGGAGGAAAAAAAAAAAAAAAGAAAACGTGAGGAAATTTAAGCCTTGGGCATTTTACTTACTCATCTACCATTGAACATACCAGCAAAAACCACATTAACGTAAAACTTCACACTAAAAACCTAATTAACCTGGTTCTTATTACCTGCTGTATTCTGTTCAGCACTCACCAAAAAATTGTAAGGCATGCTAAATAGCAAAGAAAAAGCACTGACGGTTTGGCTAAGCTGAGGACCAAGTGTTCACTGGACTGCTGGAGCTGATCAGCTTCAGTGCCAGCCGAGCAGAACCCAAAACAGGTGTAGTCGTCCCAATCATTGTGTAGATTTCAAGGCCATATCATACCTCTGGCCAATACTCGCCTAGATTAACTTTGGCATATTTTTCAACGGATTCTTGGGCTGTTCCCAGTTGCCTCACTGTTTGGTGTGCTGCTTAGAAAATAAAAGACTGACAAATATGGACAACCCTCTTTGGGGCCATGAAATGTGGAAACAAATCACAGCTACTTATGAAAATGTGGGCCACTCAGATGGAAGTCCATAGTAAAAGATCACTGTTGGGATGCAGCCGACTGTGATTAAGTTGTTGATCAAGTCTGTACTCCTCAGATCACTGCCTAGATCAACTATCACACTGAACATGGCAACACATCCACCCTTATAAAACTGAGCTAAAGGGACGCCTGGGTGGCTTAGTCGGTTAAGCGTCTGCCTTCGGCTTGGGTCATAATCCCAGAGTCCTGGGATCAAGCTCCTTGCTCAGCGGGGAGCCTGTTTCTCCTTCTGCCTGCAGCTCTCCCTGCTTGTGCGAGTGCTCTCTCTCTCTTTCCCTCCGAAAAATAAATAAAATCTTAAAAAAATAAACGGAGTTACCATTGTATGATAGACCTGTGACTCCTACCAAAGTTTACCAAGTTGCTCCCAGTGGAGGATATATCCTTATAGCAGATGTTTCCTATGCCTGCTCCTCATCTGCAGATTGACTACCTCAGGACTTGGACCCCGGCTCAGGGCTATATAGATCATGTCTTACTACTGCTAGGACTTTGCCAGGTTGTTGTTATTATTGCAGTCTGACCAACTGACTCCAGCCACAAAATGGTATACCTTGAAACTAATCTTTATCTTTATGATTTACAGCCTGACAGTGGTATTCTTTTATCACAAAAGTGATTCAACAAGAGGCTGATAGAGTATTCAATGGTCCTTCCATACTTCCTGCTGTCTATAGGTATCTTTTATTATTGCACATTGGAATATCTTTCTCCTAAAATTAACTCAAAAATATTTCTTACTTTACCTACATCACCTCCGTCTGGTTCATACACTTTGTAAGCCAGTTTGCTCACTGAATGCAGCTTTTTTTCAGAAAGTCATAATCTCTCGTTGGTTGCTTACTGGGTATGATCTGTATAAAAATTGGAACATTGTATCGCCTATTTTTAAAAAAAATTATTTCAGGCTCTCTTCTTTCCTATAGGGAAACCAGTCTTATATTCCTTTCATATCTTATTTTTTCTTAGATATTATATTAAATAATACAAGTAAATGGTAATGAAGAACTTTATACAAGCCACTAAATGAATAGACCCCTACAAATTAAAGAAAACACAAATTATTAAGATTTTTGTTGATGCTGTTTCTCTTGATATTTTTGCTTTTTCCTCTGATTGGAAGTGGTCTTCTGAAAAATATCATACATATGAATAGCAGTTGAAATTTCTGAGCTCTACCAAATGGTGGAACAAATGGGCACATATATACTTGAATTTTTAGAACACAAAACATAAAGCCAACCACAGAGTAGACACAACAGCCTATTAACTTCTACAAACATCAGTCTCCTCCTTTGGACCCCAATATTAAATATAATTAAATAAGGTGGCCATTAGTCATTTTCTAACTTTAACATAAATATGTCCCCCACCACCCGTGGCATTGACCCTAGATTTTAATTTTTTTTTTTTTTAAGATTTTATTTTTATTTTGTGAGAGAGAGAATGAGAGACAGAGAGCATGAGGGGGGGGAGGGTCAGAGGGAGAAGCAGACTCCCTGCCGAGCAGGGAGCCCGATGCGGGACTCAATCCCAGGACGCCAGGATCACGACCTGAGCCGAAGGCAGTCGCTTAACCAACTGAGCCACCGAGGCGCCCCGACCCTAGATTTTAGATCTATCTCTTTTTTTTTTTTTTTTAGATCTATTTCTATTTGGACTAGGTTTTTTTTCTTTTTTTTTCTGTACTCATTACCAATTTTTGTTTCTTAGAAAAACCTGATTTATCTAGGCTGGGTCCTTTTATTTCACTTGCTTTTTGTTGGTTTGTTGCTTTAGTTTGGCAGCTAAGATTCTGGATCAAATTGCATGATTCTTAACTAGAATTGAGCTCATAAACAGCATTTGAGTCTCATTATTTCTTGGCTTCGGTGTCCTGGTTTACACCTGTTTGGATTCATCTTGCCATATTTCCCTACCTTTATGGAAATAGATTAAACAGTGCTCAAAAAGCCATTTTCTTAAATCATTAATGAATTAGTAAGAAAATCCTCACAGGTGTTTGACCCTCCTTCTTCAATTTTTCCACTTAGTATAACTAAGAGGCTAGAGAAAGGAATATAGTTTATTGTCCCAGGAAATGATTGGGCCTATAACTACGAAGGAAAAGAGTAGATTTCAAGGATGTTAGTTTTATTAATAAAGCTAAACCTGTCAAAGTACTTTTTAAAAATATCTTGACACTTGTGCATCCCCTGTGCACTTCAGCAAAATTATGTTTTGATGATAGAGAATAAGAGGACATAGGGTCATTTTCTGTATGTTCCTTAGTTCATACAGAAAAAAAAAATCATGTTTATTTACCACTATTTTTTGTAATGCTTTATTTCAACAATGCATATATGCTTTGAGGGTTTTTAAGTCAATATATCAAAAGTTAAAGAGATATGAATTTATGATGTATTTTATTCAAGGATGATATTAATAAACTTTGAAAATTAATCTTCAGAATCTCTGTATCCTTGGGATCTCACTCTACTTAAGCACATAAATCTCAGATGAAATATAGCCTGATATAACAGGGGAAAACCCTAATATGAATTACTTTGGAGCAGTTTTCCATATTCTATTCCCTATTCTTTGTCACGATTTACCTTAGTACAGACCCTGAGAGTCTCATAATTTTTTATAGCAGCTATGTAAACAAAATTAATTTATGAAAATTTGCTAATAGTTTTCTTTCTCTGATAATATAATTACTTTTGAACAGGGTCCTTTTAGAGACATAGTAGCTTACGTCACAAGAATGACAGTAGCAGGGAATTTACAGTTTGCATCTTACAGTGGATCATGTAATATTTTGTTCTTTACAACATGTGTCCCATAATGAGAAGTTATATCTACAACTGGCTGTTTTCTAACCACATAGCAAATTTCCTCCTACCATCCAGTCATTGTAACTTGAGTGGCAATTGTTCGGTTTTTCTGGGCCCTTGATTCATCTCTCAAGACTTTCTCATAAATTATTTACACATAAATATATACATGAAGAAACATTAATAGCTATAAAACATATTAAGTATTAAACTTCATGCAAATTAAGGACATTAAATAAAATAACAGATATATTACATGTAAAATATTTTAAAAATAATTTTAATTGTTACCAAATACTGAAGACACTAATAAATCTCCACTGAAGAGATACTTTCCTCCTCCTTAACATTTTTTCGGAATTTTTATGAATAACAATGCATCTAGTTAAGAGACCTACTTTTTAAAATTTATTTTAAATTGACATACATTATTGTGTTTCAGGTGTACAACATAATGCATAGATAATTTTATAGATTACTCAATGCTCACCACGATACATGTAGTCACCATAAAAGGTTATTCAATAGTATTGATAAATTCCCTATGCTTTTCCTTTCATCTCTATGACTTACTTATATTTGGAAGTGTTTACTTCTTTTTTTTTTTTTTTTTTTTTAAAGATTTTATTTATTTATTTGACAGAGACACAGAGAGAGAAGGAACACAAGCAAGGGGAGTGGGAGAGGGAGAAGCAGGCTTCCCGCGGAGCAGGGAGCCCGATGCGGGGCTCGATCCCAGGACGCTGGGATCACGACCTGAGCCGAAGGCAGACGCTTAACGACTGAGCCACCCAGGCGCCCCTGGAAGTGTCTACTTCTTAATCTCCTTCACCTATTTCACTCATCTCCCCCAACCTCCTCCCCTCTGTCAACCACCAGTTTTCTGTATTTTTTGGTAATTTGTTTTTTAGATTCTACATATAAGTGAAATCATAAAATATTTGTCTTCCTCTGAATAGTTTCACTTAGCATAATTCATCTACATTATTGCAAATGGCAAGATCTCATTTTTTTAATGGCTAAGTAATATTAAATTGTGTGTGTGTGTGGATGTGTGTGGATGAATGTGTACCATATCTTCTTTATCAATTAATCCATCAAATGGACTCTTGGATTGCTTCCCATATTTTGGTTATTATAAAAATCTTGCAACACACAGGGATGCATATATCTTTTGGATTGGTGTCTTCATTTTTGGGGAGTAAATACCCAGTAATGGTGATACTGGATCATATGGCATTTCTATTTTTCATATTTTGAGGAAAATCCATACTTTTTTCCACAGTGATTGCACCAATTTACATTCCCATACAAAGTGCATAAGTTTCCTTTTCTCTACATCTTTGCCAACACTTGTTATTTCTTGATTTTTGCTACTAGATATTCTGACTGGTATGAAGTGATACCTCATTGTGGTTTTATTAGTATATTTCTCTGATGATTAGTGATACTAAGCATCTTTTCATGTGTCTGTAGACTATCTGTATGTCTTTTTTGGAAAAATGTTTATTCAGGTCCGCTGCCTATTTTTTAATAGGATTTTGGTTTTCTTGGTGTTGATTTCTATGAGTTATTTATATAATTTGGATATTAAACCCCTTATCAGATGTATCACTTGCAAATATCTTATCCCATTCAATGGGTTACCTTTTATTTTTGTTGATGGTTTTTGGTGCTATGCAAAAGCCTTTTATTTGGGTGTAGTCCCAGTAGTTTATTTTTGCTTTTGATTCCCTTGCCTAAAGAGACATACCATAAATATGTTGGTAACGCTGATATCCAAGAGGTTACTGCCCATGCTTTCTCTTAGAAATTTTATGATTTTGGGACTCACATGGGTCTTTAATACTTTTTAAGCTTATCTTTGTGTATGGTGTAAGAAAGTAGTCCAGTTTCATTCTTTTGCATGTAGCTGTCCAGTTGTCCCAACATCATTTATTAAAGAGACTGTCTTTTCCCCATTGTATATTCTTGCATCTTATGTCATAGAGACCTGTTTTATTTTAACCTTTAGAAGGTATAATTGATATATAAAAAATTGCGTGCATTTAATGTATATATCTTGATTAATCTGGCCTTGTGATACTATTACCACTGTCAAGATACTAAACATACCCATAACCCCCAAAATTTCCTTGTGTGCTTGTGTATGGTTAGAATATTTAATATGAGATCTACCCTTTTATTTTAAAGTACACAATACTGTATAATAAATTTTAGGTAGTACTGTTGTATAGCAGATTGAGCTAGGTTTGGTTATGTAATAGAGTTTTCAATAATAATGTGTGAAGGCAATCGTGATGATGAGATTTTAGTTAAGGTTGTTAAAGGTAATATATTAGCAAAGTTCCCTAGAAAGTACTCCTCTCTGTTTGTCCTTCCTTCTTGCAACCTGGGACATATATGTGACATGAGAAAAGCTTTCTTATACTTGAAGATGAAAGTCAGTAAATCCTAGGATATTATAGCAATGAGACCAAAAGTGCCTGTGTTTTTGATAATCACAGAGGAGCCATAGAGCCTTTTGCTACTTACTTCTGGACTTCTGTTATACTTTATTTACAAAATGCATATATAACATTTATATATTAATTACACTTTTCCTGTAGGCTTTTTATTTTATGCAGCTGCCTAATTCAAATGCATGCACTAATTCTGGGCAAATAGATTAAATAATCTCACTGGTGGGAGTTTTTGTTTCTGCATTTAAGGACAATTAATCAAATGTATTAAAATACTTAAAAGTTGTGCGTATTAAGTACCTTTATGCACAAATACAGATTCTTTTTTCTTTTAACTCTTTAACTTCTTAGCCCTTAGACTTTTTTCTCCAGTTTCATTGAGAAATGATTTACATTAAATATTGTTTAAGGTGTACAACATGTTGACTTGATATACTTATATATTGCAAAATGTTTACCATCATAGTATTAGTTAACACCTGAATCATGTCACTTAATTACCATTTCTTTTTTGGGGTGAGAATATTTAGTATCTATGCTCTTAGCAACTTGTTAAGTATAATCTTTATGACGTACATTAGATCTCCAGAACTTATTAATCTTATGGCTAGAGTTTTATACTCTTTGACCAACATTTCCACTCTTCCACTAGCCCAAGCCCCTGATAACCACCACCATAGTCAATTTCTATGAGGTGGACATTTTTAGATTTCACATATAAATGATACCATACAGAATTTGGCTTTCTCTGCCTTATTTCACTTAGAATAATAAACCCAAGCTCCATATTGTTGTAAATGACAGGATGCCCTTCTTTCTCATGGTTAATTAATGCTCCATTGTTTTATATACCACATCTTCATCCATTCATCCACTGACTGGCACTTAGGTTGTTTCCATGTCTGGCTATTGTGAATAATGCATCAGTGAACATGGGGGTGCAGACATCTCTTCAATATCTTGTTTTCATTGCCTTTGGGTATATACCCAGAAGTGGGAATGCTGAATCATATGGTAGTTCTATTTTTAATATTTTGAAGAACCTTTATACTGTTCCCCATAGTGGCTAAGCAAATTTACATTCCCACCAACAGTGCACAAGGATTCCTTTTTCTCACCAGCACTTGCTATCTCTTTTTGATGATATCCATTCTAACAAGTTTAAGATATTATCTCGAAGTTTTGATTTGAATTTCAAGATATTATCTTGAAGTTTTGATTTTGAATTTAGTGATATTCAACTGTTTTTTTTTTTTTTTTTTTTTATTCTTTTTCATTTTTTTTTTTTTTTTTTTTTTCATATACTTGTCCATTTGTATGTCTTCTTTGGAAAAAAAATGTATATTCAGTTTCTCTGGACATGTTTTAATAGGACAGTATATATTTTAAACCAGATGGATTTAGACATTCATAGAATGTTCCATCCAACAGCAGCAGAATACATACTCTTCTCAAGTGTGCATGGAACATTCTCCAGGATAGATCATATATTAGGCCACAAAACAGGGCGCCTGGGTGGCTCAGTTGATTAGGCCACAAAACAAATCTCAAATTTAGAAGACTTAAATACTATCAAGCATCTTTTCTGACTATAGTGGCATGAAACTAGAAATTGATTATAAGAATAAAGCTGGAAATTCTTTAAAAAATGTAGAGATTTAATAGCATGCACTTGACAACCAATGAGGGAAAGAAGAAATCAAAAAAAGAAATCCAAATGAAAATGGAAACATGATATACCAAAGTGTATGTGATGCAGCAGAAGTTCTAAGACGGAAGTTTTTTACAACAAATGCCTTCATTGAGAAAAAAGGAATAATCTTGATTTAGCTTTCCCTCTCATACATCCATATCATGAAAGAATTATTTTGGCTTCCCCTAATAATTCATTAAAATACCAGTCCTTCCTTATTATGTTCCCTGCTGCCATTCTGGTTTAAATCCCAAACCACCATAGTTTTTCTCCTGGGTTAGTGGAAGAAAATATTAAGAGGTCTTCATTCTCTTATTTCTACATTCCCTCATCCATAAAGGGTGGAGATTATGAAGCTGTTATTTTATTTTATTTTTTTAAATTTTTTATTGTTATGTTAATCACCATACATTACATCATTAGTTTTTGATGTAGTGTTCCATGATTCATTGTTTGTTATTTTAAAACAGCTTCCTCTCCCAACTGTACACCTGCTTTTATTTTTATTTGATTTCCCCTTTTTTCACTTTAAATTTAGTTGTCTCATGCCTCTCTCCCTCACTAATTATTAGCATGTTATTACAAGGGTTCGTTTCTATCTTTTTATTGTTGTTCTTGTTTCTGAATCTCAAATCTTTTTATAGCATCTGACACATAAGAGGTCCTTAACACATATTTGTTGAGTGGATGAATGGATTATAAAACTTAGAATAAATCTGTATATTTAATATTAGCAGAGTGTTTAAATTGTGGGAAAGCCATTCAATGAACACTTTGCTGCTGTATAAATAGTTATGTAGAATCTTTTTTTTATATAAACTTTACTTTCTAGAAGAGTTTTAATTTTATAAAAAAATTGTGAAGATAGTGCAGGGTTCTCACATAAGCTACACAGAGTTTAAACTATTAACATTATTACATTCATATGGTGTGGTACATTTGTTACAAATAATTAATAAATCTTTATACATTATTATTAACTAAATATACTTAATTCAGATTTTTAAAAATTTCACTGAATGTCCTGTTTTGCTTCCAGGATCATCCAGAATACTACTTTATTCATCATTCAAATCCATTCATCATTTCTCCTCTGGCTACTTTTGGTGGTGAAAGTTTCCCAAACCTTCCTTGTTTTCAATGACCTTGACAGCTTGGAGGAGCACTGGCCAGGTACTTTATAGAATGCCCTTCTATTGAGATTTTTCGGATGTTTTTCTTTCTATGAATCTAAATGTATGGCTTTGGGGAGGAAAAACACAAAGGTTATGTGCTGTTTTCATCACATTATATCAAAGGTATGTACTATCAAATGTTACTTAGTACCACTGATGATCTCCTTGAGTAGTTGACTGAAGTGGTATTTGTCAAACTTCTTTACTGTAACGGAGTCTTTTTTTTTTTTTTCTTTTTCTTTTTAACTTCTTTTCATGCTATACTCCCTGGAAAGAAATTACCATGTGTAGTCCACATGTGAAAAATAGGGAATTTTGCCTTCTTGAAGACAGAATACCTATGTAAATTGTTTAGAATTTTTCTATATTGTAGATTTGTCTTTTCTCCTCCACGTACTAATTTTTATTCAAGTTATTTATTTATATTAGTATGGACTTGTGTACTTATATAAAATCTTGAGTTATAATTCAATGCAACTTTATTGATTTGCTATTCAAATTATTGAATAGCTATGACCTTTGGAAGATGTTTCAATTATCTCCTATCCCTGTGGGTATTGTTTTGTTTTACCCTGAGTGCTTCCTTACTTTCTGATACTATAAGATTATCCAAACTCATGTTGTATATTTCCTATCTTCATCCTGATATCAGTCATTTCTCCAAGGAAAATATTTGTTTGTTTGTTTTTGAACTCATTGAATGATGTTAGAAATCAAAATGTAGTTGTTAGGTGCACTTGTTAGCCATGTGGTTGTCATTGCTTTTAGGTTTTCTCAGCTGGCAGAACAAGGAAATGTGTGTGTGGACTAACCTGTGTATATACATACATATCTTTCAATATATCTGTATGTAACAATCAGTATTGATATTAAGCTAAAAGTGAGGTCATAATGACTTCTCCAACTCTAGTGAGTCTATTACCAAATGAATCATTCTAGTCCGCTCTCCTTGCTTATTTGTAATTTCCCACTTCAACAGTGAGAAACCTGGCTCCAGTCATCTGCCATACATATACTTAATGTGTCTATAGGTCTATTTGTATAGTAATATCAGAATTGTCAATCTATACCTTTTGTGGTTTAACTTTATCAACTAGAGTATAGTGCTATGGACTTGTGTACTTATTTAAAATCTTGAGTTATAATTCAATTCAACTTTATTGATTTTGCTATTCAAATTATTGAATAGCTGTGACTATATGTATAATAGTCTATATGTATATAGTCTATTTGTATAGTAGTATCAGAATTGTCACTCTACGCCCTCTGGAGTTTACCTTTATCAACTAGAGTACAGTGCTTATGCACAGTTTATTTTGTTTTCTGTTTTACAAACCACTCATTTCCAAACATAGTTTAGTACCTTTTTTTCTTACCTTCTTCAGTGAGATTATCTCATACATTTGTAATATATTTGGGTTCTTGCTTACTTCATAGAATGAGTTAGGAAGTGTTCCCCCTGCTTCTATTTTTTGCAAGAGATTCTGATAATTAGTATTTTCTTCTGAATTGTTTTTTAAATCTGTAAAACAATCTGGGCCTGGTTATTTCTTTTGGAGGGTGTATTCATTATTGAATCAATTTCTTCAATAGGTATTAGACTATTACAATTATATATCTTATATATAATATACAACTATATTTTGCATGATTTTTGGTAGCATATGTATTTCACAGAATGGGTCCATTTTATCTAAGTATTAAATTTGTGGACATTGTGTTATACATAGTATTTTTTATTGTCCTTAACTATTTTTAATAAATATGTACGAATGATATATACTTTGAGGGGGAAACTGTCAGCACTGTCTTCCTTTCTGCTTGCAATTGATGTAATAGAAGTGATGGAGGAAAATGTCCCCATTGGATTATGGAAAAACTAAGGTTTAATTTGGATTCTAAAACAAATTTTGGTCACCAGTAATTTTAAGAATGATAATAAGCTCATATGTAAATGTTCATTCTTCCAACAGTATAAAAATCAGTAGGATTTATAAATTAAAGCAAAAGTCTTTCACAGTCTCTCTGGCATTCAAGTAAGAGAGTAGTCACAAGAAATTAATGTTCAAAATTTTGAATACCTTACTGAATATAAGGATTGTTAATATAGAAATCCTGCTAAATTATTTTTGTTCCAGAACTAAGCATATATGCATAAATTAGAGTGATATAATATACTGACATAGCAGTGAAAGTGCTTATATTTTGCAGCTGAATTTCTACATTGAAATAATGAAACTCATCAATCATTTTAATTTTCACAAAGTGGTGAGTAGGATTCTTACATTTCTTATTTGCTTATAGCATAAAAACTACATTCATGTGTGTGACAAAAAGTCTTCATTTTAGTTAAGTAGAGACAGCATAAATTATGAAAACAATCAATTAAATACTCAGAAATTTTCTTGGTTAAATTTAGAACCATCTCTACATGCATGTGTGGCAATTTATGTTTCTAAACATACAGCTATCTATAGAAAGAAAAATGCTTACCATTTATTGTATACTGACTTGGAGCTAAACATCATCTTAGCTATTTGAGATATCACTTTTAATATTATCAGCAAAATTTTGTGTTAGATATTATCTCTATTTTATAGGCTTAAATGGGTATGACACTGGCCAAATTCATACACTTAATAAGTCTATGAGCTCTGCTTTAAATTCAGGTATACTTGGTTCCAGGCCCAAATTATAAAGCACTATATAGTCCTATCTAATACAATAGGTTTTCCAAAGTTTCTGTTGTATATATTCACATAAAATAAGAATTTGAAAATTTATACATAGTAATATTAAGGTATATTGCTTAAAATTTGTTATAAATAAGTGAGTAATTAAGGTGACAAATTGCTATTAAAATGTTGAAAATGACTTTTTAAGACAATTTTTTAATCAAAGCATTAATATATTTTGTAAATGTATATTCAAATAGAAGATTTATTTATAGAAGACTATGGCTGTACCCTTCAGCAAATTCTATGGTCCATTCCCAGCTTTCCACTTACTAGCTAGGTGATGTGAGACAGTTTATTCAAATATTTTTTTCTTAGTTTCATCAACAACAAATATATATATGTATGTATATATATATATATACACACACACACACACACACACACATATATACAACAAATATATATATATATATTTATATATATATATATATACACACACACACACACACACATATATACAACAAACATATACATATATACACACACAAACATATACACACATATACATACAGTACATTTATTATTGGGTTGTTGGGAGATGTATTAGGGTTTTCCAGAGAAACAGAACCAATAAGATCTACAGATATATGTAAGAAGTGATTTATTATAGGAATTGGTACACATGGTTATAGAGTCCAAGAAGTCCCACGATCTGACATCTGCAAGCTAGAAAACCAGGAAACCCAGTGGTATGATTCAATCTGATTTTGAGAACCTGGGAACCAGGAGCACTGATGTCCAATGGCAGGAGAAGATGGGTATCGTACATCAAACAAAGATCATGAATTGACTCATCCTCCACCTTTTTGCTCTATTCAGACCTACACTGGATTAGATGATGCCCACCTGAATTGGTAAGAGTGATGTCCCTTACTCAGTGTACAATTCAGACATCCTCACAGATACATTCAAAAACAGTGTTTTCCAAATTATCTGGATACAGTCAAATTGATACAGTAAATTAACCATCACAGAAGAATTAAGTGAATTAAATGAGTTGCCACATAAAATGCATATAAATTACTTGTCGAAATGCTTGCTGCAGAATAGGTAATGATAAATACAACTGTTACCTATAACACATGCTATCACATTTCTTGAGATGGAGACATAAATAGTTAATCCATGAGCTTTGTGGATTTGCTATGAGAAATGTTTGATATATTACTTCACTAATATGATTTGACATAAGGATTCCCTTTAATTATTTACACAGACTTACTGAGAAATATGAAGGATAATTAATATAATGAGTCACACCATCATGCTAGTAGGAATTTAGGTGAAATCACATAATAGATGCAGACTAGTGAATAAAAAGTATGAATTTTACAATTGCAAATTTGTCTTTATAAAATATAAAAAAAGACCCATATGACGGACTGAATTACTCTAACACTACTCTATAGTAGCGGAAGACTGTTTTCCGGGAGGAGCATCATATGCATTATTTTAGCTAATCACAGAATTATGTATCCTATTGGCAAGGTCTGACTCCAAGAGAACAGATCACACTTTTTATATATTTTAGTTTTGACTGTGGTAACAGCATGATCTGTCACTCCATCTTCTATTTGTGAACAGGAAGAGCTACTTCATAAAATATTGGTAGAGTTTTAGTAGAGGATTTCAATGTACAGATGAAGATTATCAGGAAAAAAAAGATGAGAAGATGTTTGGACCAGTCTTGTTTATCAGAAAAGAAGACATCAGACAGGTTGGGATAAATGAATCAGTTACATAATACTTCTTTGCCTCAGTTTTTGCGATACCTCCAGTCTGCACATATAATTTCAAGGTCTCAGCAAAATTAACCCTACAACTTTACCAACAACCTCTTTTTTTTTCATATTGTAAACAAGAACACATTTTTCCTGTTCATCATCCTGGCTAAGTCTTTATTTACCATGTTTCAAATGATAGAAGGTATGTTGCAGGGGATAAACTAAACATAAACATACTGGCTTCTTTTTCCTTTTCAGAAACTACCTCCTTCTTAGATGTTAGGGCATTATATCATATATATGTATTCTTTGTCTCTAGATTCTCAACACTACTCATTCTTATTTTACCACATATGTACTCTTAGACATGCCTTGCTTTCCTAACCCACTTTTACTGCTTGTCTCCAACTAGTTTGCTTTCTCATTTGCATAGACTTTTTTTTGCATTAACAATTTTTGAAGCATGGTGACCTTTGATTTTAGTTATTATCAATTTTACACATGTGTGTATCACAAAGCTTATTGTTTCTATTTGGAAAAAAAAACATTTACTCTAGAGAATTTTAAAATTCATAAATAATAAAGTCAGGTTTTACACTAGGTACTTGTGCACTAAGAGTACTGTGTTAAGTAATTAGAGGGAAATTCTGTTGGGTAGAAAATTAAAAGCCACATAGATTTTGGAATAAGGTAGGCCTGACTTTGAATATCAGGGTTGAAAATACACCTGTAATTGGAGCACTCTTTGACAGTTTTCCTATTATTACTGTGGTACAAAGCCCAATCTTCTCAAACCTGGTTTATTACAATAGCCTCTTACAGCTTTCCCTGCTTCAGTGTCTGTCCCCTTAGGTACGTTTTTAACACTGCATCTAGAGTGATTTTTTAAAACAAAGTCATTTTTTTTTCTTCTCTGTAGAAAACATTCCAGTGAGGATTCCTGTTCACTACAGTAAATGCCAAAATTTATAAGGTTCTATAAGGTGTGCTCCCTCCACCCCATCTCTGACTTTTTGATCACGTCCCCTACTACTTTTTCCTCAGGCTTCCTCATCTACTTCATATCTTAACTCAAAAGACACTTTCACAGAGCAGCCTGTGGCTACATTATCTGAATCGTAATTACCTTCAAATTCTATGTATGCTATCATCCTGCTTTATTTTCTTGTTGAACTTACCATATCTATAATATATATTTTACTTATTAATATTACTCCTTTTTCTCCATGGCCACTAGATTGTGGGTCAATGAGCTTTTGTTTTATTGCTGTATTCCTCAAGTCTAACTTGGTAGTCATGCAAGAATAATTGCTGAATAAAAGAATGAATAAATTGCAATGCTGCTATTTCTTAGGTATGTGACATCAAAGTCTTCTCAGTAACCTGAGCATCAGTATCTCCATCCTTGGAAAGACTACAATATTATAGTAATCAAAATCTCACCGAGACGATTAAGTACAATTTGCCAATGGCTTAGTATAAATAATGATTATATTGGCAGCAGTTATTACTGGTTATTAGATCACTGCTACTAGTTATTATATTACTGCTACTAATTATTATAATGAAGATAAATTTAGTTACCTTTTTGTGTGAACCCACTGCAGTAAAGAAATGCCCTCAAGGGAAATGCAAATCTGATTTTTAAGGTATAAATAAAAATAATGCCTATCCTCTTATTATAAAAATCTACAAAACTGCAACTTTCAGATGATGGCTTTCAAACACTGAACAAGAGTCTGTAAAGAACTGTGATATATTACTGAGAGAAGGAAAACAAATGATGAAAGGTATAAGAAATCCTTGGCTTTTTACCTGGAGACAATTTCCAGACTCCAGAGCTGGAAAGGTTCGGGAAAAGACAGAGCCCAGCAGTCTTCTTGAATTGAAGAGATAAAGAACAGTGTTCAAGGGGGCAAACCCAATTAGAATTTTCAGGGCAAAGTGTTGAGAAGTAGGAATATGCAGAGAAAGAACTGTAGAAATCAGTAAAGCATCCTTTTGACTCTTTGAATATCAATCTGTATATCCACTGGGTAAAATTCCATGAATTCAGGCAAAGAACAAATGCAGGAAAGAATAATTGCTAGAAAACCATGAATCAAGCAATTCATTCAAGAGGATTGTGAATCATTCAAGTTCATGCCAGCCAGAGTAGAACAATTTTATGAATATATAGGGTATACACTAGACATCAGAAACATTCACTACAGACTTTGCTTCAGAACTACCCTAAAATATGTGTATAAATAAGCAGTAAAACATTCTACTGCTCTGTAAATAAATCTGCCAGAACAAAATTAGGCACCCTTTGTTTTTTTTCTTAAGCTTTTGAAAATGTAAATTTAAGAATATTCTCTAACAAAATTAATCAGACAGTTAAGCAGAAAAACATGTCCCTTAAATGAAAAAAAATAGAGACGTGATTCATAATCATAAATTCATAAAGATTATAAATGTGTCCAAAGGTTTAAAGAAAACAATAAATATAATGAGAGAAATGGACATAAAGAAAAGAACCAAATATCTGAAGTAAAAATTATCTGGTGGTATTACAGTAGACACAATAGAGTAAATATCAGTGAAATTGAATATTTATAAATAAAAATTATCCAAATCCTAGAAAATGATTACCTGATCTTAATGCTGAAAACATAATAACAGCTTTGGTGACTTGTGCAACATTATTAAGTGTTCTAATGCATGTGTTATTGGAATTCAGGAAAGATGAGGGAGGAAGAAAACATATTTGCAAAATAATCACCAAAAAGTTTCCAAATTAGATGAAAACTTTAAACGTTTAATTCTATTTTAGATAGTAAATCCCATGGCCAGATAAACATTTTTAAGAAATGAACACACACACACACACACACACACACACACACACACACACCAATACATATCATAAATGAGTTCGAGGAAACCACTGATAAAGAGTATTTTTTTTTTATAACCATTAAACAGAAAACATTAAAGGCACATTATGTTCAGAAACAGGTAACAAAAACTAAATATTCTTATCAGAATCAATGCTACTATATCCAGAAAACAATAGAATGGCATATTTGAAGTACTTAAAGATTGAGGAAAAAGCCAAAACTTACCTAGTATTCTATGGTTTAACAAACATATGGTACAACCACATTATGGAATGGTACTCAACAGTTAGATAGGAACTAACTTTTAAAACACATAACAAGTTAGATGAATCTTAGGGAATTATGATGTGTGAAAAATAATTTCAAATGAATATATACTATACGATTCCATTATATAGTATTCATGAAGTGATATTATAGAAAAGGAAAGCATATTTGTGGTTGTTAGGGGTTAGAGTTGGGGATCCGGTGGGGATGCCTATGAAGAAAAATCATGAGGGAGGATTCGATGATGATAGATTGATATCTTAATTGTGGTGGTAGTTACATGAAGCCACACATAGAATAGCAGATCCCCCTCGGTCCCCCCTTCCACACACGATTTACTATGCAACAAATGAAATCTCAATACACTGTGTGGATTCCCTGGCTTTGATGTTCTACTGTAGACATGCAAGATGTTAACATTTGTAGATCCTGAATGAAGGATGCATGAGACCTTGCTGCACATTTGTTGGTTACTTCCCTTGAATCCATAATTATTTCAAAATAAAGTTTTTAAAAACTGAGGCACATGGAGATGGAGGGGGGGAAAAAGTCAACCTAGATTTCTATATGCAAATAAAAATATGTAAAAATAAAATAATAAAATATCAAATAAAAGTTGACAGAATCCACTTTGACCACTAGATCTGAACTATGAGAAATGTTAAAAGAAGTTATTCAGCTCGAACAAAAATAATCAAATGGAATAGTGGCTCTATGCAAATAAAGAGTCAGAGGTGGAAAATATGTGGGTAAATATAAAAAACATTTTCACATTTTTAATCTCCTTGAAAGATAATTATCTACTTAGAGCAAAAATAACTATGTAAGTTTTACAGCATTGATGTAAGAAAAGTGTATGCTAAAATTAGCACCCCATATCAGATATGCTGGTAGAAATCTGCAACAATCTATCTCTTACATGGTTTTGCTAAGTCTTCTGAGTCATGCCAGAGTTCCCAGTTTAAGTGATTTTCTGTTGTTGTTTATGAGTCCTATCATCCCTACTGGCAACTCTCTTTCCATTGCACTAATCTATCTTACCTGTCTATATTTAAGTAGTAGACAGTATTGTCAGACTCTTTCTTTTCACCCATACAAATCAGAATGTGTGATCAGATTTGGGTCATTCATATATCTAAGCCTCAGCTTCAACATGGCCAGGACCCATGGTACATTAGTTTTAACTACTCTAATTTAGGAGATACCTTAATTAGGTAATCTCTGATTAGTATTGTAATAGAGTTGCAATTGATAAATTAAGCAAAATTATTTCTAGCTGTGTGTTAGAGGCAGGTGTGTGAGAGGACGGTGAGGACCTCCTGAAATAATTTCCAGGGTGACATTTATTATTTATTTATCTATTTACTGGTAATAAGGTTTGGTGAGATAAATATAAACAGAAAAACTTTCCCCCAATAAGAAAGTCTCAGGTTATAGAAAAGGGGGTGGGGGACAGTATAGAAAAGTTCTAACAATGAATGATTGCCTTGCCATGTTTCTTATGTTTATATATTTTATCAAAGAAAATGAATGCATCCTATATTTTAATTAAGAATAATGGTAAAAATAACACAATGATAATTATTTAAAAATAAAATATTAAGCTGTATACTCATTTTTCTTTCTTTTTTCATCTTTTTTTCTTCTCTTTTTTTTAAGATTTTATTTGAGAGAGAGGTAGAGAGAGAGAGCATGCATGTGTACGGGTGGGGGGGGAGGGATAGAGGGGGAAGGAAAGGGAGAGAATCTCAAGCAGACTCCTCATTGAGCACAGAGCCTGACTTGGGGCTCAATGTCATGACCCTGAAGTCATGACCTGAGCTGAAACCAAGAGTCAGGTGCTTAATCGACTGAGACACCCAGGCACCCCTCTTCTTTTTTTAATCTTACTTTTTTTTGTGGGCTTCCTGGCAATCAGAGGAAACCAAAAAATTTCTAGTTTACTTCAGACAATGAAAAGTTGAGTTCTTAAGAAAGGTTGGGTCTGGGGTTTAAGAGAGGTGATGAATAATAAAGAGATAAGAATGCTTTTGAAAAAGAATTTTAGAGAAAAAAGGAGTGATTTGGGGATTGTCAGAAAGAGTAGAACTTTGAGGACAGATAAAAATACTTTTCAGCAAGATTTTATGCTCATTCTGTGTAAAGTCCCCCAAATCCACAGAAGACTTTCAGTACAATGTTAACAATGTTTGTATTTACAGTGCTTATCATATTTCAGGCTTAATTTATACCCACTAAAATTTGGGCAGAGTTTTAAAACTATAGTGCTATAAGTTTTGACAAATGTATAAACCCATAGGATGGCAACCAAAATTAAGATACAGGATATTTCCATCAATGACTTAAAAAGATTTTCAAGCTCCTTTACAATAAAACCAACCATAGCAAAACTTGATCTACTTTCTATTGCTGTAGGTTGGGTTTGCCTTTTGTAAAAATTTTATTTTGATGAAATTGTGCTGTTTCTTTTTTTGACTGACTTCTTTTTCCTTCATTAATGATACTGAGATTCATCCAAGTTGTTATATGTTATCAGTAGTCCATTAATTTTTAATTGTAAAGTGTATCTTCATTATATGCTTACAGTATTTCTTTATCCATTTCTCTGGTAAACATGTTTTTTTTATTTCCTCCCTGGTTTTTGGCCATTATAATTTCTGAATTTAAACAACATATATATAAAAACAATTTTACTATTAACAATATATGTACAGACTTGTTACATTATCAGTTTACATTAATAAATAGGGATGCTATAATTAAGAGTGTTATCTTTAAATATATGTATTAGAAAAATTAAACTTTACTTGAAATGCTGTATGTGTCAATTGTATGCCCTTGAACTATACAAGAAGCTGAGTTTTGAGTTTTACATAAACCATTGAGGGAGTATGAAAGAAATCAATTGACTTCTTGAACAGGGAATTCTCATCAGTATTCCATTTTGCAGTTACTTTACTTGAACATAGATTAGAGAAGATTCTGATGTGACTGTTAATCATTAACATTTTCTGTTTAGCGTAAGGTCTGGTGATTTCTCACACTGTGAATTTTATGAGTTGAATGACAATTGACAAAATTGACCTCATTGTATTAAAAGAGCTATCAATAAAAATAACGTTGCCATATCTTCTAAAAAATATTCAAGTGCAACACTTTTTGCCTAACTGCATTAAACCATCAGAACTGTTTTGGTTCAGTGCCACAGTAGGTAATTTAGGTTTTATATTGGTCATGCCACACAATCTATACAAGTTTTGAAACTGAATCAATCACTCAGTGGCCCACAGAGATAGCCAAACTGTAGTTAGCAGTCACAGCTCATTTGTATGTGTTTAGACCAAGCAAATGCTAATAGAAAGGTCAGAGAAGAAAATTCTCATTGCAAGTGTATGTGCTCTATAGGAAATATGAATTAGTCTTGGTCTCTGTGTCAGTTTATTTGTAAGTGATCTGGAGGTTCAAAGGCTGGAAAGTACCTATTTATTTGGTAACATTAGGACTAAGACTTGAGATAAAATTTTGAGTCTGTTGCTGATACTATGTTACTGTGCTCTGATAGAGAACCATGCCATGGATGTGGTTAGTGGTACTCTAAATGAGTGAAAGAGGGATTCTCTTCTGCATATCTCACCTTAAAAGGTTAGAAATACATAGTATACAATCTCCATGTAAACAGTGTTGCCTAAACTTTCATGGATACCTCATTAATTTATTTAAGTTTTTATTTTAACTCTAGTTAGTTAACATAATGTTATATTAGTTTGAGGTATACAATATAGTGACTCAATAATTCTATACATCATTATGACAAGTGCACTCCTTAATCCTCATCACCTATTTAACCCATCCCCCCCACACACCCCTCCTCTCTGATAACCATCAGTTTGTTCTCAAGAGTCTGTTTCTTGATGTCTCTTTTTTCCCCTTTGCTCATTTGTTTTGTTTCTTAAATTCCACATGTGAGTGAAATCATATGGTATTTGTCTCTGACTTATTTTGCTTAGCGTAATAATCTCTAACTCCATCTGTGTCATTGCAAATGGCAAGATTTCATTTTTTTATGGCTGAATAATATTCCATTGTATATATATACCACATCTTCTTTATCCATTCATCAGCTGATGGACACTTAGGCTGCTTTCATATCTTGGCTGTTGTAAATAATGCATTGGGGTTCATGTCTCCCTTTGAATTAGTGTTTTTGTATTCTTTGGGTAAATACCCAGTAGTATGATTGCTAGATTGTAGGGTAGTTCTATTTTTAATGAGGAACCTCCATACTGTTTTCCAGAGTAGTTGTACCAGTTTGCATTCCCACCAAATGCTATCTACATTTCTAGAATATTACAGACACTTGGATTGCTATGATTGATTAAATCACATCCCTAATTCCCTATGCTTTTTAAAGTTATAATCCTCTGAACCAGATATATAAGACTCATCAAAATCTCACTTTGGATAACTATCCCATCATTATCTCTAGTCAACTTCAGTTCTAGCCTTAGTACATCCTTCTCATGATGGGCTTTTTCACACTGTGGGACTTCGCATCCTAGGCTTTTTCAGAAATTGCAAGGACCCCATTGAATGATAGGATGGTGGTGGAGTGAAGGTGATATGGATGAGATTTGCCTTCCACTCACACCAGCCCAAAGAGAGTTTTGTTGTTGTTATTTTTGTTTTTTTACCCTCACTTAGTTTTGCCTTTTTCCTTTTGTGCCTTAGTTTTTTATTCTGGGTTTTCTTTGGGTAAAAAAGAAGATTCTATTTCCAAAATTTAGATTGAAAATATGCATTAGCTAATTTTCCCATTTGTTTAGTCACATCAAGTTATATATTTTCTATAGTTTTTTACAATCTCTTTTACTTTGAGAGAGCATGTATTTTATCTTGAAGACACATAATTTGTTTTCAAATTAACTAACATATGCCAAAATGCGTCTCTAAGAAATTTATTCATTCCATAAATATTTAATGATAACTAAGTGCAGGCACTGTTCTAGGTATTGTGCATACCCCAGTGATTTAAAGTCCTGTCTTGGAGACTTTCTAGTCTAGCAGAGGGAATATGGATACTTCAATCTGAGCACAATAAATAAATAATATAGTGAGTTTAAAAAAAGGAAGGGCCATGAACAACAACAACAAAAATTATAGAGTAGGGTAAATAGGGAATATTGGTAGAGAGAGATTGAGGGAAAGTTAGTTTTATGTAAGAACAGACCTCATTTCGATGGTGATAAATAAGCAAAGACTTGAGAATGCTGAGAAAGCTAGCCTATGAGGGAGGAGAATTCCAGGCAATAAGAACAACCAGTGTAATTTGCCAAAAGCAGATACAGTGAGGGCCCACTTATCCACCCAATGAAATGAACTTTTAAGACAATTTTCTGTTTTTTTTATTTTTTTATTTTTTTAATTTTTTTAAAGATTTTATTTATTTATTTGAGAGAGAGAATGAGAGAGAGAGAGCATGAGAGGGGGGAGGGTCAGAGGGAGAAACAGACTCCCCGCTGAGCAGGGAGCCCGATGTGGGACTCGATCCAGGGACTCCAGGATCATGACCTGAGCCGAAGGCAGTCGCCCAACCAACTGAGCCACCCAGGCGCCCGACAATTTTCTGTTTGTTATCTCCAGACACATAATCATAAATATTAGTGATAAAAGGGAGCCAAAAGTGCTTAATTTAGAGGAAGGAAATCAGTCCAGGAGGTTAAGTGACACCTAGTGGCAGGACCAGGACTGACTTCAGTTGCTCATTCCAGAGCAATATATTGCTCTAAGGCTTCTGAAGTAGTTGAGATAGGCTTTTTCTTTTCTTTCTTTTTTTTCTTTTTTTTCTTTTTTTTTTTTTTGGAGTGACAGCTTTTAATAGACTTACACAAATTTGAGTAAATTGCTTGCACTTGAAGGGTTACCTGACTTTTCTATACCTAATGCCATATCTACTCAATGTTAAACTGTTGTTTTATTTGTGATAGAGACCAGGTGGATATATGCAATCTGTTATGGATCTGAGTCCAGTGGCACCTATGAAAAGTTCTGTGCACTGGAGGGATTACATTATGGCAATATCTGCTCACTGTCTTTAAATTGGCTAATATACCTGCACTCAGGAGTAATACCTTATTTTTTAATGAACTCTCATGTAAAATATTTGATTGTCAACTGACTTGTTTTACTTGAAATATAAAAATATGGTCAGTTTGAAAATACAAGAAGGCAGGTGTAGAGCTACTAGGATCTGGTTAGGTTATTTTTAGAGGAAAATATACATTTATACAAGTAACTTTCATCATTGCATAAGAGAAAAGCCAAGACATGTGTTAGTCTTATCAAATATTCTCATCCTTGACACATTGAATGCAGCAACAAAGAAAAGCACTTATAAATCCAGGTAGGAGCTAATGTATATACTTGGTTGCAATACGTTAAGCACCATGTAGTTGTAGAAAGTGCTGTGAGCTAGAAAGGATATATAATGCTATGTGTTTAGAGGAATATAGTTACCACTATAAAACAGAATCAAATAATGTGCAAAAACCAAATTATATAATGAGGCATTTATATTTTTATAGTGAGTAGCCATATGTTTCTGATTCGATAATGTATTCTATTCTATAGTGAATATTTTAAGGTAAATAATACATACTCATATATAATAGAAAGACAAAATTTTAACCTCTGAGAAATGAAAATAGATAAAAGATAAAACTATTAGAAGGAGGTTAAAATTTTTAGGATATATATTTTTTGTGGATTATAAGAGTATTAAGCATTATCAGAAAAATAGGAAAACTCTTTTATTATTTTATTATGTTATGTTAGTGACCATACAGTACATCATTAGTTTTTGGTGTAGTGTTCCATTATTCATTGTTTGCATATAACACCCAGTGCTCCATGCAATACGTGCCCTCCTTCATACCCATCACTGGGCTAGCCCATCCCCCCACCCCGCTCCCCTCTAAAACCTTCAGTTTGTTTCTCAGAGTCCAGTCTCTCATGGTTCCTCTCCCCCTCTGATTTTCCCCCCTTCGTTTTTCCCTTCCTTCTCCTAATGTCCTCCATGCTATTCCTTATATTCCACAAATAAGTGAAACTATATAATTGACTTTCTCTGCTTGACTTATTTCATTTAGCATAATCTCCTCCAGTCCCATCCATGTTGATGCAAAAGTTGGGTGTTCATCCTTTCTGATGGCTGGGTAATATTCCATTGTATATAGGGACCACATCTTCTTTATCCATTCGTCTGTTGAAGGGCATCTCAGCTCCTTCCACAGTTTGGCTATTGTGGACATTGTTGCTACGAACATTGGGGTGCATATGGCCCTTCTTTTCACTACATCTGTGTCTTTGGGGTAAATACCCAGTAGTGCAATTGCTGGGTCATAGGGTAGCTCTATTTTTAATTTTCTGAGACACCTCCACACTGTTTTTCAAAGTGGCTGTACCAACTTGCATTCCTACCAACAGTGTAAGAGAAGAAACACCGGAAAACAATACCCCCAATAAAGAAGTTTAATAAGCCTGAGCTTTTGAAAAGACCATCAATAAGGCCAAATGATGGGTCTACATACCCTCGAGTTACCCTGCACAGCTCTCAGAGGCAAGTTGAAAAACATCTAGGAAATATACCAGAGTGGCAATGGTTTAAAAACTTCTAAGAAGTAGTAAAATTATCTTTTTAAAATTATGCAATACTGTATAAACAGTCTATCATCTATCAAATAGTATGCCTGAAAAAGTGTTAAGCATATCGTTTGGTGTTAAATATCAATTCACTGTATTTATTTAAAACTCTGTCATGGAAAAGTAAATTGAGGAACTGTCATATAAATTAAGTAATTAAGTATAGATAGACGATAGATGTATTTAATCCTTTTTATAATACAGTGCTTGGCCCTGTGGTTAAAAATGATGAATACTATCTTGTCTTTGCTCTCTAGAAATGTAATGAAATGTAGTGCAAGTCATACATATAAAGTAATCACTATAATTAAAGTATTTTAGAAGATATTTATGGCAAAGTCTTAGAGGATTGCATTCAATTTAAGAGTCTGCTAATGTTTTATGATAATGAGAAAAAGAACACCAGACTTAAAGATTTCAGAGATTGAAACCTTTCCTTCACCCTCTACTTCCGGCTCTACTATTATTTAGTAGGAAAGCCTATGTAGATTATTTGATAAAAAGCCACAAATAAGGGCAAAGAAGACAGTTCCAGCATGTACTCTTTGTAATGAGTATAAAAGGATTCCCCTGTGGCCAAAAGAAGAGGATGGAGGGCAGTTACTAAGGCTCTAGCATCTTCAATATTCTAAGGGGAAAAAAAAACCCCTCATTTATTGAATCTTTTTTTTTTTTTTCAGGTAAAATTTGTCATCCTTTTTCTCAGGTGAAAGAAAATGTACTATAAATAAATTTTAGGTACCATCCTTTATTCTCTCAGTTTTGTAATAAAAGGAAAATGGTCCTTTAAAAGCACAAAATATGACTTCATGATAATTTTAAACAGTAACATTTTTTTATTTTTACTTGACACTCTAGCAAATATTTTCTAAATAAATCTGTATTACTATAGCTTCAAAAGCTTCAAAAGTTTCCTACTCAATTATTAGGATGACTGGATATATTTTCATTCAAAATGTCAATCTTTCAACTTAGCTTCCCATGTTAAGATCTTCAACAAACATGAAAATTCCTGAGCTGTCAACTCTTACAGCACATGCTTTTTTTATTATTGAAATGTAATTGGCATACAATGCTGTATTAGTTTCCTGTGTTCAGCATATTGATTCAACAATTCTATGCATTACTCAATGTTCACCATGATAATTGTAGTCACCATCTGTCACATACAAGTTATTACAGTATTATTGATTATAATCCCTGTGGTGGTTGCCAGCAGGGTGATGAGTGGGAGGATGGGTGAAAAAGATAAAAGGGATTAAGAGGTACAAACTTCCACTTATAAGTTTTTTTTTTTTTTTTTTTTTAAAGATTTTATTTATTTATTTGACAGACAGAGAGAGCGAGAGCAGGAACACAAGCAGGGGGAGTGGGAGAGGGAGAAGCAGGCTTCCTGCCGAGAAGGGAGCCCGATGTGGGACTCGATCCCAGGACCCTGGGATCATGACCTGAGCCGAAGGCAGACGCTTAACGACTGAGCCACCCAGGCGCCCTCCACTTATAAGTTAAGTCATAGATATGAGTAATAGCACATGTTGTTTTGATTTCTGCTATCACCATTAGGTTTTCTAATTCTCAGTAAAATTTTCTAGTACTGTGAGTTGTTAAGACAGTCTCATCTATGATTTTACCTTTGGACAGAAGAGATTCCAATAAAAAATCAGTATTATAAAATGTGCATTTTGAATATTTCCTCAAAGTATTATAATTATAGTAAGTTAGAGTTTACTATGATTCTTTTTCTTCGGCCTTTATTATTTCATGTAAATTATGTCACTATTTACTTTATTTCTTTTCTAAATCCGTGTTTCAATATTTCCATTGCTTAATCCTCTAGTTAGGATTCTTTGGTTATGAAAAAAATAGAGAAACAAATCAAACCCCCTTAAGCAGAAACATAATTTTGCCCTCACTTGGGAGGGCTAAAAATAATGTATTTCAAGCAAAATTTAATGCAATAACTTAGAGAAAACATCAAAATCCATTATTTCTCTTTTTCTCTCCTCTGCTTCTCATTGTGGGGAGAGAATCAGGTTATCAGTTGATTCTTAGTCAGCTAGCTCTATTACCCAAATTTACCTTTTCCTTTACCTCCTAAAATGAAAAACAAACAAACAAACATGAGGAAGGACAAATTAAGACACTATTAGACATTATTTGACAATATTTAGCAAATACTAAGGTACTATTAGATAATAAACTGTGGTAGTATAACTGGAATGTCCTAGAACATGTTAAATTTATGGCCAGGGATGAAGTATACTGGGAAGGCAGAAGCTCCTCTTTGTTCTGCATTCACAAGATTGGGTGGGGAAGGAGCAGTGACTCAAAGAAGGAAGGAGTTTCGAGACAGACAAATCAACACTAAATGTGATGTTAAAATATAAATCTCAAAGAGTTAGAAGCACAACTCTGATATATATATATACAGTAAACATGTCAACCTTTTATTAAGTCATTGAGTAAACTAGTAATATGGTAAAGCTGGTTCAAATATTGAGGAGCTGAGATACATATAAGTACATTAAAATGAAACAGAGTAGTGAATAAAGTCTGTGATATTGTAATAGCTTTGTATGGTGACAGGTGGTAGCTACACTTGGTGAGCATCGCATAATGTATAGAGAAGTTGAATCACTAGCTTGCGCATCTGAAACTAATGTTAACATTGTGTACTCAAAAAATGGCACACAAATATTTTTAAATAAATTTACAGTTAATGTACTCCAGTGTTATAAGCCATAACCTTTATAGTTCTCTTTCTACTAGAAAAGGTCATTTATATTACTATTGGGCATGAATCAGTTACTTTGCTACAAGTAAATACCAATGAATAGAAAATCAAACAAAGGTACATACCCCTAGAGAATGAGATAATCCTTATTTGGTTCTGCTAGATAACATCCAGCAGAAACTGAAAGAACAATGACAATCCCTTTGGCCTATATCCAAATTTGGATTCCACCCCCCCCCTTAATTATGTGCAAAATACATAATTTTGAGTCAGGGTGTCTTGTTTCTAAACTTGGTTTATTACTTTGGACCAGGCACTGAATCTCTCTGATACTTACCTGGTTCTCTGTATCTAAAAATCTGTTTACCAAACTTTGAATGCATTATGTATCTTAGGAAGAACAATTCTGTTTTAAACTATGGTAATATAAACTTATTTATTGTCATTATACAAAAGAACTTCAGTGTTCTCCTCTATACCAGCTTTACTAAGGCCTAAATAACAGATGCATTTGGGTAACTGTTACTTTTCAGGCATTACACTATGTTAAAAATCAGAGGTCATTAAAATGTGGGACTTACTGTAAATGACGAGGTCAATTAAAAGAGAAATGAGTAAATGACTATAATGTTCCAGAATTGTAAGTATCATAAAGAAATTTATGTCAAATATTTTCAAATGGCGTTGAAGTTTAAGATTGGACATGATCAATCCTATCTCAGTGTTTGAAGGTGAGGGGTGGGTGCTTTGTAGGAATTGACCCTTGAACTCAGGAAAACAGATATGTGGGGTGAAAAATGTGGATAACCATTAGTTCTGATTATGTCTTCTTTATTGGATGGCAAACTTTATGAGAGCAAACTGTCATGTTATCTTTTTTTTTCAGTTCTGCATTCTCAATTCTAAGTGTTATGATAGCAAGTGGGTACTCAATATTTGTTCAATTAATGGATCATAGCAAAAAGACCAATATAACCAGCATTGCTCATTTTATGGCTTAGTGCTCAATATTTCTTTATTCAAACTGAAGGTGAAAACTTGACATTACAGTAGTAGATATATTTATTTAAAAATAAGGTGAGAACACCCCAAAGAGTTTAATTTTTTTAAATTTTTTATTGTTATGTTGATCACCATATATTACATCATTAGTTTTGGATGTAGTGTTCCATGATTCATTGTTTGCATATAACACCCAGTGCTCCATGCAGAGTGTGCCCTCTTTAATACCCATCACCAGGCTAACCCATTCTCCCACCCCCCTCCCCTCTAGAACCCTCAGTTTTTTTTCAGAGTCCATCGTCTCTCATGGTTTGTCTCTCCCTCCGATTTCCCCCCCTTCATTCTTCTCCTCCTGCTATGTTCTTCTTCTTCTTCTTCTTTTTTTTTTTTTTTACATATATTGTATTATTTGTTTCAGAGGTACAGATCTGTGATTCAACAGTCAATCAGAGAAAGACATGTATCATATGACCTCACTGATATAAGGAATTCTTAATCTCAGGAAACAAACTGAGGGTTGCTGGAGTGGTGAGGGGTGGGGGGGATGGGGTGGCTGGGTGATAGACATTGGGGAGGGTATGTGCTATGATGAGTGTTGTGAATTGTGCAAGACTGTTGAATCACAGATCTGTACCTCTGAGTTTAAATTTTTATAATTAAAAAATAATAAGGTATTAACTATAGCATGATTCGTAGTCCATATTCAAAGTTGTATATGTTATACTATTTATTTATTAGAGAAAGAGAAAGAATGAGGAGCATGAGTGGGTGGGGCTGAGGGAGAGGGAGAAAGAACCTGAAGCAGACCCCCTCTGAGCACAGAGCCTGACGTGGGACTCGATCTCAGGTCCCTGAGATAATGACCTGAGCTAAAATCAAGAGTCAGATGCTTAACCAACTGAGCCCCTATTAATAATATATTTTAAGAACAATATTTAGAGTGGTAGATTTGTTCTATTTACTTCCAAAGGCAATGAATCTTGGTTTTCCTTGTTTTTCTTCACCATATAACAAATAGCCCTCAACTGCTAGTCAACATCTATAAACCAGACTTGTTAACTAGCAGAAAGTATTATTATTATTATTATTATTATTATTTTTAGTTATGGGATGTTATCTCCACTCTCATGTATTGACTTGATTTGATGAAAATAAAAGTCACTTGGAAATGATTTTCTCAGATGGGAAATCTTTCAATACAGTTCTTTGCCCTACCATGTTAGATCTCATTTTATCTCTATGTCCTTAAACGCTTCAATAGCTTTTTGCTCTCTTTCCATTTATGAGCATGCCAGTGGCATCCCCAAGTTCCTTCTCATCTCATTTTTGATGTTCCTATACAATTTTATGCCTCATCTTTTTCAGTGAATATAGGAAATATTTTCAACTAAGTTTTTTTTCTTAATATCTTCAGCTTAAAATTGGCAAAATGTATTGCATAATGAGAGATGCTCTACCTAAAATAGCAATTCAGTTTATTTTATAGTCATTAGTTTTAAGTGCTGTAATTATTTCACCTTTTTCTGTGAAATGATTTCTGCTTTGGCATTTGGGTAAAACTTCTAATTTTGACTACATCTTCATTTTAAGGATATATGTTTGTAAGAATTGTTTGCTTCCTCATGATCACTTCTCTACTATAAATTGTTTGAGATTATTATTATAGCTTGAAGTTCACGATTGCACATAATTTGTCAACATTCTAATAAAATACAGCAAAAGTAATATAAATTGGTGATTTTTAAAGCTCAAAACATTGTGTTTGTTGGAGACTTTTCTCTTTTTTTTTTTTTGTTTTTTGTTTTTGTTTCAAGTTTTTATTTAAACTCCAGTTAGTTAACATATAGTGTAATATTAATTTCAGGAGTAGAATTTCATGGTTCATCACTTACAACACCCAGTGCTCATCACAACACCTGCCCTTCTTTAATACCCATCACCCATTTAGCTCATCCCCCTGCCCACCTTCCCTCCAGTAGCCCTCTGTTTGTTCTCTGTGGTTAAGATTCTGTTTTATGTCTTGCCTCTACAGGATTTCACTCATATGTAGAATTTATTTTATTTATTTAACTTTGGATAATTCTCTTTACTTTTTGTTTTTTTTTCAAGTTTTTATTCAAATTCTAGTTAATTAACATATAGTGTAATATTAGTTTCAAGAATAAAAGTCACTGATTCATCACTTACGTATAAGACCCAGGGCTCATAACAAGTGCCCTCCTTAATATCCATCTCTCATCTAGCCCATCCCCCCACCCACCTCCTCTCCAGCAACTCTGAGTTTATTCTCTATAGTTAAGAGTCTGTTTCCTGGTTTGCTTCTCTCTCTCTTTTTCTTTTCTTTTTTTTTTTTTATATGTTCTTCTATTTTGTTTCTTAAATTCCACATATGAGTGAAATCCTGTAGTCTTGCTCTCAGATAGAATTAAATATTCTTAGATCTGATTTTAATTTGATACTCATTTTCTGCTTTTGGTAGTGTTATATTCATGCCACTGCCAAATAAAACCAAATTTATTTTTATTCTTTAAAATTATTTTGTGTGTATTATCATATTCAAAACCAGAAAAGCATCTTAAGGGAATTATCAAACTTCACCTTGTGTTTTTTGTGCACAGTGGAAATAGATGTGCTATCATCCACTATTGATAAAATCTGTGTACTCTTCTTTGGATTCTTCCCTATGAAATGTCCATGCCTTTGGCAATATTCTTCATTTTCATCACTGAGTAAATGAAAACAGTGTCTATGAAAATAATTAAGGCATCTTATAAATCAAAATATCTTTGGCTATCAACAACAACAAAAATTTAATTTACATATAATCTTCATTTATAAGTATGGTGTTTCCCTAATACCAAATAAATAGCTTTGGAAACATCAGCATTACAGTCTTAAAATATGACTCTGTTTTACAGCTTTCACCCACAAGTTTTATATTTTGAATATGTAGCTTGACAACTATGGGTAATTGCCACCCTTTGGGTGCAGCTTCCAAAGGCAGCTTGGTAAGTAAGAAAGTATTACTATCCTGGGGGGAAATTGGGTTAAACGGATATTTGGATGAGAGATTAAAACTAACCTTTGGTGAACTCCTTCATAACAGGGACTGTGCTTACATAAACTCTTTCAATCCACTGAAAACTTCTTGAGATGACTTTTATTTCTCAATTTAGAAACAGGATACTTATAAGCTGTATCTACACTTCCTAAATTATGAAATCTATCAATGATAGTATCAGAATTTGAATATGGACACTTTGTGGGGTATTTTTGTTTTTGTTTTGAACTTGAATTGCAGGGTTTTTTTCATTTTTTTTATTTAAAAAAACCAGGTATAATTAACATACAATGTTATATTAGTTTCAGATGTACAGCATTCAACAATTCTGTACATTACTCAATACTCATCAACATAAGTACTTTTAAACCACTTCACCTATTTCACCCATCCCTCCATCCACCTTCCCTCTGGTAACCACCAGTTTCTTCTCTGTATTTCAGAGTCTGCTTTTTGGTTTGTCTCTCTTTTTATTCCTTGTTCATTTGTTTTGTTTCTTTAATTCCACATATGAGTGAAATCATATGGTACTTGTCTTTCTCTGACTTATTTCACTTAGCATTATATTCTCTAGCTGCATCCATGTTGTTGCAAATGGCAAGATTTCATTCCTTTTTATGTCTGAGTATTATTCCATTGTATATATATACCACCTCTTCCTTATCCATTCATCTATGGGTGGACACTTGGGCTGCTTCCATATCTTGGCTATTGTAAACAATGCTACAGTAAACGTAAGGGTGCATATATCTTTTTGAATTAGTGTTTTCTTATTCTTTGGGTAAATGCCCAGAAGTGGAATTACTGGATCCTATGGTAGTTCTATTTTTAACTTTTTGAGGACCTCCATACTGTTTGCCACAGTGGCTGCACCAGTTAGCATTCCTACCAACTGTGCATGAAGGTTTTTTTCTTCCACATCCTGGCCAACACTTGTTGTTTCTTGTGTTGTTGTTTTAGCTATTCTAACAGGTGTGAGTTTATATCTCCTTGTGGTTTTGATTTGAATTTCCCTGATGGTGAGTGATGTAGAGCATCTTTTCATATGTCTGTTGGCTATCTCTGTTTCTTCTCTGGAAAATGTCTATTCATGTCTTCTGCCCATTTTAAATTGGATTATTTTTTGGAATAGTTTGAGAATACTGAGTATTAGTTATTTAAATGTTTGGTAGAATTTACCTATGAAACCCTCTGGTCCTAGACTTTTGTTTGTTGGAGTGTTTTCTTTTGTTTTGGTTTGGTTTTTTGATTACTGATTCAATTTCATTTGGTAATTGGTGTATTCAAATTTTCCATTTCTTCCTCCTTCAATTTTGGGTGGTTATATGTTTCTAGGAATTTATCCATTTCTGCTAGGTTATCCAATTTGTTGACATATAATTTTTAATAATATCCTGTTATAATCCTTTGTATTTCTGTGGTGTTGGTTGTTACTTCTCTTTCATTTCTGATTTTGTTTGAGTCCTCTCTTTATTTTTTTTTATGAGTCTGTGTAAAGGTTTATCAATTTTATTGATCTTTTCAAAGAACCACTCCTGGTTTCATTGGTCTGTTCTATTTTTTTTTTTAAGTTCCTATTTCATTTATTTCTGCTGTAATCTTTATTATTTCCTTCCTTCAACTGGTTATGGTCTTTGTTTGTTCTTCTTTTTCTAGCTCCCTTAGGTATAAAGTTAGGTTGTTTATTTGACATTTTTCTTTCTTTTTTTTTTTTTTTAAAGATTTTATTTATTTATTTGACAGAGAGAGAGACAGCGAGAGAAGGAACACAAGCAGGGGGAATGGGAGAGGGAGAAGCAGGCTTCCCGCGGAGCAGGGAGCCCAGTGTGGGGCTCAATCCCAGGACCCTGGGATCATGACCCGAGCCAAAGGCAGACGCTTAACGACTGAGCCACCCAGGCGCCCCTTTGACATTTTTCTTGATAATTGAAGTAGGTCTGTATTGCTATAAACTGCCCTCTTAGAAAAGCTTTTGCTGCATCCCAAAGATTTTGGACCATTGTTTTTATTTATTTCCATGTATTTTTTTATTTCCTTTTTGATTTCTGAGATGACCCATTCATTGTTTAGTAGTATATGATTTAACCTCCATGTGTTTGTGTTCTTTCCAGATTATTTTTTTCCAGGGGCGGGGCAGAGGGGTTGATTTCAAGTTTCATAGTGTTGTGGTTGGAAAAGATGCATGGTATGACTGCAGTCTTTTTGAATTCTGAGACTTGTTTTGTGGCCCAAAATGTGATCAATTCTGGAGAATGTTCCATGTGCAGTTGAAAATAATATGTGTTCTTCTGTTTTAGAGTGGAATGTTCTGAATATATCTGCTAGGTCCATCTGTTCCAATGTGTCATTCAAAACCATGCTTTCCTTGTTGGTTTTCAGCTTGGATAATATATCTATCAATGTAAATGGGATGTTAAAGTCCCCTACTATTATTTTACTACTATTGATTACTTCCTTTATGTTTGTTATTATTTGCTTTATGTATTTAGGTACTCTTATGTTGGGTGCATAAATATTTACAGTTGTTATACCTTCTTGTAGAATTGTTCCCTTTATAATTATATAATGATCTTCTTTGTCTCTTGTGACAGTCTTTGTTTTAAAGTCTATTTTGTCTGATACAAATATTGCTACCCCAGCTTTCTTTTCACAGTCATGTGCATGATAAATGCTTCTCTGTCCCATCACTTTCTTTTTTTAATTAATTTATTTTTTTTATTAACATATAATGTATTATTTTTTCAGGGGTATCCCTTCACTTTCAATTGCGTATGTCCTTAGGTCTGAAATTAGTCTCTTGTAGGCAGCATATTGTTGGGTCTTGTTTTTTTATCCATTCCATCATCTTACGTCTTTTCATTGGAGTGTTTAGTACATTTACTAAATATGGACACTTTGAAACTTATAATCCATGCCCCTTTGTTCTTTTTCTTTTATTATTATTTTTAAGATTTTATTTATTTGTCAAAGAGAGAAAGCACAAGCAGGGAGAGCTGCAGGCAGAGGGAGAAGCAGGCTCCCTACTGAGCAAGAAGCCCTATGCAGGACTCCATCCCAGGACCCTGGGATCATGACCTGAGCCAAAGGCAGACGCTTAACTGACTGAACCACCCAGGTGTCCTGCATTGTTTTTTTGTTTTGTTTTGTTTTTAAAGATTTTATTTATTTATTTGACAGAGAGAAACACAGCGAGAGAGGGAACACAAGCAGGGGGAGTAGGAGAGGGAGAAGCAGGCTTCCCGCGGAGCAGGGAGCCCAATGTGGGGCTCGATTCCAGGACCCTGGGATCATGACCCGAGCCAAAGGCAGACGCTTAACGACTGAGCCACCCAGGTGCCCCCTGCATTGTTCTTTTTATTGACAGCTGTCTCACACCATCTTTCTTGTCTCCATGTATCACCCATATGTTGTTGTTTTACTTTCAAGATTGATAGTATAATAATGCTCATGCTTTCTCTTTTAGCAATATTTTAATTTAAAGGTAAACTCTTATACTTAATCAACTGGTAAATGAAGAAGCGCTTAACTTTCTTTGGAGCTTTTTTTATACTTCTATTTGTCATAGCCACATTTCTTATTGTAGGACCAACTATTCTATTTATACAGACACTAGAATTTCTATACCATTCTCCTAATAGAATAAACAATATGCATCAGTAATTCTGATGCACACTCTATGAGAAAATCATGCAAATCTGAACTCCACTAACTTATTGCTGTGTGAACTTTGGAAATTAGTTTGAATTCTCAGAGTACCCATTGCCTTTGTTGCTTAATTTATCAAATGAATCCCTATGAATCCCTCAAAGGGTTGTTTGATTTGTGACAACATATTAAAAGTGATGCTGCTCAGTAGGAGCACCATGTACCCAGGGAAAAATCAGAAACAAATGTACCTACTATGTACCAGGCATTTTTCTAGTCTAGGTGACAGATGCTAAAATATGTGTCTTTTTCCCCCCTCAAATTCTTTCTTTTTCAGGGCACCTGGGTGGCTCAGTCTTAGTTAAGTGTCTGCCTTCGGCTTGGGTCATGATCCCAGGGTCCTGGGATTGAGCCCCACATCAGGCTCCCTGCTCCACGGGAAGCCTGCTTCTCCCTCTCCCATTCCCCCTGCTTGTGTTCCCTCTCTCGCTGTCTCTCTGTCAAATAAATAAATAAATAAAAAATCTTAAAAAAAAAATATTTCTTTTTCTTTTTTTTCTTCCCTTTCTTTTCTTTCTTCTCTTCCTTTCTTTCTCTTGTTGTATTTGACACAATGTTACAGTAGTTTCAGCTGTACAACTTAGTGATTTGACAAGTTTATATATTATAAGTTTATATATTCACAAGTGTAGCTACAATCTGCCCCATTACATTGCTGTTACAATATCATTGACCATATTCCTTATGCTCTGCTTTTTATTTCCATGACTTATTCATTCCATAACTGGAGGACTGTGTCTTCCTTTCCCTTTCACTCATTTTGCTGAGCCTCCCACCCCCCTTCCCTATGGTAACCATCAGTTTGTTCTCTGTATTTATAGTTCTGATTCTGTTTTTTTGTTTATTCATTTTTTTAAGAGTGGTATTTTATGGTACCAATATATGTCTGTTTTGATTAACATGTACTTAAAGGAAACCTGTTCCCAGGATTTAGTGTTGTAAGAGCCAATATTGTCCTCTCCCTTCCCTCCTCCTCCCTTTGTTCCTTCCCATTTTCATTTGACTTTTTCCAACCTTCAAATAAATAGTCCTAGTTAAAATCATACTGAATCATAGTTGAAAAATTAGGTCCAAGGAAGTATAATTAATAGCCTGAACAAACTTCTCCTCCACGTATGAAACATAACCTTTAATATATTTTAAATTATATATATGTATAGATAATATATGTATATATAATATATACAGTATATATGTCTGAGCATAAATATGAATTCTCTTTTGCTATGTTAACCTGTTTATCTTATGTGCTCTTACCACAATAATTTATTTAAAATAACACTATAGAATATTGTGATTCCCCAAAACATAATTCCCTCTCATTATCTTAGTATTTTCTTTTTTTTTGGTTTAGGCATAGAGAATAATTGTGATAAAATCATTTTTAAAATACCTGCAGAAGAGGCAGGAGTAGAATCAATTATAATTGGTTGTAATATGAAGAAATGTTGTTAATGACAAGCCCTGCAATTAGCAGAACCTAAATTATTTGGATGAGAGAAATTCCTAATAATAATCTATCATAATCAGAATTAAACTGTGGCTTTAATAACCAACTTTCATAATTAGAGTGGGTTATTAGCCCTATACTTATTTCATGATATTGACAAGTGTTTTAATATATTTCATTAAAAAATCAATCTCACTGTCTTCCAATTTTGTCAGCTGTGTTTCAGGAGTATTAAAGTCGTTTTTTACCCGGAACTGATAGAAAAATAAAATGCAAATATCAGATGCATACAGTTTCCTTGAGGATTTGTTCTACATTTGCTAATACCTGTTGTGGTAAAAACATATACTAATATAAAAATGATAATATACAGTGATTTTTGTTACAGAATTTGGGGAATTCTTATCATGCTGAACACTTTGTGAACAGGAAATTTTAGCAGGGGTTCTATTTACTTATTTGGTCAATATAATTGAATAATGGAATCGTGGGAATTTTGGTGATCAGTTGTAATGACATTGAAGGTGAGAATAAAATACAGTTGTTTGCTTCTGCATAGATAATTATTAATTTTACTATTTTTGGGGTTTTAAGCTAATTTATATTATTTCTTTCAAAATTAAGATAAAATTCCAATAATTATCTTTCTTAAAAGCAATTTTATCATTACTGCTTAATTACTCATTTAATGTTGATGAACTCTTAGGTGGAATTACGTCTCTTCATTTATTCACAAAGGTTTATTAGGACTTTAGAAGTCAAACAAAAGGCTTATGTGGAATAAAATTATTCTTTAAAAAAAGTGTGCTATAGGAGTGCACGGGTCACTCAGTCAGTTGAGTGTCCTTGGTTTCAGTTCAGGTTATGATCTCAGGGTTGTGAGATCAAGCCCCGAGTCAGGCTCTGTGCTCAGTGGGCAGTCTGCTTAGGATTCTCTCTCACTCCCTCTGCCCCTCCCCCCCCCATGCTCATACTCTCTCTCTCTCTCTATCAAATAAATAAATCTTTTTAAAAAGTGTGCTGTATATATATATAAGTATATCTAGATCTATATTTATAAATGTACTTCTGTATGGCAAAATATACTGTAAAGCACTCAGCAGAGAAATGGTAGATATTGCAAAATATATGTTTGTGATATGAATGGCAGCAAAAGGTGTAATATTGCAATCTTGTAGAAAGATGTGGGAATTCATTAGTAGTAGGTGATAGGTAAATTATGGTCAACTATAGCTCTTTCAGACTGGAAATAATGAAACAAAAATTATTTATTGCTCCGGGAGGCATGAGTTAAAAGGTATTCTCATATATCACAGGTACAGTTATTTTGAAATTAATCAAGTAACATCTATTAAAATTGAAAATAAAAACATAGTCTGTGAACTAGTCTATCCCAACTGTTAGAACCTATATCTTAAGAATAATGGCACCAAGGTGTACAGACATATGTGCAGTGATATTTGTTAAATATTGTCAAGAAAAAAATTCTAAACAAAACACATGCCTCTCAAAGGGCCGCATCTTATGTGTGGCCTCTACATTACAACATATTATGAAGTCATTAAAATGAAACAGAGTACTCTCAACTTCAAAAATTTTCTTTATGGTGTTATTAAGTGAGAAATAATATGGATAATAAAAGGCCTATTTTTTTTTTGTTTTAAAAAAACATCTTATGAAACTATCCCCGTGAATAGAATGAGTCCAGAAAAAAATATTGAGGAATACATGCTAACTAAATCCTTGCTAACAAGGATTGAGTGTTTTGGAAACTGACTAATATGAGTGCACTTGGGAGTAGAAGGAGAAGAATAAGAGAATAAGCCAAGGGGTGCCTAGATGACTCAGTCAGTCAGTTAAGCGTCTGCCTTCAGCCTAAGGCAACATGATCCCAGGGTCCTGGGAATTTATCCCCAGATAAAAGTATGGAATTAATTCTCACAGAAATACAAAGATCTCTAGAGTTAAAGTTTATTGATTAGCTATGTACATATTTATATTCTTATATTTTTAGTGAGGCTAGAATTCCTTAAATATTAAAAACATATAGTAAATGTTATTGAATATTAAATAATTTTACAAAGAGATTATTTATTCAGCAACCTTAGAATAAAGCTTTGAGTTCATGAGATTTTACTCACTAATTATGCCTTTTCATTTTCAGTAATTCATTAATTTAGTAATTCATTACTTTATTATAAAATGTGTTCATATATTTTCGTTATTGAAGTATAGTTGGCATAAAATGTTACATTAGTTTCCAGTGTACAGCATAGTGATTCAACATTTCTATATGTTGTTATGCTCACCACAAGTGTAGCCACCAAATGTCACCATACAATGTTGTTACAATACCATTGGCTATGTTCCCTGTGCTGTAAAATGTATCCATATTAAAATTATGTCTGGCCTGTAGAATTACAAATTTATAGTGAGCTTTCTATTGTTTGCAGTACCCAAAACAGCATGATAATATACATGATGAACAGAATGCCATTTACAATTACTCAAAAATCTTAGAACAAAATCCAATATGTTGTCAACGGCACCACCCTGAATTGAATAGACTGCATTAGGAATTAAACACTATTATAAATCTCTTCTCCATTCTACATTTCATCTTTCAATTCTATCTTTAAAAATACCTATTAAGACTATTCATAAATTTGTCAGCATGGTATGTCAAAGTATTTACGTAGTTTTTGTAGAAAATACATGTTTCTCCACTGTAATGAAAAAATAATAGAGTCAAAATAGTCCTATAATTGGTGTTCTATTGCAGAGGGTACATGGTCATTGATTTGTAGTGCCCTAATTCTCTTTCCCTTGAGATAACCTTCATAAAAGGTCATTTCTTTCCTTGAACAGGTAAATGGCATATTTACAAGTTGACAATACGTAACCTTGTAGTAGGATACCAAATGGAGCATAGCAAAAGCAAATGAAACAATTTGACTGGCTGATAGCCATTTCAAGCTATGCTAGTTTCAAGGCAATTATAGCAGTTAGAACATATCCGACTATTCAAACATTAACTGTATTTCTGTTAGTGCAAATCTATAATGATTATGTGATTAAAGTAATCTCCAACACTATGAAACAATTCCCATTACCTCATGTGAGACATATAGCTAACTGGCAAAGAAAAGCTATGAAATTGTGAGAAATTGTTTTATAAATTTGACCAGATGAATTCTTGTGGTTTGTCTCAGGAATCCAGTTCAATTGCCTAAGCACATTAATTTCATCAGAGAGTCAAAGGGAATAGCAGACAATAATCTTTAAAGAATTTCTTTACTAAGAGCTTTTTCTTCCTTTTGTAAAATGATAGTACATAACTTTGTATAAGCATAATTGTAGGGTTTGCATATAAGTATTAAAAATCTAGAGCAATGACACTACTATTATAAAAATATTAAGAATTTTAATGATGATACCAAAATCTCTCCTTTGGTTCATGGTTCAGTGATAGTGTACTTAGTTTTCTTTTTTAAAGACAGTGGGCTGATACCCATAGTGTGAAGCAATAGAATTATTAGGCAAATGCTTCTATAACACTGTAATGTATTAATTATACAATTCTTTGTTTTAAATTCTTAACATTTTCCAGTAATCCATCTAGGCACTGGAGAGAGAACAAACAAGTTACAGGCCTTATCCTTAAAGTTTTTATATTCTATAGGAAGAAACACACCAGAAAATAAATATCCCGATGCTTTCTATAATTTAACATATATAAAACTATAATGAAAAGAAGTAAAAATAGGATGAAGAGGAGCTGGTGTTAATTTAGCTAGGAGAGGCAGACATCTTTTATTAGGGGAATTTGAGATGAGACTTGAAAGGTGGAAAGGAAGTGGCCACATAAAAATCTAGTGGAAAGCTTTCACAAAGAAAGAAAAGCAAGTGTAAAGGCTGTGATATGGTAATAAACTAGACATATCACTAACATTTAAGGGGATCCTGTGAAGCATCACTCAGGTTCTACAGCTGGAGGCTGTCAGCCACTTTCACTCCTCACAGATGCTGGGCAACCATTTCTTTCTTGAAGGTACATCAAGTGGCACATCCATGTGGGTGACAGTTATCATGAAGTAGGGAATGACCACCTATGATCAGTTATGCTTTGTAATCGAGTCAGACAAAAAAAAAAAAAAAAAAAAAGATAATTTACTATAGGGAGTAATGAGATGTAGGTCATTGTCAGCTTTCATAAGTGGTTAAGTGGTATTTAACCTGACATGAGAAAAAATATGAAGTGAGGGATGAAGATTTCAGCCATAGATATTTCTTTCAAGTACTAAAAGGGAGTGTATTCAAACTGAGATTCATATACTGAAACTGAGAAACAGTGGTTATAGAGAAATTGGAAGCATAGAAAGTTTCCAAAAACATTTGAAAAATTTCACAAGCAACTTAAAAGAAAAAAGGAAGTGTCTTTCAGGATAAGGATTGTTTGGTTGCAAGCAAACGTCCCCAATTTATTTAAAGAGAGGGATCAGAGGGTGCCTGGGTGGCTCAGTCAGTTAAGCATCTGCTTCGCCTCCGGTCATGATCCTGGGATCCTGGGATCAAGCCCCATGTCAGGCTCCCTGCTCAATGGGGTGCCTGCTTTTCCCTCTCACTCTTCAGTTCCCCCTGCTTGTGCTCGCTCGCTCTCTCTGTCAAATAAATAAAATAAAAATCTTTAAAACAAATAAAGAGATGGATCAGTAAATAGTTCTTGGTTTTTATTATATCCGTCTTTTGAGGTAAATGTGGAAGGAAGAGCTAGAAGTTTTTTGTCAGAAAAATGATGATAGACCTAGAATAGAAACAATGGAGAAATGATATTTCCTACTAGGTTTCTATCACTTTTGTGGGTCAGAAATTCTTTCACTGAACTGGGGGATGGAATGCCTTTGTATTGGACAATTGTTTCTACTTTAATGGGCTTTCAGTGGTGAAAGGCAGTTTTAGTGAAATAAGTTTTCATTGAAAAGTTTATCACATTTTCTGTCATTAAGCGAAGAGTCCACTGAGTAGATAGTAAAAACTGTTACTCCCTCAGCTGATGCTTGGAGAGCTCCCAGTGTTGAGATATATATGGGTCTTGGTGAATGAATATTGGTAAAATCAGATTTAAAAACTATGGAAATGAGAGGCATCACTGTGCGTCTCTAAAAATCTAGATCTTATTTAAGAATGTTTTCCATTTGTTTCTGCAACATGCCAAGTTTGCTCCTGCATTTGCTATTGCCTCTGCCTAGAATGCCCCAAACAAGACCTTTGCATGACTACAAGAGGTTCTTGAGTTTTAAATAATTTTCTAAAAAGTTCTCCTTTTCTACCTCCTCCATTTTGTAATCAAAGAAAGCAGTCTCTGTGAAAATGAAAGAAAGAGAAGAATGAGGCTAGAGTAGTATAGTTCTAGAAGGGAAGACTGGGATCGTGGGGGGAAGGTCTTGTTTTAAACAGCAGTGAATTGAGCAGATTGTAATGCTGTTGGGAAGGTTCCTTTAGAAATGGAGCAAGTGAAAAGTAGAGATGATCTCACCCATACCTATGGCATCTAATAACTTTTCTTAACAAGTTTCTAAAGGTATCTAAAAATACCTTTCAATAAACAGTGATCCTTAGACAACACAAAGATATATGTTTACCTGTCAGTATATATAACCTTTCTCAATTATTATGCTTAATAGTTTAATTTATTTTGTGTGTCTTGGACAGGTTTTAAGATACAAATATTAATATATTTATTGGAAAGGAAATATAGCTTACTTACTCAGAGTGAAAATCAGCGTGAGAAAATAATTTTCCTGGATAGCAATCTCCTAATGAAAAAAGCAATATAGCTTTCCTTAATACTCTTATTTGTCAAAAGGTAATTTTCCTTTGGCTCATTTTAATTTTAGGGTTCCATTTTCCTGGGGATTTTTAATGTTTTTAGAACTTTTATATATAAAATGATTAGATTGTTTTCTGTTTTGTTTGAGTGCTTTAAACAGGAATGCTTTAGGAAAAAACACTAAATATTAGTAAAGATAGCTTCTTTAATGTACTAGACATTTATACATAAATAATTGACAAATTTTCTACTTATGGTCAAATATGCAACAAATGATATGTTAACACAGTTCCATGGACTTCCTCATGATAATTTTTATTAATAAATTTATGGGAGGCAGACATGAACCTAGATTCAGAAAAGTAAAACATAAGCCATAATGTTTTATTCCTAAACACACTGTAATGTTCAGAGCCAAGACAAACATATACTCAACTTCGACAAAAAAAATTCAAATGTTAATTTCCCAGCATGAAATACATTTGGTTATCACTGAAATGCAGGGAGTAGAACCTGTTTGTAATTCTTCATGAGACCTACAGTTGGATACTGGAATAGTATCGGTTCTATGTACTCTGTCCTTTTTATTCCCAGCTGAACACACACACACATACACACAAATATTATGGCATGAATGTTAGTGTTTGCATATCTTTTTATTTTTTGTGAATTTGAACTATTAATGTCTAATAATAGATGCTCCTGTGTGTATTTAGACCGTCTAAGTATATAAGACTGGTTCTTAAACAACTGACATGAAGGGCCATTGAGCTCAAAATTATATATTATAATTCTTTCTTATCTGAAAACAATGGCAATATTACAGTAGGATGAATATAAATATTGCTAGTTCACATCTCTAGAATTACATTTCATAGTAAGAAATAATAAATAAGGTCAATGATATTTTGACTCCTCCATATGACTAGCTAGTAAACACATTATACAGATATTAGTAAGAACTATACTAAACATGAGATTCAAACAATAACAAATATTCTAGTTTCATTATTTTGGGGGAGAAAATTACCAAGTGTACTTTAATGATTATTTGTATTTATAATTAAACATTTTGAAAGTTAGGACATATAATTGGTATGGTTTAAAATTTCCTTATGAAATAAGGAGGAAACTGCACATAAATTCTTAGTTTAATCATAGTTAAATTCAACTTGTGGATTAAATGAAGCAGTCTGTGCTAATTCCCACCAAGTTGGCACATAGTGTTTTTCAAAAGGATGTGCAATAAGGGAAGGAGATGTAATTTGGAAGAGGTTCTTGAGTTTTATAATAATTTTCTAAAGTATAAAAGATACAAAAGTGTTATTCATATAATAAAAACAACAAAATTAGAGATCCACAAAAATCTCACTACCCTAGTGGTATTAGGCAGAAGGTACAAAAGGGAGGCCATTCAAAGCAAAATCTGCAATTATCTTGATCCATGGATGACGCATGTAACACAGGCAATGGATTCAGATAGAGCTGATTCTAAATCCTGGTCTTTCCACTGGCCATCTTTGTAACATGGGATAATACCATGGATGACCTTATCTTCTACCTAACTTTCCCTATTTAAAAATGAGCCACTTGTGGATCCAATGGATATTGCATGTAAATGACTTAGCATCTTTCTCGTCCATGAGGAACGTTCTATGAAAATTGGCTATTTAAAAAAAATGGCATTAGATGCATTGGGTATGGTGTATTTAGTAATACAATATCCTTTTATATTTAGTTCAGTATTAGAGGTATTTTTTTTAATTTTAAACCTAGAATTTTACATTCTAGTGGTCACTAAAAGAGTTTTCAGCACTCCAATTTTTTTCTGTTAATTTCCCATTTAATCTCTTCCATAGATTTTCAACTGTGTGTTTTTTTTTTGAAAAATAGAATATTTAAATAGTGATTATTTATATTTGCTGCACACCCTGTCAAGCTCTGGTGGTCCTATGGCTGCCAACACAGGTATTTAAAGAAAGTAGGACTAACCCTTGACTAGATAGATGAGGCTATTTATAAAACTGCCAGGCTTCACTTACCACTCTGGTATATAACTAGTATCTCTTGTTATACTCCCTTAAAAATGAAGCTTTTGAATAATGAGGACTAAAAATACCAAAATTTTATGGGCCATGTAAGTATACCTTCTCAAATTTTACAAAGAGGTCTAAGAATCTAAGAGTGTTGCCTATCAAAAACAATATGTTTCAGCTTAAAAGTGAACAAACAGTATTTTAGATCAATATGAGAAACATTTATTTTTAGGAAATCAGAGGTGTTTATTTTTTTTATAAAGTCTATGTCATTTGATATTATGGGCATACATTATTAGAAATGATTTACACATTTTCTTTCATATCTAAGCAATACCTTCCTTGTTTTAAAGATGAAGAAACTGTAACATTTAGAATTAAAGTTACTTCTCGAAAGTCAAATGGAAAGTGGCCTACTGAAATTTGAAAATAATTCTGTCTCATACCAAGAATTTATTCTCCTGCACTTCACTATAGAGACCCTGCAAGCCAATGAACTAATGTTTTATTACTACTTAAGGAAATATGGAGATTTTGCCTATTCTAATATGTGATTCTCAGTATTAACTTCATTCATCAGCATAGCAAAATTGTTTTATAGAATAATCATGGTTTGATTTTGAAAATATAACCTGGATATTTCAAAGCTACGCTCACAAATTATTATTTACAACTTTATCTTCTATAGGCATATCATAATTTTTAGTCATGATTTGCAAAAACACTTTTCAAATAAAGTGATACTACTTTCTTCATTATAGTAGTGAAGAAAATATGACATCTAGAGGTTAAGTGGCATGCTAAAGGCCAAATCGGAGGGGCAGATGAACCATGAAAGACTATGGACTCTGAGAAACAAACTGAGGGTTCTAGAGGGGAGGAGGGTGGGGGGATGGGTTAGCCTGGTGATGGGTATTAAAGAGGGCACATACTGAATGGAGCACTGGGTGTTATACGCAAACAATGAATCATGGAACACTACATCAAAAACTAATGATGTAATGTATGGTGATTAACATAACATAATAAAAAAAAAGAAGTTAATGGCACAGTCAGAACTTAAATCCTTATTATTCACTAGGCTATTTTCCTACAGCAAATTTAGACACATTAGGGAACAGAGAGAAAGAGAAAGATAAGGAGGGCGTGGGAAGGGGGAAGAAAGAGGGGGAGAGATTGAGAGAGAGAGAAAGACTGAGAAAGATTAAAAGGAAACATTTTAAAATCAGAGCAAAGTCAAAATATACTCAATTGCCTTCAACATCACTAAAGCTGAATGTGTCTCTAATATAATGTGTATGGGAAAAGGAAGAAAAAGATCACATTTCAACCTCACACAGGAAAGGAGATTATTACTTTATTTATTTATTTTTTTTTATTTATTTGAGGGAGAGGGCGAGGGGAGCAGAGAGGGAGAGTGAGAGGAAGAAGCAGACTCCCCACTGAGCAGAGAGCCCTATGTGGGACTCCATCCCAGGACCCTGAGATCATGACCCGAGCCGAAGGCAGACGCTTAACCTGCTGAGCCACCCAGATGCCCCGGGAGATTACTTTAAAATGCTAGAAATAGGGGTGCCTGGGTGGTTCAGTTGGTTAAGCATCTGCCTTTGGCTCAGGTCATGATCCCAGGGTCCTGGGAAAGGAGCCCCACATTGGGCTCCTTGTTCAACAGGTGAGCCTGCTTCCCCCCCTCCCTCTCCTTCTGCCCCTGTTCATGTGCTCTCTGTCTCTCAAATAAATAAATAAAATCTTTAAAAATAAATAAAATGCCAGAAATAGATCATGATACAGAGTCATGTGAAAGACAAAAAGAATGATTCAAGTATATAAGAAAGTCATGCAGGTGTATATTATGCAGCCATCAAAAGGAATGAAATCTTGCCATTTGCAACAATGTGGATGGAACTGGAGGATATTATGCTGAGCAAAATAAGTCAATCAGAGAAAGACATGTATCATATGACCTCACTGATATGAGGAATTTTTAATCTCAGGAAACAAACTGAGGGTTGCTGGAGTGGTGGGGGGTGGAGGGGATGGGGTGGCTGGGTGATAGACATTGGGGAGGGTATGTGCTATGATGAGCGCTGTGAATTGTGTAAGACTGTTGAATCACAGACCTATACCTCTGAAACAAATAATACATTATATGTTTAAAAAAAAAAAAAAGAAGATAGCAGGAAGGGAAAAATGAAGGAGGGAAATCGGAGGGGGAGACGAACCATGAGAGACTATGGACTCTGAGAAACAAACTGAGGGTTCTAGAGGGGAGAAGTGTGGGGGGATGGGTTAGCCTGGTGATGGGTATTAAAGAGGGCATGTACTGCATGGAGCACTGGGTGTTATACGCCAACAATGGATCATGGAACACTACATCAAAAACTAATGATGTAATGTATGGTGATTAACATAACATAATAAAATAAAAAAAAAAAGAAAATCATGCAGGATTTGAGACAATGAGGTATATTTGAAGTCCAATGCCCCAGGAAACAAGAAGGGACTCTACTTTTAAAGGTTTCTACAGGAAGAGTTGACTCATGTCAGAACATAGGTGCTCTGATAGTAATAAGGCAAATAAACAAGAGCATTACTGTTTTCTGAGATCTTACCTACATGATAAACATCTTCCATAGCTTGGAAACGTGGAGGCAGTTCATAGTAATTTAAATAATTGAAAATCTTTCCAACCAATCTTATTATGCCCGTCCTTCCATGAATTTAGGTTTTGTTAGTGTCTCTCCAAATTATTTAACTAACAATTGTTACTGGGAGTTAAATGGCCAGTGAGGAGAACATGAACACTCTTCCTGTTTCATTTCTCACCAGACAAGTTTCTTAGATTATTATATGACTTTCTACAAGGTATTTGTAATATAACTGAGTGATGATATCAAAGGCAGAAATTAGTTGTATGGATCAAAGATGTAGCGCGTGGAGGGGACAAGACCTAAAAATCCTACTGAATTATCCTAGGCAGATCCTTAGAAGTAGAGTATGTAGAGTTTAGAAATCTATGACTTAAAAGGAATCAAATTGGAGTTAACCAAAGTTTCAAAGGTAGGAATTCAGGAAAAAAGTTACAGAAAATGGAATTAGTTGAAAACTAGCAGAGATGATGTATCTTTCAATAAATTAAATAAATTGACTTTTGGATCTTGCCTGCGAAACTTTCAAAAGTAAGGGTTGAAAGTGGAAAAAAAAGAATAAAATGAGAAAAAGGCTTTGAGTTAAACTTTGGGCTTTATTATCTTATTTATTAATAATTGACCTTATGGCCTTAGAAAAGAAACAGCCTCTCTGAACATTATTTTTGAATCCATAAGATAATTATACCTATCTCATAGTATAGTTACTGAAATTTTATTAGATAATATGAAAGTGCTTTGTAAATTTTGTAATACAAGTGAACTGTAATAAATTTAGGATGTTGTGAATACTTTGCTCTAAAACTGAGCTTAAAATCCACTAGCTAGAATATTTTAGATGCCTCATTTTCAGGCTATACCCCTGAGTTTTCCAGAATGTAGGTATTCCAAGATTTTCTTTTTTTGCTCTATGAAAGGTTTCAATTACTTCTAGAAAAAGGATTAATAATTGGCCAGAAAATATGACAGTTTTTAGTTTCATTTTGAAGGTGGTGAAAAGTTTTCCCTACCAGTGGAAAAAAAAAAAAGTAAAATACATGGTTTAGTGAAATATTCTATAATAGACTAAGTTTTTAGTCTCGGATTAGCTAATACTTACTTTTTTAAATTTTGTTTTATTATGTTATATTAGTCACCGTACAATACATCATTAGTTTTTGATGTAGTGTTCCATTATTCATTGTTTGCATGTAACACCCAGTGTTCCATGCAGTACGTGCCCTCCTTAATACCCATCACTGGGCTAGCCCATTCCCCCACGCGCCCCATCCAAACCCTGTTTGTTTCTCAGAGTCCATAGTCTCTCATGGTTCATCTCTCCCTCTGATTCCCCCCACCCCCCGCTTCATTTTTCCCTTCTTTCTCCTAATGTCCTCCATGCTATTCCTTATATTCCACAAATGAGTGAAACCATATGATAATTGACTTTCTCTGCTTGACTTATTTCACTTAGCATAATCTCCTCCAGTCCCATCCATGTTGATGTAAAAGTTGGGTATTCATCCTTTCTGATGGCTGAGTAATATTCCATTGTATATATGGACCACATCTTCTTTATCCATTCATCTGTTGAAGGGCACTCGGCTCTTTCCACAGTTTGGCTATTGCAGACATTGCTGCTGTGAACATTGGGGTGCATATGGCCCTTCTTTTCATTACATCTGTGTCTTTGGGGTAAATACCCAGTAGTGCAATTGCTGGGTCATAGGGTAGCTCTATTTTTAATTTTCTGAGGCACCTCCACACTGTTTTCCGAAGTGGTTGTACCAACTTCCATTCCCACCAACATTGTAAGAGTGTTTCCCTTTCTCCACAACCTCTCCAACATTTGTTGTTTCTTCCCTTGTCAATTTTTTCCATTCTAACTGGTGTAAGGTGGTAACTCAGTGTGGTTTTGATTTGCATTTCCCTGATGGCTAATGATGAATATTTTTTCATGTGTCTGTGTTAGCCATTTGTATGTCTTCTTTGGAGAAGTGTCTGTTCATGTCTTCTGCCCATTTTTTGACTTGATTATTTGTTTTTTTGGGTGTTGAGTTTGAGAAGTTCTTTATAGATCTTGGATACCAGCCCTTTATCTGTAATGTCATTTGCAAGTATCTTCTCCCATTCTGTGGGTTGCCTCTTTGTTTTGTTGACTGTTTCCTTTGCTGTGCAGAAGCTTTCTAATAAAGACTTATATGTTGATCTGAGATAGAAACTTTAAATATACATATATTGGTCTCAATGTAAATTTGAGTATTCAGGGGAAAATGTCATAATTGTAATAAATATGAAAGATAATTGGAAGAGTTTTGGATTTTTGTTCCATATGATTGATACGGAATTAGCAATGTAATGTGTTTGCACCTGGAACTTTGTGCTCATTGCAAAACGTTGGCTGTTATTGAGCCAGCAGCCTGTAAGACATGTGGCTTCAGTTCATGGAACTGTTCCGACCACACATAGACTATGATATTGTGTGAACATGAATGCTCTATTTAAAGGAATGTGACTGAATTGGGCCTCTGCATGGTTGGTGTCAACAGGAACAGAAAGTAAGAGTCCTTGTCATTTAAATATATTTGGATTAAACTCTGCCCAAATGTCAGGGCTCTTTCATTTCTCATGGATTTTATATAGAAGCCCATGAATGAAACAGTCATTTTGCAGGAGCTGGAATATAGTTCTTGGCATGGGATATCTAAAAACAAAACAAAACAAACAACAACAATAACAACAACAAAACCTATTTTAAAGAGAATATCTTTTATCAGTAGATGAATTTATAATTCAAATGTTTGTGTTTATTAAATTAAGATCCCATAAGTAGTAATTCCCTATAAAATAGACAAGAAAATCTATGCTTTTATTTTTTTAATACCACTTTGTTTATTAACAACCTGCCAATGATCAAAACCAATAGTATTTTGCATAAATCAAACCAATAGCTACTAAGGTGCTAAGGTATTGAATACCTGATCATATATTCCTTGGTTTTCAAAGATAAATATTTGAATTCTGGAATTTAAAGATAAATATTTTCTTCATATACTGAAAATACAAACAATATGAGTCTGAGGAGAATCCAGCTTTTTGACATAGATCTCAGGGATGATCCTATAGACTTAAGAGAGTACAATGGCCTAATGACCTTGAGCACCATATACCAGGGTAACATATATGACTGTATGGATCTACATATTTTAAGGAAATTGTAGTAAAGACATAAATCCTGATTTGATAAAAGTGGTATTTTAATATGATGCCACAGCAATTTCTTCTTTATATATTAAATCCCAGTAATTGGTGATAATATGAATATCTGAGATGTTTCTAAGCTGAATACAAAAATCATTGAAAATTTTTCTGAAAATAAGTTTTTCCCAAAAATTTTGTATAGCAGTCTTTTTAAAAGTTTTTGCAATACTGTATCAATGATCACAGAGCTAATGAAAATAATGGATAACTCCCATAAAATGTATTTATAACTGTATTTATATTTCTAAAAAATTTTTTTTCAGATTTTATTTATTTATTTGACAGAAAGAGTGAGCATGTGTAGGGGGAGCAGCAGAGGGAAAGGGAGAAGCAGGATCCCTGCTGAGCCGGGAGCCCGATGTAGGGCTCTATCCCAGGACCCCAGGATCATGATCCCAGCCAAAGGCAGAAGCTTAACAACTGAGCCACCCCAGGCACCCCTATATTTCTAAAGCATTTCTGAAGGAAACTAGCCAAACTTAATATACTTCAAAATATATTCTCTTTTTTAAATCTTGTTTTGAATCCTCAGCTATTTTGTAAAGGTCAAAATAAATTAATTAAAGTGTACTTAATAAATTTCTCCAGAGCTTAGTTTTGTTGGTTAGCTTTTTAAAATATCTGTGTGCTTATCAAGCAAGAAAAAATATGCTTTACAAGGAATAAGATTTTCTGAAAAGTGAACTTACGTGAGGATCTTGAATGGCCTAGACTATAAGTTGACAGGAGGAGGGCTCAACTTCTAACTGTAGACTTGGTGCCCAGGATTAGTTTCCCACAATACTCTTGGATTTTTCAGCTCAATAGAGGTATTTGTAACCACACATGGGCTCTAATGGCCAACTGATGTCCAGTCTCCATGTGCAGACAAGCTGACTTTCCAGGAAATTCCTGTAAACATCTGCCACCTAAGTCAATACTGTCCAGTGTGGAACTGCCAATATATTCTCCTAATGTAGATTAACATTCTCTTGATTGCCATCTTAAGAGGGCCTTCACAGTGGGAAAGGGTTATCCTCACTAGAACAAAACCCACACCATGTTCACTGGTTGGCCTGGTTCTGGCACCCCTCTTAATGAGGTGGAACAGAGATTGGGGGATCCTCATGCTACTGACCTGACCTGTGTTTTTTCCCTTTTTCTAAAAGAAGCTTACTCCTTAACCCAAGTCAAAACTCTGACAGATAGTGGCCCTAAAGAAGCCCACCCATCTAGGACAGTATGCATTTTTTTCTCTTAATTTTATAAACATTACCATTTTTTGAGATAGTTCCTATTTTCAAGGAAAATATGATATTAAAAATGTGAAGTTCAGTGCTACATAATCTAAATCCTTGATGACATTAAAACAACAGGAAGAAAGATTTTCTGTCATTGAAAGTTCATTTAATTAATGGACATTTTCTATTAAATAAATATTTCCAACATAAAAATAACTTCAAAGAATAGTAGCCATTTTTACCCCTTGTGAAAGTATTGTCAATGTTATACCCATCTCACAACTATACCTTAAATTAAACAATATTTATATCACATCTAAGAGTCTGTGTAGGGGCGCCTGGGTGGCTCAGTTGGTTGAGCATCTGCCTTCGGCTCGGGTCATGATCCCAGGGTCCTGGGATCGAGCCCCACATCGGGCTTCCTGCTCGGCGGGGGGCCTGCTTCTCCCCCTCCCCATATTCTCTCTCTCTCTCTCTGTATCTCTGTGTCTCGAATGAATTAAAAAAAAAAAAAAAAAAAAAAAAACCTTTAAGAGTCTGTGTAGATGATGCCTAAAGTGAAAAACTGACCAAGTGAGATTTGTAGAGAGCATATGCTCTTCCTAATAAAGTCAAACAATACTAAGTTTTATCTGACCTGTGTTTATGTGAATTATTTTTTAAAGAAAATGCTACCTTATTTTACTTTAAGACAATCTGGGCCAATAAAGCAAACAACAATATCCCATCTCTACATGCAGTTTTGGGAAGATTAAGGCATACCAAAATATTCTGTGATTCCAATATGCAAAAATTAGTATATGGTGCCTTTTTAAAGAATTTCTATTTTGAATTGAAGATGGTGTAGTACCTTTAAAGAGTGATTAATAAATAAAAAAAAAACATTGCATTAATTTTTAGTCATTCAAAACCAATATTTTAACAAGTAACCTTTTGATATTATTAAAATAAAAGAATGGAGACCAGGCTTGCGAATCTTCCTAGGAGACAAAATCATTTAAGCTACATAAGCAAAAATAAATCTAGCTTTTTTTTTTTTTTTTATGAATATAAGTAAAACTTAGGTTATTTCTTATAAATCTTCTGATAATCATTAAAAAAATCTTAAGTCATCTTCTTAAAATGGTATGAGATAATCACTTCTAACTAATCCTCTGCCATCTGGAAACCCCCATTATAAACCAGTTATTGTAAAGGTTAAGCTACTTCCTCATTTTCCCTTTATAAACCATTCTGCAATATCATGTCCCTGAGTTTCATAAAGGTTTTAGATTCAAAAGTTCCCAGTTCATAAGCTGTTCTTATGTGCACATTAAACTAATTAAATACTATTTTATTAATCTAGTGTTTTAAATTTTGCTATTTCTGAATTTTTTGACAGTGTGTTTACTAACCTAAGTGAAGAGTGGTAAGGCAATGTATTAATTTATTTATTGGAAAATAAAGAATCAAATTCCATAGGTGTTACTGATTTCATTGTCATAAACAATAATCCATATTAAACAATACATTTCAGATATAAAGTACATTTTTAGATATACATCCGGAAAGTTTCACAAATATAAGAGAATAACTATAGCTACAAATATTTTAATGTACATTTTAGTATATAATTTCTTTAAAGGTATTAGCATAGTAAAAATGAAAAGAGATAAGTTTTGGTAGAATTCTAGAAATAGATAAATGTTTTTCATTTTATTTTTGTTTAAGAAATAAAAGCTAATTTATGAGCCTGGCTCTTCCCTGCAATGTGGAGAGAATCCCAATAGATTTGTTTGTAGCTATTCAATCCAGGTATATATATCCCTTTATATCAACTGATCCAATTTACAAAATATATGTACATTCTTATGACATGTATGGAATAATAGATTATTGGTAAAAATGTGTGAGCTTTTTTCAGTATATGATGTAATATATATATATATATCATTTTATAGCATGCCTTTAAAAGGTAAGAATTTCAAGAAGTATATTTTGAAATTATACTTAAACAAGTGAAATTTTGCTAGCTTCAAGCAATTAAACTTGGACCATAGTAGAAAGGTACCGTTTCAAAATACAAACTCGGGGTTGCCTGGGTGGTTCATTCAGTTAAGCATCTGTCCTCAGCTCAGGTCATGATCCCAGGGTCCTGGGATCAAGCCCCTCATCAGGCTCCCGGCTCAGCTGGGAGCCTGCGTCTCCCTCTCCCTCTGCTTGCTGCTCCCCCTGCTTGTGCTCTCTCTGTCTGTCAATTAAATAAACCTTAAAAAAAATACAAACTTGACGTCCTCTGCAACTTCATAAAACTCTTGGTAAAACTTTGGTCTGTAAGAGCAAAAGCATACTTGTATCTGATGGCAATTATGCCAAGTGTTTTGTTCAATTTAATAGAAAATGCAGAGCTGAATATACAGAAATAAGATAAAGTTTCAGCTTAACTTGACTTTGATTTGATGAAAGCAGTCAAGTTTCCAATTCCAGTTCAGTGTGTATTTGGATTTGGCTTCTCAGTTCACTAAGCCCAGCAAGCGAATCAATACAAATTATCAGTAATTTGTCAGCATGTGATAAATGACTTAATGCCAGTGAGCTGCCAGTGATCCTTATGTCATCTCTCTCTCTGCCTGGGTCAGCACATTTTCTTAATGCTCTAAGAACCTTAAAAAAGACAGTACAATAAAAATTATGTACTTAAGACCTTAACCCAAGATTGTCCAGTAAAATGTGCTTGAGCTTAAAATATTACATTATGTAATGCAATATATTATTTTTGACTATAGGATATTCTAGGGTTAACAGTAATGGTGAACTACCAGGAAACATGTAGCAAGCAGGAGAAAAGATGTAGCAATGACGGTCATTATTCATGCATTTCTTTCCATAATAATTGTTTGCCAAGCACCAGGATATTTTTTCTTCCGGTTATCTTATTTTTTAACATTTATTCATGACTAGCTGAGTCTTTTATCTTAGTCACCTAATACAGATGATTAATGAGATAATGAACAAAAAGGTCACTATTTTATCACTATATAGATTAACTTGCTTCTAAAACAGAAAATCTCCATTTTAACATAACAAACTCTACCCATTAACCCTGTTGTCATTGTTCAGAGGAGAGGCTAGAGAAAAATGGCATGAATGATGTCTTCAACTTGGCTCCCTTACTAAAGGAAACAAACACACACACACACACACACACACACACACACACACACACACACAGAACCAGTGCCTGAAGCCAAAGCTTACGTGATAATGCTCTATTGGAGGGATGCAATCCCCGGGAAAATGGATTTAAAAATTGGAAAGAAAGGCAGGGAAGAGCACATCTAATGTGGTATGTTTACCAGCTGGCTATAGCTTCCCAATAAACACATCTGCTTTCTCAGTTAAGTGCCATGTCTCCAGAGTTGGATTATGGAACCATTGAATTTCTGGATGGCCCTACATGCCCTTCTCACTTATTCAGTCACCCCAAGAGATATTAGCTCATGGCGCTGCTCTGTTCTGTTGCACAGCCCTCCTCTGAAGAAGTCAGAGCTTCGGTGTGTGCAATATGGTCAGAGATAAAGCAGAGCAGTCTGTTTTGTCAGCTGGCACTGCTTCTGAGGGCTTCTAGTTCTGTGGCTATAGCGTCCCAGAAAGCAGCGGTGGCCTTCCGACTACTGGATGGCATGAGCCCAGGGAAGAATTGTTCTGGCCAAGAAGTAAGGCAATTGGCGACGGCCTGTCAGAGCGGCAGGGAAGCATGCTTGGAATAAAGAATAAACTGAGCTTGGTATAATGATATTACAAAATCTGTAAGCGAGTTAAGCAAAGAACTCGGTGCATTTCACTCTCAGAATTGAAGGACAGAATTCAGTGTAAGTGATTCTAAGAGGAAAATAAAAGTTGGAGAAAGGGAGTTAGTGAATATTGGGGGAGAAGGAAAAAGAAAACATGAACGTTTCATGTATCTTGCTCGTGTGCTCAGAAAAAAGATATTTTTATTACATTTTGGATGCTGAAATTTCTATTTACCTTCTTTGCACATGGGGGCTAGGAATGTTCCTACAGAAGACTAAACAACCTCAGGTCCATGGGGCACTCTGGCCCCTAACACTCCAAGTTTACTTTCCTATACATTACTTGATTTCTTGCTGACTCGAGAGACAGACTGCTTTCACCGTGGGGACCACTTCTTCCTCTTCTTGGCCTGATTTCTTTCTCCCTATGCTATCTCCAAAAATAAAATGGGCACAGCATCATAATTTGTTCTATTCCCGATAACCCCTAAATTGGCATACCACTTTAAAAATGTTTTATTGGCTTATGTAACTTTTTATTGACTATAGTGTACATATAGAAAAATGCACAAAGCATAAATGTACAACACAATGAATTATCACAAAGCTAGCTAAAACCTAAAATAAGAAGTGAAATACCAGTCTCGTGATAATACCCCTCTCAATCATTAACCCTTCTTCCATTCTATTATTATAATTAATGTAATATAATACAGCCATTATAATATAAAATATATTTTATAAATTTATAAAATTACATATATATGTTTACATATGCATATATAAATTTATATTTATATACAATTTATGTTATACAATTTATATATACATACATATAAATAAAGGTATTAACCATAACCCTAGTTTCTATCACTGTGGATTAGTTTTGCCAGGATTGTCTCTATATGCATGGAATCCCACAGTTTGTATTCTTTGTGTTTGGCTTTCTTTGCACAAAATTATGTTTGTGAGATTCATCTTTGTTTGCATGTTTAGCTCATGCATATATAGTAATCTCTACTATATATATATAATATTTCATTGTTTAAAAATATCATGATTTATATATCCATCACACTATTGATAGATTATTTGAGTTGTTACTGTTTTTTGATTATTATGAGGAACATCATTGAAATAATCTGTACATGTCTTTTGATGCATATGTGTCTGGAATTCCATTGGCTGTCTCCCCCAGGTATACCCTTATTAGGTGACAGAATATGTATATTTTTAATTCACTAGAAAATGCCAAAGAATTTTCCACAAAACTTCTAGTAGTTTACACTCTGAGAAGAAGTGTATTAGTTTCCATTGCTATTGCCAAAACTTGACCTCAGACTTTTTTGGGGGCCATTCCACTGCATGTTCAGCGATACGCATAAAGTGGTTTCAGATAAAGTGATTTTACTGGTTTGAGCATCTTTTTATACCTTTATCGGCCATTTAGATATTCTGTTCTTTGAAGTGCTTATTCAAGACTTCCCCGTTATCCTATTGGGTTATCTTTTATTGATGTTTTGGGGCTTATTAAATTTGGATAAAAGCTCTTTGTTGGTCAGATATTAGGCAAATGTTTTTTTCCTATTATCTGGATTTACCTTTTATTCTCTTAATGGTATCTTTTGATACCCTGATCAATTTATTAGTGTTGTGTATGGTAAGCAATTCTTATGTCCTGCTTAAGAAGAACTTTTCCTATGCAAGATTATGTTTTATAAGCTGAATGATTTTATCTTTCACATTAGAACAACAATCCCCCAGGACTGATTGTTTAAAAGAGAATGGGTTTGGGGTAAACTTTATTTTTAAAGCTTTTTTGAAGTATATTTTTTTTTAATTTTTCAAAGTATAATTTATATAAAATGAACTGCACATTCACAAGTGTATATTTTGATAAATTTGATAGTTGCTTAAACCTGGAAATCATCACCCCAATGAAGATAATAAATACAGTCATGGTCTTTTAAGAGTTTCCTTATTCCCTTTTGCAATCCATACATTCTTCCATCCCAGATGACCACTGGTCCTTTTGTGTCACAGTAGATTAGTTTATAATTTCCAGAATTTTATATAAGTGGAATCATGTAATATGTAGCTTTTTTAATTGTTTGTTCTGGCATCATTCATTTGACATAATTCGTTTAAGATGCATTCATGTTACATGTATACATTTTTTGTTTCCCTAGGCTGAGTAGTATTTCAGTATTTATCCATTCACCTGTTGATGAATATTTAGGTTGTTTTCAGTTTTGTGTTATCAGATGCTCAAACTTGGTATAAACATTCAGGTTAAGTCTTTGCATGGACATATATTTTCATTTCTCTCTTTTTTTTTAAAGATTTTATTTATTTATTTGACACAGAGAGAGAGCGAGAGAGAGATCACAAGCAGGTGGGGGGGGCAGAGGGAGAGGGAGAAGCAGGCTCCCAGCTGGGTAGGGAGCCCGACGTGGGGCTCGATCCCAGGACCCTGGGATCATGACCTGAGCCGAAGGCAGACACTTAATGGACTGAGCCACCCAGGTGCCCCAATTTTCATTTCTATTGTACAGGCTCTTGGAATAGTTTCAAAATATATTTATATAGTAGTTACAGGCTTAACTGCCAACTGTTTTCCAAAGTGATTGTACCATTTTTCATTTCTGCAAGCAATGCAAGAGAATTACAGAGGTCTTATCCAATTATTCCAGCACCATTTGTTGGAAAAAAAATATTCTTTACTCATTGAATTGTTTCAGCAATTTTTTTCCAAAATCAGGTGATCAGATATGTGTGTGGATCCATTTGTGAATTCTGTATGCTATTATTCAGTTTTCTATATATCTACCTTTACGTCAATAAGACATAACTACTGATTACTGTGACTTGATTACTGTGACTTGAAATAAGATAATAAAAAATCCTCCAACTTTGTTTTTCTTTTGGCTTTATAGAAACTTCCTATTTTCATATAAACTATAGAACCAGCTTGCTCTTTCTTACCAAAAAAACTGGTTGTGGTTTTGATCAGAATTCCAATCAATTTTGGGAGAATTGACAAGATCACAATATTGAATCTTATAATCCATGTTTATCATATACCACTCCAGGTCTTTAATTTCTCTCAACAACTTTTGGGAAGGTTCAGTGCACAAGTTTTGATCATCTTTTTTTCAAATTTATCTTAAGTATTTCATTTTATGGTATGACTACATAATTTAATTTCCTCTTTGTTATAATATAGAAATAAAATTTATTTTTTATGAAAACCTTATAATCTGAAGCCTTACTAAACTCACCTATTAGTTTTGTTGGCTCTTTGTAGATTACTTAGATTTTGTATATAGACAATTAAGTCTTATTTAAATAAATACATTTTTTTTTGTCTGTATGACTTCTGTTTCTTTTTGAATCCCATACTATACTTCAGTATAATAATGAAGAGAAATGGCAAGAATAAATTTCCTTTCCTTGATCCTGGAGTTAGGCACAAAGCATTTATTTAAGGGTTTTTTGTAGATATTTGTGGGCATTGCCTCATTTTTACCAAAATGTATCATCAAAATAATAAATTGTATGAATGGGAGACTCTTCTTTAACAAAACTTGGAATCTGGATGAGCTCCAGTTACTCTTTTCATCTTATTTTAATTGTTTATACTAAGTGAGAATCTTTAGAATTATCTAAACACTTTCAACTGGTTAATTTAAACCATCATAGAATTCCTAGCAACAAAGAATTTCAACTTTTATTAAAGGTATGTTAGATGCAGGTGTATACACGCTCATAAATTTCCTAATAGTTCAATATGGTCTATCAGAAAACCTGATTGATCCTAGAGGTTAATTGTACATTATACAGGACTGAATAATGTCATGTTTCCAATTGTGTCAGTTGATGCATGAACAGAAGGAGATTGTTATTCTGTGATTAATTGGCTAACACACGCTTTTGAATGCTTCTCTCTCTCAAAAAAAAAAAAATGCCATTTTGCTTTCACATGAGGGCAATTTGCAATACATACTTACTGTTCTCTTATAAGGATATTCAGACTATCCTGTCTGTTGTTATAGTTCAGAGAAAAGAGTCTTAGTTGTATTTATTATTATTTTTTTTAAAGATTTTATTTATTTATTTGTCAGAGAGAGAGCACACAAGCAGGGGGAGTGGCAGGCAGAGGGAGAAGCAGGCTTCCTGCTGAGCAAGGAGCTCAATGCAGGACTCAATCCCAGGACCCTACCATCATGACCTGAGTCAAAGGCAGATGCTTAACAGACTGAGCCACCCAGGTGTCCCTATTATTATACTGATAAAATAATAATATCTTAGTCTGCAAATCAATCTAAGACCAAGTTACAAATGCTTGGTAAATACTTGATAACCAAGTCAGGATGATTAACCTGACTAAAGTATGGGGACCAGCACAAATAGTAAAAATTTTGGTATAAGTTAGTTTGGAATAACCAGAAATATTTGACTTTCTCTTACAGTGTCTGTTTCTATGTTGAAATTCCCCATCTTGTCCATTAGAGACTTAAACATATTAATCATAATTTAAATTTCTTATCTGATGGCTTAAACCTCTGTATTTATTGTGTTTGTGTTTATTATTGATAGTGTTTGTACATGGACATTCCATAATTTTTGATTGCATGCAGGAATCAGTTTTAGAACAGGAAAGATTCAGTGTGTTTTTTTCCCAGGAAATCGTTATACTAGGCTGATACTAGGCTGATAGTATTGGAATTTAAGTAATTAATCTATTCATGGGTTAAGCTGGGTTTATGTTTCATGGTTGTTATGGTTAATTTTAGGGCATGAATGACTTTACATTTCTCTTGCAGCTGGGGTGGTAGAGGATTTTTCTCATTTTTCTGACTCGCCCCTCCATTTTCAGCCTATCATGTACACCTGTGCTTTAGAGGAGGTATCTCTCTCTCTCTTCCTCTCTCTCCCTGCCCCCTCCCCCCAACCTTGCCACTGTTCCAATAGTAGTCTGCTACTTTTTGTTCCTGGTGTTTGCTGGTATGATAATGGTAGGCACGGGGGTGTTCTCTTTTATGTTGTCCAGTGTAAGTGTTAGGTAGGCTCTGTGTGTGTGTGTGTGTGTGTGTGTGTGTGTGTGTGTGTGTGTGTGTGTTTAATTAAAGATTTATCTATTTATTTTTAGAGAGTGAGAGAGAGTGAATGTGAGCAGGGACAGAGGGAGAGGGAAAGAATCTCACAAAGACTCCCCACTGAGCATAGAGTCAGATGCTTAACCAACTGAGCTAACCAGGTGCCCCCAGGCTCCGTATTTTTAGGTCTCAAAGATGTAGCTTTCTCAGACCATGCCTCTCTTCCCCATTGTTGCTGAACTCTGCCTTGTATTATTTATGGATTTATATTAAGATTTTCCTGCTACTCTCTCAAAGGTCAGGGACTTATAATAGTATTGCTATAGGATTCTGGGCAAACTCAACTCACAGGGATGGTAGATTTTTTTTTTTTTTTTCTTTTACCTTTTGCCATCTGCAAAGAGTTATCGTCTACACCCTGGGCATATGGACTTCACTAATTGTCCTTCAGGGGTTTCAGGCTTATTTTCTGTAAGGGAAGTGTCTAAGGGGAACTTTATAACTTTCCTACAGACTGACTACTCTATTCCTCCAGGCTGTGCCATCTCCCATCTCCCATCTCACCTGACTTTCTTGTGAGCACTGGTGAAGGTCTATAGAGTAGGTCCTTTGACTAGGTGTGAACTGCCCTTATGTCCCTGTCTTCCAGTTTCTATCCTCTCCCTTTAGTACACACTCAACTTCAAAATATGTCATTTCTAGGTTTATATAAAAATTAAATGTCATGCAAATAAAACTTTTTCCTACCTAGATAAGTTAATTTCTTGTTATTTATTTATTTATTTTTACCTTTCATTATGTTCAGTTAGCCAACATATTGTACATCATAAGCTTTTGTTGTCGTGTTCAACAATTCATTAGTTGCATATAACACCCAGCGCTCATCCCAACACGTGCTCTCCTTAATACCCATCACCCGATAAGTTAAGTTCAATTTGTATATGGACAAGTGAGTAGGAAAGTCATGAAAACTTTAAAATGAAGAGGAAGAGGTAGATCCATTACATATGGAAATAGTTTAAATAGTTTAAAACAGCCTGGTTGTGATGTCTGTCTGAATAGTCATATTACCAATGGAACTGAATAGAACTGAATAGAAAGTCCAGCAATACACTGAAGTACATATGAAACTTTATGTCAAATGTGGCCTCTCAAATAACTGGTGAAAATATGGAAGTCTTAATAAGCAGTATCAAGACAACCAGGGAGACAATATTATATTTATATGTTACAAAATGTTTTGCAAAGATGTCTACATAGATCAGACATAAAAATGAGAAAATATGAAACCACATGTGTATTATGAAAAAGGTATGCCTGGTTTGCATTATAGCTCCGAGACTGTGGTCACAAACTGATAGTGGAGAGACAAATTCACGTTGGCATACATAAGTGTTTAGTGTTTATTGGTTGTTTTGTTTGTTTGCTTGTTTTGCCTGCAAAACATATACTCTCTTTTAGTTCTCTGATTCACAAATATATAAAATAATGTATATATTAAATGCAGGGAAGGAAGAGGAGATTGATCACCTATCATAATGTCAGTTTATTCATTCTGAAGAAATCATATCAGTATTATTAGCAGATAAAATAAAAACTTCCCTTAGAGGGAAAAAAGGTTTTTATAAAACAAGTTAATACTTAATAAGAGAGATTATGTTTAATTTTAGATATGCATTGGATAAACAGACACATGCTGGGGTGAAGCACCTAACCATACCCAAACTTAACACTCCTGTCATGCAATGAATACAAAGCTTCCCCCTCCTGCTAGTACACCTCTCTCAGGTCAGGAGAGCCACAGAAACTAGAGAAAAAGCAAAGACAATGGCATTAACTTCTGCCATGGGATGTGACATTTGCCAGGCACAGGGAGGAAATGAGGGAACAGGAGTTAAGGCAGAGTAAGGAAGAAAGTAAGGCAGATATTTAAACTATATGCAAAATCAGAATTTGAATTTAGTCTTGTCTAGTTTTAAAAGCTAATGATAGGAGGGGAGCCAGGATGGCTCAGTGTGTTGAGCATCCCACTCTTGGTTTCAGTTCAGGCCATGATATCATGGGTTATGAGATTGAGCCCCACATTGGTCTCTATGCTCAACGGAGAGTCGGCTTGAGATTCTATTCCTCTGCCTGCTCCCCCAACTCACATGCGCACTCACACTCTCTCTCAAATAAATAAATAAATCTTAAAAAAAAAAAAAAAAGCTGATGATAGCAGAAAGCATCCAGAAAGCTATGAGATCTGCCTGAAGCTCCAGTGGGAGGATTAGATGAAAAATTCTTTGGAATGTGATTAAAGATAATGAAGGTGAGGTCATGTATTTAGGGATACAGACATGGCCTTGACATAAGAACAAGTCTGGAAGTCAAATGACATGATTTGATAAAGAAATTTTAGTATTTTTTAACGCAAATTTATGTAATGGGGTCATTCATCATTATTCTGTATAGAATTTCAAAATGAAAGTGTTGTCTTAATTATAATAGCCCAACATAGTCATTTTGTGTAGTTTTGTGTAAAAATCTCAAATTTATGAGAAGTTATATGATTTGTAAAAGCAGACACAAATTTTTGAGTGTAAAAATTGTAAATTATATTTAAACTTTTCTGTTTTCCTTAATCACTTAGGCAAATGACAGGAAGAAGTTTCATTACAAAATGATAATTTCTTCCATAAAAGTTGATATTACTGTACTTTAAAATTTTGCAATAGAGACATTTTTTGAGTGACTCTGTCTTTTTTATCAGAAAAGTGGTTGCCCTTTAGTGATAAAGCAATGAGTATCATTATGTCACATAGATTCTGGAAAGCATAAGGCTACATTATTTAGATGATTAGAACAATAATACTGTAGTGCTATAACTCTTAGTGGGATTTCATTGCTAAGAAAATGCTTAGTCTCCACTGAATATTTATATTCAATTTCACACTTTTTAGGAAGAAAAAATATTCTGAATTAAGTGACAACAGCACACTTGATTTTTTTTTTCTTCCAGACTGATGAATCTAACAGTAGCTAATTACTTCTCAAAGAGCTGGCATTGAGAAATATTTACTGTGAGTGTTAGGAAAAATATTAAAATTTTTACATTATAGAATATTTAGAAATAATAGAGGAAAATTTCTTTTTTTTAAAGATTTTATTTATTTGAGAGAGAGAATTAGAAAGAGAGTTGGGGGGGGGGTCAGAGGGATTAGCAGACTCCCTGCTGAGCAGGGAGCCCAATGTGGGACGATCCTGGGATTCCAGGATCATGACCAGAGCCGAAGGCAATCGCTTAACCAACTGAGCCACCCAGGCACCCCAATAGAGGAAAATTTTTATACTAAGTATTAGGTATAGTTAGATGGGAAAAATGAATAGTTTGGAAACTTTATTTTGGGAGGTATTTAAGTAAGATATGGAGAAAAGTATAATTTCTAAGTTATGACAAACATAATAAACATACATCTATAATCTGTATGGTTAGAACAGATCTAGAAATATTGCACCCCCAAATAATCTCAGTTTGAAGTTAAAGAATACATTATACATCACTGAAGTTTTCTCTTCTGCTTCATTGAAGCTCAGGAAAGTAGGTACTTACTACTTTGTCTATTTCTGTCTTGAACCAATCCTACCAAATGAAATACTAAACCCTTTAGAAAAGATTAGAATAATTTCAGATCAATTAAGTACACACAGAGCAGAGTATCCTGGGAAACTTGAGTAGAGTCATGCTCATACTTTAAAATTCAAACTTCCTTGTATGATTGTCCTATGGCATCCATATCTGTTCAGAGACTGATAGTCTAAGCCATTTAATTTGCTGGAAATTTCAGACTAGTTTCTTGTCTGGGTTTTGACTGGACTATTGTTTCAACACACATCAGTTTGGTACAAAAAGTGAAATTATAATAAAGTGTGTTTATTTAGCATTTGCAAATGAACACATTAATATGAGTCACACTTGCCAGAAATATATTGTTTCCACATAGCTTTTATTTTGGATGTTTTTACTATCTGGATGTCATCAGAGCTTAGCAATTTGAAATGCCCACTGGCAGTACACACTTCTTTCAATTCTGCATCATCATAATGCTTAATTTAATAATGGGATCCAATTTGTTCTCTGAGCATGAACATTTTAATTATATAAAATATAAATAGGGAAAGCTTGGTAACAGAAACCCTTTTCCTCTGAAAAGTAATTCAAACATATTTTTTTCTCTCATTTCATCCATCATGTTATTGGTTCTTAGTAAATAGTTAAAAATGAAGAATTTATTCACCTAGAATAACAAACCATCCAAATCAAATTTATCGCTTTCATTATCTTAGTGTTTAAATATACACCTAAAGGTATATTGTTGTAACTCTTAAAATCAAATGATGTAAACAAGGTAGTAAGATAATAGCATAAAATGGAAAGAGATATATGTGAAACAGTAAACATGAAAGTTACAATCTGTATGGCTTATAATAAAGCTGACAATGTTTTTACTTCCAGAGACCTCCAAGTAAAGGATGAATTCATTCATATATTTATATTTACAGTTACTCTGGGATATAATATTTGTGGAAAGGATTATGAAAATGTAATTAGTACATATATTTCTCTTGTGTTCAATCATTTTGAGATATATATTTTTAGATTTGTTCTTATACTTTGTAGTGATTCTATTTTTAAAAAAACAAACTGGAATCTTCATCAATGTTTACCATTATCTCAAGGCTTTATTGTAGACATGTATTGTACACATGACTTAGGCCGGGTCCAAGGGCAAGCCCAAAGGATCCTTGGCTTTGTGCAGGATAGAAATCAAACCTGAGCCAGGAAGAAGTGAGAGCAGAGTTTATTAAATAGCCTAAGTTATAAAGTATAGCACATGTAGTGTCTGGTAGACTCAGAGAAGAAGTTAGTCTCTGTTACTTGGGATTAAGAGTTTATGTTGGAAAGGGATCCAGGGTATGGCTAATCAAAGGCGCATGTCAGGTGTTGTTCCATAAATCATGTGTAGACCCAGGTTTGTTCAAAGCTAATGTTCTGGGACGTGCTCAGGATCTGGTTATTCTTAGATGTTATCAGGTGTATGGGGGCCTAGGATGAAATTCAGAGGAGGATTAACTTTCTTGCTTCCCCCTTGGAGTGGGAACAGAGCTTCTTTGGTTTACTCACATGCAAGGTGAAACATAGAACATGAGTAAATGGGGCCTAGCAGAGAATTAGTGGACATGGAGCCTTTCTAAAATGAAGTCCAATTTCTCTATCTCATACATAGTAAGGAAGAATGAGAAATATCATAAATAGGAAATAAAGGCTGAGGTAAATTTGTCAAAAGTTATCATAGAGGCGCCTGGGTGGCTCAGTCAGTTAAGTGTCTGCCTTTAGCTCAGGTCACGATCCCAGGGTCCTGGGATAGAGCCGCACATCAGGCTCCCTAGTTAGTGGGGAGTCTGCTTCTCCCTCTACCTCCCCCGCTCATGAGCACACGCTCTCTCTCAAATAAATAAATAAAATCTTTAAAAAAATATCATAGATACATTACCTTTATTTGGATTGTATTAAGTCATTATATATATATATATATGTTTTATTCCATCCTTGAATTGTGTACACATGAGATGAGAAGCTATACATCCACCCATTGTTGTATTACATGCAAAATCTAGAAAGCACCTTGCATACCATAGGTGAATTAGATTGTGTCAGAATTACACTAATGCAAAATGTGGCTGAGTTTGTACCAGTAGAGTTAAAAAAAAAATGACCAGCAATCCAAAACATTTTTCTAGAAAATATTTCCCTTAAGCAATAATATAAATGAGTAAAAACTGAAATATTCTTTCTGGTCATAAAGGTATAGATTTTTGTGACAGGAAATAATCTTTGAAAGCCAAATTACAGATCATTAATCATGTTCATAGGCGTTGCAAATCATGCCACCCTGCTTGGTACCCTTATCCAAGCCTTCTAGTCTTCCTGTCATCCGTATGGTATAGCTGGTCTTCCCTGTGGGTTCATTGGATGAATCCTCCTTGTTCTTATCTAAAGTTCAACTTTCCTGTTTTGCAATGTATACCATTTTTTCTCCACTATTTACATAGTCCTGTTCTTTTGAAGTACAATCTCTTTCTTCTCTGTAACAATTCACTCCCACAGGGTAAAAATATGCAGTAATAATTACATATAAAATAATAATAAAATAAGAAAAACACCTCATTGGATCCCATCCTCTCCTTTATAGTAAAGGTTATGAGAGAAATTTTGTACATGTTTTATTAAAGATTTTATTTATTTATTTGACAGAGACACAGCAAGAGAGGGAACACAAGCAGGGGGAGTGGCAGAGGGAGAAGCAGGCTTCCCGCGGAGCGGGGAGCACGGAGCCCGATGCGGGGCTCGATCCCAGGACCCTGCAACCATTACCTGAGCCGAGGGCAGACGCTTAACGACTGAGCCACCCAGGCGCCACAGAAACTTTGTACATTAGATCTATACTACATCATCTCCCATTCCCTATTGTATCTAATCCAAATATATCCCCCACAGATTTCAATAACCAGTTATGAGCTTATCAAATCCACCAGCAATATTAAATTCCTATTTTTTGTTGTTTTTCTCTTTCATTTTTATTATTGAATTATAGTTGACACACAATGTTATATTAGTTTCAGGTGTACAGCATAGTGATTCAACAATTCTGTACACAGTGCTTACCACAATAATTGTAGTTATCATGTGTCACCATACAACGTTATTCCAATACTATTGACTATATTCCTGACGCTGTACTTTTTATCTCCATGACTTATTTATTTTATAACTGGAAGTTTGTTTCTCTTAATCCTCTCCATTTATTTCTCCCATCTCCCACACACCTCCTCTCTGGCAACCAGAAGTTTGTTCTTTGTATTTATGAATCTGTTTCTGTTTGGGGGGGTGTTTGTTCATTCATTTTTTTTTTTTAATTCCACATTTAAGTAAAATCATGTGGTATTTCTTTTTGTCTGACTTATTTCACTTTGCATAATACTTTCTAGGTTTATCCATGTTGTCTCAAAGGCAAGATACCATTCTTATAGCTGAGTAATGTGTGTGTGTGTGTGTGTATACATACACGTACATACTACACCTTATTTATCCATTCATCTATCTTTGACCCTTGGGTTGCTTCCATATCTTGACTATCATAAACAACACTGCAATAAATATAGTGATTCATATATCTTTTTGAATTAGTGTTTTTTGGGGGAGGGGGTGTTGTGTAAATACACAGTAGTGGAATTACTGGATCATGTGGCATTTCAATTTTTAATTTTTTGAGGAACTGTCATACTGTTTTCCACAGTGGCTGTACTACTTTATGTTCCCACCCACCATGCAAGAGGCTCCCTTTCCTACATCCTCACCAACACTTCTTATTTTGTCTTTTTATACTAGTTATTCTAACTGGTGTGAAGTGGTATCTCAGTGTGGTTTAGATTAGCATTTCCCTGATGATGAGTGATGTTGAACACCTTTTCATGTGACTGTTGGCCATCTGGATGTCTTCATTGGAAAAATGTCTCCAGGCCCCCTGCCCATTTTTAATCAAAAATATATGAAGAATTCATACAACTCAATACCAAAAAAATCTGATTAAAAATGGGCAGGGGCCCTGGAGGCGCGATTATTGCTAATTGTATTAGCCACTTACTAGAGATATCATCTCCCATTCAGTAGGTTGCTTTTTCATTTTGTTAGTTTCCTTCACTGTGTAAAGCTTTTTATCTTGGTGTAGTCCCAAAGGTTTATTTTTGCTTTTGTTTCCCTTGCTTGAGAAGACATATCCATAAATGTGTTGATAAGGCCAATGTTCAAGGGATTACTGCCTATGTTTTCTTTTAGGAATTTTATGGTTTCAGGTCTCACATTTATGTCTTTATTCCATTTCAAGTTAATTTTAATGTATGGTGTTATGAATGTGGTCCAGTTTCCTTTTTTTTTTTTTTTTTTTTTTTGCCTGTAACTGTCCAGTTTTCCCAGCACTATTTATTGAAAAGACTGTCTTTTCCCCATTGTATATTCTTGGCTCATTTATTGTTGACTAATTGACCATATACATATAGGCTTATTACTAGACTCTCTATCCTCTTCCATTGACCTATGTGTCTGTTTTTGTGCCAGTACCATACTGTTTTGATTACTATAGCTTTGTAGTATATCTTGAAATTTGGGATTGTGGTACCTTCAGCTTTGTTCTTCTTTCTCAAGATTGCTTTGGCTCTTTGGGGTCTTTTGTGGTTCCATAAAAATTTTAGTACTATTTGTTAGAGTTCTGTGAAAAATGCTATAGGTATTTTGATGGGGATTGCCTTGAATCTGTAGATCGTTTTGGGGAGTATGAACATTTGAACAATACTAATTCTTCCAATTTGTGAGCACTAAATATCTCTCCATTTATTTTTGTTGTCTTCAGTTTTTTCATCAGTATCTTATAGTTTTCAGTGTGTGGGTCTTTCACCTCTAGTTAAATTTATTCCTAGGTATTCTCTTGTTGCAATTGTAAATGGGATTGTTTTCTTAAATTCTCTTTCTGCAACTTCATTATTAGTGTATAAAAACAACAGATTTCTGTATATTTATTTTGTATCCTACATGTTTACTGAATTCATTTATTCTAATAATTTGTTGGTAGAGTCTTTTGGGTTTTCTATATATAGCATGATGTCATATGCAAATAAGATTTATTTTAGCTCTCTCTTACCAATTTGGATGCAAATTGTCATTGTTTTTGATCACTCAATAACAGCTGAAGCAGTTGATCACTCATTCTACACTTTTAAGGGTCATTTGTTTGGCTTCAAGTAGAATTGTGATTGCCTTCCTCAGATCTCACTGAAGGCTCCAGCCCATTTTTCTTAACTGTCTCTGTCTCCTTCTCTTTTATCCCTCTGCACCTTAGAGTTCCTCAGTCCCCAGCCTCAGTCCTTTTCTCTCCAGTTTGCCCTTTCTTCAAGGAGCTTATCCAGAAACTTTGCTTTAACTGTTACCTCTAGCGTGATACCCACACATTTATAGCTCTCTTTTTGAACTCTCTTCTGACTTCCAGACTTGCATAGTGAATGATCTGCTCAGTACCCAATTTGATGTCTAACTGACATTTTAAACTTAATATGTCCAAAACAAATCATTTGCTTTCTTCTGTCCTCTAGGGAAATTTACATCTCCCTCTAGTCACACCATCTCAATAAATGGCATCACTCACCATTCCTCCTTTTTGCAGGCAAAAATCTTAACCCTTACCCCTCTATTTTACTTTGAACCAATTATTTAATCTATTAGGAATTTCTGTTGACTCTGTCTCTATGGTTGGCCTTTATCTAAACTAATCCTCTGTGATCCTCATCTGCTGGTGCTCATGTTCTATGTTAATGTCATCCTCTTGAATGTAAATCTCTTTTGAGACCTGGGATTTCCTTCTACAGTAAAGTAAGGTAAAGGTGAGGGTTTTTGCAGATATAATTAAAGTCTGAATAGTTGATTTTGAGTTAATAAAAAAGATTATTTTAGTGGCCTTGACTTAACCAGGTAAAAGCCCTTAGAAGAGGCATGAGCCCTTTCTGAGCTCAGAGAGATGCTGAGGGATAATGGGATCCAGGAGGCAATATGATATGTGTCCAAATACGTGTAATTATTTGAGTAGCTCTCTAAAACAAAAGCAATAACAACAACTACTTATCCTGCCCCTGAAGACTGAAATTCAACCGTTCTAGTTTATTTTGTTAGTAAAGCTTTGTGGATGAAATAACTTTGTAAAGGAAAGTATAGAGGATTCTCCATTAATTAATTTTCTGACAAAATTAGGTTGATACAACACTAAAATGAGATAAAGTATTCAGAGATACAGCTTGGTGTAATTGTGTACTTATGGCAGGAGGAGATGGTCATGGCAGAATCAAAGTGCCATAGTATAGAGGAAAGAGAACCAAATAAGAAAATGGCCAACTTCACAGTTCTGGCTAACACTGAATTCAATTTCCATACTTTTCTAAAAATATGCTAGTATGTACAGCGGTCTGAGACAAAATGGCAGAATTCAGAGCTGAATATATTGTAGGACCATCTCAGTGTAATTTTTTTTTTTTTTTACATCCTGTGTTCCTAAATCCAGGTCAGTAGGCATAAAGTTAAATATTTAATTCCATGAGGATGATGAGAGCAGGCTTCATAAAAGCTTAGGGATTTAGGGTTAACAACATGCATTTATATTAAGGATGGTAAGATTTACTATTCATTTTATAACACATCATTGCTTTTATTATGCAGCTATTTTTGACTTCTAAATGAATGAAACAACATCATAAATATGTATGTGTGTTTATTCTCAAGGAGAACCCAGAGGAACTAGAGAAAATGATTCAAGTGCATAGCCACTCTCAGTGGCACTTCAGATGGAAACACACGTGCACTGTTATAAGGAGGTCAGGCTCTCTGAGAGTTAATATAGAAATCAATAGTCTTCTATGGAATATAGGTACAACATGAAAGAGACATGAGCTCTTTGGCTAGCATCATGGAAAGGATTTCTCCTTAGGGAAATTATGCTAGCAATTGGGTTGCTCATTTGTTATTGGATTTTTGTCTAGCAAAGTTGTTTGTGCTCTGATCAGCAGCAACTTTTATTTATAATTGAAACCTTTCCAGTACAGGTACCACAGGAATTAAATGATAATGGAGGGTGCTTCCTGTTTATGAGGTAATAACTATATTAAGTCTAGAATTAACTTGGATATTAAAGACCTCTGAGGACCTAGAAATGACTGAGTTACTAAGCAAGCCACACTATCATTCTGATAAGTAAATCAAAAGAAAAAAAAAACACATTTTTTTAAAGACCATGAATTCAAAATAATAACATTAAAACACATTTTATTGGGAAGGTTGCAGATAGCGTTACTTTATTTGCCTTGGGTAGTGTGTGTGTGTAAGTTTTTATTTACATTCCAGTTTAACATACAGTATAAGGTAAGATTCAGGTGCACAATTTAGTGATCCAACACTTACACACAATACCTGGTGCTCACCACAATAAATGCACTATTAACTAATCCCCATCATCTATTTAGTTTACCCCCCTCATCTTTCCTCTGGTAACCATCAGTTCTCTATAGTTAAGGGTCTGTTTGCCTCTCTCTCTCTTTTCTTCCTTTGCTCATTTGTTTTGTTTCTTAAATTCCAAATATGAGTGAAATCATATGGTATTTGTCTGTCTCTGGCTGACTTATTTCACTTAGTCTGATACTTTCTAGCTCTGTCCATGCCAATGCAAATGGCAAGATTTCATTCTTTTTTATGGCTGTGTAATATTCCATTGTATATATGTACCACCTCTTCTTCATCCATTCATCAGTTGATGGATACTTGGGCTGTTTCCATAATTTGGCTATTGTAGACAATGTTGCTATAAATATCAGGCTGGATGTTTCCCTTTGAATCAGTGTTTTTTATTCTTTGGGTAAATACATAGTAGTGCAATTACTAGATCATAGGGTAGTTCTATTTTTAACTTTCTGAGGAAATTCCATACTGTTTTCCAGAGTGGCTGCACCAGTTTGCATTCCCACCAATAGTGCAAGAGGGTTCCCCTTTCTCCACATCCTCTCCAACACCTGTTGTTTCCTGCATTGTTGATTTTAGCCATTCTGAGACGTGTGAGTCAGTATCTCATTATAGTTTGATTTGTATTCCCCTAATGAGGAGTGATGTTGAGCATCTTTTCATGTGTCTGTTGGCCATTTGTCTGTCTTCTTTGCAAAATGTCTATTCATGTCTTCTGCCTGTTTTTATTTATTTATTTTTTTTTAATTTTTATTTTTTTAAAGATTTTATTTATTTATTCATAAGAGACAGAGACAGAGAGAGAGGCAGAGGGAGAAGCGGGCTTCCTGCTCAGGGAGCCCGATGCGGGACTCAATCCCAGGATCCTGGGATCATGACCTGAGCTGAAGGCAGACGCTTAACCATCTGAGCCACCCAGGCGCCCTTTTTTTTTAAAGCGTCTGCCTGTTTTTAACTGGACTAAGTGTTTTCTGGGGAAACTGGACAGCAACATGCAAAAGAATGAAATGGTAACACTTTCTTACACAAAACATAAAAATAAATTCAAAATGGGTTATCCATTCTGATACTCTTTTGATTGGAGCATTTAGTCCATTTACATTCAGAGTAATTATTTATAGATATGAATTTAGTGCCATTTTAATACTTGTTTTGTCATTTCCAGAGATTTTCTCTGTTCCTTTTTAGTCTTTGTCACTTTTGGTCTTTCTTTTCCACTCAAAGAGTCCTGTTTGATATTTTTTGCAAGGCTGGCTTAGTGGTCACAAACTCCTTTAGTTTTTGTTCGTGTGGGAAACTATCTCTCTTTCTATTTTGAATGATAGCCTTACTGGATAGAGTATTCTTGGCTGCATATTTTCCCCTTCAGTACATTGAATTTATCATGCCACTTTCATCTTGCTTGCCAAGTTTCTGTGGAAAGATCACCTACTAACCTTATTTGTCTTCCCTTGTAAGTTAGGGACAGTCATCTTTTATCTTGCTGCTTTTAGGATTTTTTCTTTATCTCTGTATTTTGCAAATTTAAGAAAATGGATTAAAGACCTAAATGTGAGACAGGAAACCATCAAAATCCTAGAGAAGAACACAGGCAGTAACCTCTTTGACATCAGCCATAGCAACTTCTTTCTAGATATGTCTCCTGAAGCAAGGGAAACAAAAGCAAAAATAAACTATTGGGACTTCATCAAGATAAAAACTTCTGCACAACAAAAGAAACAGTCAACAAAAGTAAAAGGCAACCTATGGAATGGGAGAAGATATTTGCAAATGACATATCTGATAAAGGGTTAATATCCAAAATACATGAAGAACTTATAAATTTCAACACCCAAAAAATGAATAATTCAGTTAAGAAATGGGCGGAAGACATGAACAGATATATCTCCAAAGAGGACGACAAATGGCCAACAGACACATGAAAAGATGCTCAACACTCATTATCAGGGAAATACAAATCAAAACTACAATGAGATATCACCTCACACCGGTCAGAATGGCTAAAATCAACAATGCAGGAAAAAACAGGTGTTAGGATGTGGAGAAAGGGGAACCCTCTTGCACTGTTGGTGGGAATGCAAACTGGTGCAGCCTCTCTGGAAAAGAATATGAAGTTTCCTCCTAAAATTAAAAATAGAACTACCTTATGTTCTAGCAATTGCACTACTATGTATTTACCCAAAAAGTACTAAAATACTGATTCAAAGGGATACATGCACCCTGATGTTTATAGCAACATTGTCTACAATAGCCAAATTATGGAAACAGCCCAAGTGTCCACTGACTGATAAATCGGTAGTTTTTTTGATAGTAGAGCACCTAAGAGGTCATTAATAGTCTGGCAAAACTTTTAGTATGGTATTTTTAATATTCTAGCTATTCAGTAAATAATATTAGCATCAGGCACTATGCTGGTTTCAAAGGATGCCAAAGTAAATGTATAGAATAATACTGTGCTACCATGTAATGAACATGATAGTAGACAAATAAAAATGGAGCCACATACGTACAAAAGAATGGATGGATGGGTGTTGGATAGTGTTCACAATATATGTTCCACTGGTTTGGAGATGTAGATTAGAAGATGTTTGCCTGGGGGAAAAGTCTTCATTTTCTCTGATAACTCTAAATTTCAAAATTCTTGATTTTGGAAAAGTATATGCATTTAAATAAAAATACCACAAAAACTTTTTAAAAAACTATAATAAAAAATTGTGATTAGTTTGCCCAAGAAATTCCAATAAATGTGATGTGTAGTAAACTTTTCTATCTACTTTATATATTTAAAACTAAGAATAATTTGGCTTTTTAAGGTTTTATTCCACTTTTATCTAGATATTTGCCCATTCACTTGATCTGTTTGAGTTGAAGCAAGTAAACAGCAATTGAATGATAATTATGTAACAGTAGATGCTCTTATGCCTACTTTTTGAAGACAAGATTCAAGGGCAAAAGCTCTAATTTATCTATGGTTCACCTCTCTATTTATTGGCAGTTTACTTCATTAGTATTTAAATCTTTGTTGCCTCATTAAAATTTCATGGTTCCAGGAATTTTGATCTTGCTCTGCTTTACTTCTTCCTTATATACACTTTCCCTAGATGATGTCCTGTAATGGATATGTTACAATTTCTGTCTATTATCCCTCAGAATTATTCAAAAAATCTTTATTCTCTGCTCTATAACAATTGCTATTGCAACTGTGGGCTATTTCAACCATATATTTTTTTAAGATTTTATTTATTTATTTAAGACACATAGGGGGTGGGGCATGAGCATGGGGAAGGGACAGAAGCAGGCTCCCCACTGAACAGGGAGCCTGATGTGGAGCTCGATCCCAGGACCCTGGGATCATGACCTGAGCTGAAGGCAGATGCTTAACCGACTGAGTCACCCAGGCACCTCCTCAACCATCTTCTAATTGGCTGCACAGTCACTATTTTCTCTCCACTGTAGCCCATTCTCTTTGCTGCCTACGTGATCCTCTCAAAAGTCTGGTTTTGTTTCTTTCCCACATAAAGAACTCTGGTGGTAAATTATTGAACAGACCAGGAAGTCCAACACAGGTTATTCATAGGCTTTTACTTTTCTCCATGATCATCTCTTGACATTTCACTGTTGTATTCTGTCTACTCCTGCACTGCAAACATCACTGTATTCTGTCCATAGTGGATGTCTTACTGATGCTTGAATATGTCATGATACTATTGTCTGAAAGTTGCTACTCTTTGTCCTGCATGACTCCAATGAGCTCTAATTTGTAATATTTCTTGATTCTTCAGGCAATTTGTCACTGAACTTGCATTCTTTCATCAACTATGCGTATCTCCAAATATGAGATAACACATATGTTAATGACCTAACTTTTTTGAAGGAGTTGGGTAGTACACAAACACGTATATGTGTGTGTATGTGTGTATTAGAAATAGAAGAAATAAGAGACAAGGAGAGTAAGGGAGGGGCGAGTTGTAGAGGGGCGAGTTGTAGAGGCAAAGAACAAACAGCAATAACTTGAATAATTCAGAACAAAAGTTTGAAAACCCTTCATTTAATTTAATAATAAATGTATTAATAATAATAATATTATAATATTATAACTATAACATTATATTATTATAATAATATTATATCATAATAAATATAATATAGTAAATTTATTAATTTATTAATAATAAATTTAATCTAGTGTTACCCTGATATTTGGTGAGAGTAGCAAGTTTTATTGCTTTCCCTATAAATAACAGCACCACAAAATTCAGAAGTTACATTTCTATGGCCAATTCCATTTAAAGATGGAACAAACTGCTTAGAAAATTTAGGCAAAATTCCCAGCAGCTTGGTTTTGATTATCTAGGCAATTGAAGCAAAAACAGTTTTAATGCTTGAATTAAGCAAGTGATTGCCTAAACTCTTCACTTCACTTTAGCTATGGAGACAAACACTTCATTGGCTTTCTCCCTAATCATACTTTTTCTGTCACAAGTCACTAAGCAGTTTCATGTATACATACTATTTAGAAACTCTAATTACTTAACTGGTAAGTTTAATAATGCACAAGTAATAAAGACGGTTGTCTCCTACAATAGACAATAAATCTGAACACTAAGAAATCAAGAAATTGTTTTTTCTCATAACAAGGAATAAATATCGTATCAGTAAAACATCAATCTGGAGTATTTGTTCCCTCTGTATTCAGATATGTAAGAAGGGCTCACCATGTGACATCTGTAATATTAATCATCTGTATTTGCAAAATCATGTATCATGATATTTGAACATAATAAGATTCTTAGAATTTCTCATAAATATTTAAACATTGTAAATTAAGGGCATTGTAATTACTCTCTTAATTTTAAAGGTAAGCTACATTAATTAGTTTTGACCCAACTTTATTGTTTTGTTTTGTTTTTTCTCACCACACAGGCATTTTCTGATTAATTTTCTTTACCTTCTTACTGTAGTTCTTTATTTTCTCTCACTAATTTTATGCAAGTAAGTAATTTGTTTTACATTTGCCAGCCATGCGTCTTACTAGGCCTCTACATTTAGCATCCTGGTAGTTGTAGCGTGCATTATATTTTAGCTAACTAGCTTATGTGCAAAGCAATAAACTGAATGCAACCTGGCAAGACAAAACTGCCCACAGATGGAAAGCACGTCCAAATCATTTTCAGTTCTACTTTATTGTATTTAAGCCTAAACTTCCTTGAACTTAATTCCCACCCTCCCTTAAATATTACCTTAAAAAATTACTATGTCCTTGTTCTCATTTTGGTCTTTCTTTTTCTCTTTCTTTTCTTTTTAGCCAGATTTATTGTGAAGTATAATACATGATGAAGAGTGCATAAAATCATAAATGTATTGCTTAGCAAATTATTGTAAAATGTTCAGCTATATAACTACCACACAGATGAAGGAATAGAATATTGCCAATACCCTAACCACCTCCAACCCCAGAAGGAACCTCTTCCTAAAAAGGAGCCCATTCTCTAATACTAACTCCCCCGCCTTTTATTGCAATTCCTCTTTTCATTCTAGGTAGATTCGGTGTTAGTCTGCTTAGGCTGCTGTAACAAATTACCAAAGAGTAGGTGGCCTTAACAACAAACATTTCTCACAGTTCTGGAGGCCGGGAAGTCTAAGATAGAGGTGCAGGCAGATTCAGTTCTTGGTGAGGGCCCATTTTCTGATTTGCTGATAGCTGTCTTCTCATTGAATCCTCAGAGAGCATTAGAGGAAACAAGCTCTCTCTTACCTCTTATAAGGGTACTAATCTCATCATGAGGGCTCCACTCCCATGAGTTAATCATCTCCCAAAGGCCCTATCTCCAAATACCATCACATTGAGTCTTAGGATTTCAACATACTGATTGTGGAGAGACACAAGCTTTCAGTCCGTTAGCAGGTACCATCCAATTATTTAATGTTGAAATTTTCCTAAATTTTCTCAGTTTTTAAGTTTTATATAAATGGAATCTTTTATTATTATTAAGTATATGTTATTTTGTATATCTGCCTTATTTTTTAAACTTTATTCCATAAGACATCAGTAGCATTGTATGTAACTATTTCATTCATGTTTATGCTGCATAGTATTCCATGGGTGATTCATGTTTATTGCTGCAAGTATTCCATTGGTGATTATAGCATTTATTTTCCGCCATTCTACTGTCAGTGAACAGTTTTCTCTGTGATTTTTCTTATGTATGGTTCCTGGTACACTGATTTCTGTAAAATATATTCAAGAGTGGAATTGTTTAAATTGAGTATGTTCTCTACTTATCTGTTTATACAAAAAATAAATGTATCAATTTATTCTTGTAGTTGATACTGATATAATTTTAATTGGTGGCTCCTTTCATACGTTCTTCCAAAATATGTAACTTTTAAGGTCTGATCTTTCCACTTGTACATATTGTCCAAGGTATTCCCCATACTGCTGAAGTATTACAAAGCTCAAGAAAAGACTGGTTTAACTCATTGAAATTTGGTAATGAAATTCATGATTAAATGATGCTATAATGTGAGGCTTTTCAATTGGTTGCATACTTTTTTTTTTTAAATTTTAAAACATGCTTTATATAGCACTCTTGGGTTATATCCACATAAAATCTAAAGCAGATTTGAAGCTTTGTAAATATGGATAAAATAAGACACTGTGTTATGGCCTTTACCTCAATTCAGTCAAATGGTTAGATTATTGCTACTAAATTACCAATTATTAAATCAATAAATCATGAGTTTCCAACAATTGTTTATTGTACAGACTAGTATTAGGAATTAGATTTTAGAGTGGCCAAGAAAGTTTGGAGCTTTTTTGTTTTCTTACATCAAATACTTTTTTGGCAATGCCTTTCTTGATTTTGTGTGACAGAAGCAAAACACAACCCAGGGTCATCAACTGAAATTTACCAGTTTGCCAAGTTCTTTTCTGACTAAGGGTTACAAAGCTATTATTTTTCTCATTGACATTTCTTCATAAGACTTGCACGAATAAAACTGACTTTTGGTATTAGATTTGTAGACATAGGTACAGAAGTAAACCAAATATTTCTCAGGGAAATATTTCATTTTTCACACTGAGTTTGCATAGTATAGATATCATATTTTCATTATTTCCATATTTTGTGTGTGTGCGAGTGCGTGTATGCGCATGCATGTGCACTTTCAGGGACCTTTGTGATATTTCATTCTGCTCATGTTTTGAGCCAGTTGAAAATGTCTGGGTGAAAAAGGGATAGCTCCCATAAAGAGATATTCTCATCATTGGGCAATAAACCCCTTCTAAAAGATAAGTAACAGAGTTGAAAAAATAACCTCTTTGCTAGCTATATGTTCTGGTTATACATTGATGTATCTTTTCTATCTCATTAGAATGTAATTTTATCTATATCAAATTCAGAAATATTCAGAGTTAAGGGACATTAAATTAACTGTTCTTTAAGTTTCTAGGTAAAAATGAATGATAAATTATATTTTGTATGGTGGCATTTGAATAAAAATTCACTAATATCATTAAATTTTGCAGTTTAATTTAGCCAGAAAATATTTTTTAAAATATTTCATGAAAAAGTAAGTTCACACAGTAACTAATAAAATTATTCGTTCTTTAATTTATTTTTGCCAAAAGTCTGATCAGCGGTTGCCATTCATAAGAGACCTATTTATAGATACAGACATTTATAGATATAGGCATAGATATCTATAATGGTATTATAGATAGACCTATTTACAGATACAGGTATTTTTAAGGTTTACATTTTTCTTCCTTTTTCACTCTGTATGATTTGCTGAGGTGATCTTATTTACCCCAGCAAAATCTATTAGTTATGTATATCCAACAAATAGTTACTGAATCCCTATTACATTCCATGAGCTATGGATGATGCAGTGACAATAATATTGATTCAAAGCAGAATGGTTCCTCTTCACGTGGAATTTATTTCCTAGTGTCCAGTACCTACTGGTCATCTAAACATCCTCATCTGATGTGACAACAGACCCCCAAACTCAATATTGTCAAGACCAAACTCATTATTTTTTATCTTCTAAATATTTCCTTTCATTGCTACCATATATATCCAGTAACTTAACCAAGTTCATGAATTTCATCTCTGATTCTTTTCTCCCTCTGTTATTTCCTAATACGTTGTCCATATCCTATTAATTTTACCTCATAAGTTCTCTCAAATCCAAATAATCCTGATAAAGCCTTAGTTCAGACCTTTACCATCTTTTCTTTTCACTGCTATAATAGATTTCTTTTTTTAAATTTTATTGTTATGTTAATCACCATACATTACATCATTAGTTTTTGATGTAGTGTTCCATGATTCATTGTTTGCGTGTAACGCCCAGTGCTCCATTCAATACATGCCCTCTTTAATACCCATCACCAGGCTAACCCATCCCCCTACCCCCTTCCCCTCTAGAACCCTCAGTTTGTTTCTCAGAGTCCATAGTCTCTCATGGTTCATCTCGCTTCCTCTTGTCTCATCCCCTTCTAAAAAAGCCAGTAGAGGGGCACCTGGGTGGCTCGGTCATTAAGTGTCTACCTTCAGCTCAGGTCATGATCCCAGGGTCCTGGGATTGAGCCCCGCATCTGGCTCCCTGCTTGGCGGGAAGCCTGCTTCTCCCTTTCCCACTCCCCCGCTCGTGTTCCTGCTCTCGCTATCTCCTTCTGTCAAATAAATACATAAAATCTTTAAAAATAAATAAATAAAAAAATAAAAAAGCCAGTAGAATGACTCTAGCTTCTCCTTCAGGAAAACAAATTAAAGAAACCTCTGATCCTTTTCCTTTGTTCTGTACTTATTTATGAATCCTTGTCATCTCACAGACAAAATTCACAAAATTCAAATTTACTTCATTGTATATTAGAATGTCTACATTAATATTCCCTAACTAATTCTCTAACACTGTCATCCGTAACACAGTACTGTTTTACCCTGAAGTTGGACTATATCTCCCAGCTATATCAAGTTAACATATAGCTTCAAGTTAAGTAATTCATGATTATATATTTCTGCCTATCATTTCATATTCTTATGTCTATATATCTTTTATCTGTCATTCTTGTCAAATTTGAAATGATGGCTTATCTTTTATGTATACCCTTTCATTGAAAGAGTTCAATAATTTACTATTTGTTGAGTATCTATAATTAAAAAGTACTATAATTGGCACTAGGTATACAAAGCATTGTTTTAAAATGTTACATATTGATTTATTTAACACATATTTATTGATTACTCCGAGGCAAGCACTGTTCTAGGCCCTAGTGATATAGCTGTGGACATTCCAGATAGGGTACTGATCCTATGAAGTTTACATTTCAGTGTAGGGATAGCTAATATTTGAGTTTGGTGGAGCAAGAGAGAGAGAATCATCTCATTGGATTTTAACAGCTGTAGAAGAAATTAAAAGGTGTAATGCAATAATGAATGGAGAGTAGAAGGCTATATTCAAGAGAGAATCACTTTAGTTGATGACATTTGTGTTGATTACTAACCATAAGATTAGAGAAAGATTCATCCATCTAGGTAAAGATGCCTGTGATATACATCACCTAAAAATGAAAGAGTTATGTTCAGTTAATGCAGAATGAGAAAGAGAAAAAGGTGAAGGAAATGGCAGGTAAGGAAGAGGATCAGGAGAAGGATGGCGAGGACAGAGAAGAAATGTGACTGTGGCTGGATTACAGTGATAGTAGTAGTAACAAGAGGTAAACAGGGTCTAGATCACGGAGAGCCATGTGAGTCTAATGTGGAAAATGGCTTTAAGTGGCACCAGAACACCACCACCAGAAGGTGTTAACAGAAGCAACATGATCTTTCATCATTATGATATGCCTCTCTTTTGAAGTTAGACGTAATATTGCACTAATTTTTCTACACGTCTTTGTTTCCTCCCACATATGACGCTCTTTAAATGCACAGTGAATCCTGTGTACTGAGAATGTGTATTTTGAACTCGGGGACAAATGAATAAATGAATTAGTATAAGTAGTCTTCAGGAGTCTTAAAATAAAGTTCAAGTTATTTTATATTGCTACTTATGTCCTGAATAAAGACTAATATAAAAACAATTTCTTCTCAAATAGAGGTGTATAGTAAATTCAAAAAAATATAATAACTATTAAAATACTTTATAATTTCCAGTCGGGGGAAATAAGACGATTTTATCTACAGTATTTCTGGACAAAAGTACCAGGAATACAACAGAAAATAAACATTTGGGATCAACAAATAAAAAATTTCTTCACTGAGTACTCTTGAAACAAGACTTACTTAAAACATTAAAAAAAAAAAAACTGTCTTAAGTTGTAGTTGTTAATACTTTAAAAATATTTTGGGGCACCTGGGTGGCTCAGTCGTTAAGCGTCTGCCTTCGGCTCAGGTCATGATCCCAGGGTCCTGGGATCGAGCCCCGCGTCGGGCTCCCTGCTCAGCGGGAAGCCTGCTTCTCCCTCTCATACTCCCCCTGCCTGTGTTCCCTCTCTCGCTATGTCTCTCTCTGTCAAATAAATAAACAAAATCTTAAAAAAAAAAAAGAAAGAAAAAGAAAAATCAGCTTTAAAAATATTTTGTTAGTTATTTCAAGAGAATTAAAGCACATACTTTTCGTATCACCTCTATTTCCCTAATACTCAACGTAACAAACATATTGCTTATATCTTGATTTATAAAATAAGTTTCTCCGTAACATTTTTTGTTGACACCTCTAAGAAATAGGAAGGAAATAGCCCAGAATAACCAGTCAGTGGAAAGCTTGGAGAGCTGCGAATATCATCCAGTGCATCCCACTTATGAGGGCAATGCTGTCTGAAATGACCTTGCAGCAGATGATTTGGAGGCACTTGAAATCTTGCTTCAACAGCAGATCCGATAGCTGTGGTTTTATTTATTTTTTGCCAAAGCTTAGCAGTTGGACACAAGAGTATTTGCTGCAGTAGTGAAAAATCAATATGATTACCTCTTTGCCACAGGGCTACATCTAACTACAATATCCTGAACAACACGTATAAGCATTACTCACAGATAATGCTGCATTGCAGGTGGGAGCTGAATGAGAACAAATAACAATGACATTTCTACTTTTTGAAAAAGTTACAGATGACATTAAGATTTAACATGAAGTGCATTAAAATGAAAGATTGTAGTTATCCTTGTGATATTAAATTAGAAACTGGCTTGTTTATGCTGCTTTTTGAGAACACATTGAGTATATTTAACCAAAAGAGAGGCTCAGCTCACATAAGAATTGGGAATCATATATATTTTTATTATTTCCTGTCCTATTGCTAAAAGAAAGCATCACCTCACTTCAACTTTCCTACATGTTCAATTAAAAATACCGTATCTTTGAAATGGCATTTAAAATAAAATTGAAATATTAACATTAACCTTCAGCAGGTGGAAACTAGTGATGTGGCTTATACATTTCAGCTCTGATAATTTGGGTAAAATTCTGAAAAGACAGGAAATGATTTCAATTAAAGCTGTTTGAGGATTTATTCATGTTTACAAGAAGGCAACATCTCTATTTCCATGTAAAGCCAGAGAATTGTAAAACTAGCAGTATTCACTGCTATAATATAATGTATATTATTCACATTTCTGCACTCCAATTTTCTATGTATATTATGTTTCAAATTGTATTTCCTAGTTAATAACTTATTTTGAAAATAAATAATTTGAGGATTTATTAGTGACTTAAGACAGAGCAATAAAACCGTAATTTATTTCTCTATTAACATTTGTCTCAAGCTTCATTTCTGTATTTTGCCAGGGAAATAGGATAGCTATACCTCAGTAAATTACCAAAAATAAAATTGTACATATGAAGGCCATTAACTCACAAATAGAATATGTTTATCCACTTCCTTTTAGTGCAATATTATATTGACTCTGCCACTGGACATGCTATGGTATAAATAGCAGATAACAGCCCTTCTGACTGGGATACATTAGCTTCCATCATGACTGGTGACTTGTTCTCAGTGATTTGGACTGTGGTTCAGGCTCTTCTGTGTATAAAACTACTTCGAAATTATGTGACAGATTCAGGCCAGAATTCAGAGTCCAAGTGGAAAAACTGTAAATCTGTAGGTTTAGCATTCTAGGCTAAATATATGGCTCAGAGCAGGTGGCTATGCATAATTACAAAACCCTATCTTAAGCTTTTAAAGATATTTATCCACCTAAGATATTAAACTGTGTTAAACTAATGAAATTCTTTAGTGAAGAAAAATGTGAAAGTCTTCTACCATGAAACATGTGCATGTGTGCCTACACTTATTCAATTAATTTCAGTAAATCATCACATATAGGTAGAAATCTTATGTCCTTATAAATGAGGTTTGGGCACTGATGGAGTCAGCTGTTTTAGAAAGACAAGGATCATGGTTCAGGCTGGTATTAAATGAAATTCAACTTCAAGATGTACATAGTCAGCATGAGCCATCTAGCTGGTCTAATGACTCCTAAGCACAGCTTCCACTCCAGTTTTAGGAATGAATTAGGACCCAGAGGAGGGGAGTGAGAAGGAGCAAAGGATAGATTTTATGTCTGAATGTATTGCACCCTGCTATTTCATGTTGAATGGTAACTGAGATTGATGAGTTGCACCTAGTCCAGATGAGGTGTTTTCACAGTGGTAAATCTTAAAAAATTCTTTCCCACTAAATCAGGTATTATTTTCCATTTTTATAATACTAATGTTTACATCATAAAAGTAAACAGCTAAAACAAAACAAATGGGAAAGTGTTCTTGTTCCTATGTTCAGTTCTTTCCAGGCTATAATTTCATTTCCTTTCTTGGCAATTTTATTAAACACTTTCTACTGTGTATTTCCTTCCTCCCTCCCTCCCTCTCTCTTTCTTTCTTTTGAGTATTTTATTTTTCTAGTATACAATACAGTATTAACTATAATTATCATACTGTACATTAGATCCTTAGACTTGTTTATCCCACATGACTATAGCTTTGTGCCCCTTGACCAATATCCAGTGCTTGATCTGTATACTACATGTTTTTTTTTTTTCTTTCACTTTGAAAGGGTCTGGACCTCATCACCCAGAATTTTAAAATATTAAAGCAGTAATGTACATTGCTCCATATTTTATATATAAAACAAATAATACAATGAAAATAAAATGGATATTTCTCCTTTCTATGTACACCTTTCCAAATATATATTTATATACATATATATAATATGTATCTTTCTCCATGTTTTTATATTTATACTTTATAATTATTTCCTATAAAACAATATATTGTTTTGATGGTCTTTGAAACCAAGAGCAAATGATAGATATCTTTCTCTTATTTTTCACTCAAGATTATGTGTATAATCTCCATATATTGATATGTGTAGACTGACCAACATACTCATCAATAAACTGTTGATAGATATTTGATTTTTCCAATTTTTTAAAATTAATATAAGCAATGAACATCAGTGTATATAACTTCTATTACACATGATCAAATACTTTTCTAGAATATACATCTAAAAGTGAGAATGTTGAATCATAAGATATTAAAATTTTAACTTTACTAAGTTTTGTCAAGTCTTTTGAAAGAAAGATGCAACTTAAAATTTTAACACTGATGTGAGAGTTTGTGCTTCTTCACATCCTCACTAAAATTTGGCATTTTTAATTTTTCTGTTTGCATCCTTTATAGGTATAAACATTGTATTTCATGTTTATTTTCAACTATACACACACACACACATATTTCTGATCATTTTGGATCTAAAGTAATTTTATAATCAATTTCTCTAGATCTATGAATAGTCCATTGGAAATTTAATAAAATAAATATTACTGATTAATTGGGAGAAATTTAAATAAACACAATATTGATAAAGTAGCTGTACAACCTTAACAATCTTTTGCAATTTCACACATTATTGTTTGTTGGTACCTTATTAGTTTGGTTGAGTATATGATTAGCATATACTAGCAAAATATTTAATTAAATATTTATTAATTTGAGAGAGAGAGAGAGAGTGCAAGTGGGGGGAGGAGCAGAGGGCGAGGGAGAGAATCTCAAGTAGACTCCCTGCGGAGCGAGGAGCCCAATGTGGGAGCTCTATCCCAGGACCCTGAGATCAAGACCTGAGCCAAAATCAAGAGTTGGACGCTTAACCGACTGAGCCATTCAGGCACCCCTAGCATATTTATTTAATGTTATTCTTTATAATTGATTTCTAGTAAGTAGAGTGTTTCAAGTTTTTAAAAATATTAATTCTCATTATATGATTATGATTCAATTTGTGAACTCAGCAGTCAGACTACATGAGTGTTTTTTGTAGAGGTAGACCAATTTAAAAGATTAATTTCCAAAGAAGAAATTAAAAAAAAGATGTCAAAGAACTACTCTCAAAACACAACAAAGGAAAAAAAAAGCCTACCAGATCAAGAGAGTTTATCAGGAAAATTCTACTAAAGTTTCAAGAATTCCATTTCCAAATCAACTTAAAAAAATAAATTACTTCAGAATGTAGGAAAAGGTAGAAAATTTCCAAGTTCTTTTATGAAGCAGCATGACTTAGATATTTATGTCTGATAAAGATTACTTAAAAAAATACTACAGACCAAGCTAACAAAACACAAAATTTGTAAATAATGAAAAAATTTAGCTGCCTATTAAATTATATATCCTGCCTTAGTGTTTTATTTTTTTCCTGGAAAATTCAATGTTAAGGGATATATATTATTCAATATACTAACAGTTTGAAAGGCAAAGTCTTATTTTCTGATAATATCTTAAGATTAAAATACCTTAAAATTATTATCTTAACATCTGGAGATTAAAAATTGATGAAGAAAATAATATATATAGCATAAAGAGTCTGGGTTTTCTTTTCTTTTTTGAAGGAACAGTTCCTTTTATTTGCCTTTTTTTCATCTGTTTCAAATTTTTATTTAATTTCTAGTTAGTTAACATATAGTGCAATGTTGGTTTCAGGAATAGAATTTAGTGATTCATCACTTACATATAACACCCAGTGCTCAACACAACAAGAGCCCTCCTTAATACCATCACCCATTTAGCACATCCCCCACCCACGTCCCTCCATCAACCCACAGTTTGCACTCTATAGTTAAAGTCTCTTATGATTTGCCTTCTTCTCTCTCTCTCTCTTTCTCTCTTTTTCTCCTTCCCCTATGTTCATCTGTTTTTTTCTTTATAATAGACTTGGGTCTAAATCATAGCAGTAATATAAGCTATTCGGGTTATCCTTAGAAGTGACTCATTCACTCTTAAGTTTCTGTATTAATATTTACAAAATAGGTGCTGTAATAGTCGCTGCCTTCCTAGCTGAAGTAGGAGAAACTAAACCTATCCAACATAATTAATACAAACAGAATTATTGTAAAGATATAAAGTCTCTACACAGTTTCTCTCTTTCCTCACACCATCTGACCAATTCTTTGGTGAGCCCTGCTGGCTTCATTTTCAAAATATATCTACCATTCTGGAATTCTTGCAGTAACACTCTGATTTCTTGCTTCCACACTTGCATTTTGCAACAGTGCTTCTCAAGTGCTTAGTGATTAACTACCATTTTTTTAACTTATCACACACTGTTACTTTTGAAAAATACAATGAAAGTGGATTAGTTAAAAGAGAAACCACACACTTTGATACTTCTTGCCACTATTTCACAATGTTATAGAAATTTCCAAATACTTACTCTCCATTCCTGTGCTTCTCCTAGAGCAGTAAAACACAATTTATGAGCTGACCCCCATATAAGTAGGACTATATAAAATATTTTCCTCAATTTCCTCAATGTTGTAAAAACATAATTTAGATCATGTCTCTCACTACTTAATACCAATGTCTTCTCATCCCAGTTGGAATAATTTTTAGCTGGATTTATCAAACCTTGTTTTATCTGGCCTCTTGTCCTTACTCTGCTTCATCTTTGACTACTCCTTTACTTGCTGAAGGTGTTTTATTCACCCTGGCCTTCTAACTCTTCTCAAACAAATTAAGCGTATTCCCAGTTAAGTATGCAAAAAAAAAAAAAAAAAAAAGTTGCGGAAAACAAATTAAGAAGAACCCAAGAACCCACCATTGCAGTTAATATTGAAAAAAAAAATATCTTTCTAGATCTAATTTCTTCCTTTTCAACACAGATAAAATCTAATACTGATTTTCATTTTTATTATTTCATGCATATTTTATAATTTTTATATATTAATACATTCTTTTTTAAATTAAAATGATTTTATGCTATGCTTAATTATCTTTATCTTTTTTTTTTCTCTCCTTTTCTGTTTATATACACTATTTCCTCTGTTCTGATGCTTTCCTCCAGTCTTTTTTTTTTTTTAAGATTTTACTTATTTATTTGAGAGAGAGAGCGAGCACAAAAGGGGGGAGGGCCAGAGGGAGAAGCAGACTCCCCACTGAGCAGGGAGCCCGATGTGGGACTTGATCCTGGCATTCCAGGATCATGACCTGAGCCAAAAGCAGACACTTAACAGACTGAGCCATGCAGACACCCCTCCTCCAGTCTGTCTTTATGTGACGTGCTTTTTCATAATATCCAGGTCTCTGCTCAAATGTCATTTCCTCAGAGACCACCTAAAATGGTTCCCTACAACCACTCACACTCTTCTCAAAGATGCCTTGATTTTCGTTGTCATTTATTAGTATCTAAAATCCCAGTATTTATGTCTAATGTGTTTTCTGTTAGAATAATACTTGTCTCCCTCATTAGATGGGAAGTTCCACGAAGGCAGAGGCAGCTCCTTGTTAACTGTTTTATCACCACAATCTTAATTTTTTTAAAAGATTGTATTTACTAACTAACTTACTTACTTTTACTTATTTATTTATTTATTTATTTATTTATTTATTTATTTATTTATTTGAGAGAGTGAGTGAGCATGTGTAAGCACATATGCGCAGGTACTGGGGGAAGGGGACAGGGAGAGAGAGAATTCTCAAGCAGGGTCCAAGCTCAGTGTGGGGCCCAACACAGGGTTCAATCTCATGACCCTGAGATCATGACCTGAGCCAAAATCAAGAGTTGAATACTTAACTGACTGAGCCACCCAGCCACCCATACAATCTTAAATATTTTGTCATATAGTAGGTGCTCCAAATATTTATTATAGTTACATGATTTATTTCCTTAAAAACTTAATGGGAGGTATTGCACAGAAGACTTAGAAGGGGACCAAAACCAGAATTTACAAATTCTCAGAAATTTAGGCAACTTCTCCATAAAGAAGAATTGAATTTGTTTTTACTTTTTTTTTTTTTTTGCTTCACATTAACATTTTCTGCTTCTTAATTTGTAGTGAATGGAAAGTGCCATTTCATGCTAACCAAGCTTACATGTCTTCCATTGCAGTTCAAACTGAGCTAGCATGCCTTTAGCTCAATTTAATATTCCCAACAGAGAAACTGTGATTACTCCTTCTTTGGCCAAGTGTCCAAAAGACCAAGTGGCCCAATGAAACAAGTGGCCAACCACTAAATGAGTAAGGAGAGAGATGGGGTGTGGAATCAAAGAAAACAGTGGTGCAAATAAGGCAGTTATTGTCTAAGGATTGGGGTGACCATGAAAACATTATTATGAGTGTATCAGATGCTCACATAAGAAGTTATTTTAAATATGCTACATGAAAAATTTGGTAAATTGTGAGAAGTAAAAATAGCATGAATAAAATCACTATTTCTAGCCCTATTATATAACCAATGCTGTATGTAGAAGTTTAACTATTTGCATTTATTGTTATAACAAAGATGCTTAATCCTAATTCTTTAAATTTGAATTATTCATCTATGTTCCTGATAGATATTGGTCTGTAATTTCTTGTAATATTTTTGTCTGATTTGGTATTAGAATAATACCTGGGTCTAGTTTCTATTTCTATGAGTTCACCTTTTTTAGATTCCACATATGAGATCATGCATATCTGTCTTTTTCTGATTTATTATTTCTGAGGCGTAGTGCTCTCAAGGTGTATCCACATTGTCTCAAATAGGATATTTTTTTCTCATGACTCGAGAGTATTCCATTGTGTGTGTGTGTGTATGTATGTATGTGTGTGTATATACACCATATCTTTATTCATTCATCTACTGACAGATGCTTTACTTATTTTAATTAATGTTGCAATAAATATGGAGTACATATCTTGGTTATTTTAATTAATGTTGCAATAAATATGGAGTACAGATGTGTTTTAAATACCTGTTTTCACTTATTTTGGACATATACCCAGAAGGGGATTGATGGATCTTATGGTATTTCTATTTTAAATTTTTGAGGAACATCCCTATACTGTTTTCCATATTGGCTGCATCATCTTACATTCCCATCAACAGTGCACTTTTCTCCACATTGTCGTCAACGCTTGTTACTTCTTCTTTTTTTAATTTTTAAAATTTTTTAAAAGATTTTTTTATTTATTCATTTGAGAGAGAGAGAGGGAGAGGGAGAAGCAGACTACCCATCTAGCAGGGAACCCAATACAGAGCTTGATCTCAGGACCCTGGGATCACGACGTGAGCAGACTGAGCTACCCAGGTGCCCCTATTTCTTTCTATCTCTTTCTTTCTTTCTCTCTTTCTTTCTTTCTTTCTTTCTTTTCTTTCTTTCTTTCTTTCTTTCTTTCTTTCTTTTTTTCTTTCTGTGGTGATATCTCATTGTAGTTTTCATTTGCATTTCTCTCATGATGAAGGATTTTGAAAGCCTATTTGTTGACCATTTGTTTCTCCTTCTTGGGAAAATGTCTATTCAGTTTCTCTGCCCAGTTTTTAATCAGATTGATTTGTCGTTGTTGTTTTGCTGTTAAGTTGTGTGAGTTTTTTATATATATTGGATATCAACCCCTTATCAGATAAGTGGTTTGCAAATATTTCTTCCTCATTTCAAAGTTTGCCTTTTTGTTGCTGTTGATGGCTTCTTTGCTATATAAAAGCTTTTTAGTTTGATGTAGTCCTACTTTTTTATTTTAGCTTTTGTTGCCTTTGATTTTTGTGTAAAGTTAAAATATTATTGACAAAATTAATATCGAGAATATACTCCCCTCTTTTCTTCCTGAAGTCTTCCAATTTCAGGTCTCACACTCAATTCTCTAATTTTGAGTGATTTTGTATATGGTGTAAAAGCTTCAGTTTCATTCTTTTGCATGAGACTATCCAATTTTCCCCACACCATTTATTGAAGAGACCATTCTTTCTCCTGTTTATTTTTGGCTCATTAGTCAAAAATCAATTGGCCATATATGCATGGGTTTATGTCTGGGCTCTCTGTACTTTCCACTGATCTAAATGTCTGTTTTTATGCCAAATACTGTTTGAATACTATACTTTGTAATACAGTTTGAAATCAGGAATGTGATGTCTTTAGCTTTGCTGTTTCTCAAGATTGCTCTGGCTATCTGGGGTTTTTATTATTCCATATAAATTTTAGGATTGTTTTTTTCTATTTCTGTGACAATATGCCACTTTGATAGGCATTTTAATAGGAAATGTATTGAAGCCATAGATAGCTTTGGGTAGTATGGACTTTTTAATAATAATTATTCTGAATATTGGATGTCTTTCCCTTTGCGTAGTCTTTAAATTTTTTTATCAAAGTCTTCTAGTTTTCATTGTACTGATCTTTCACTTCCTAGGCTAAATTTATTCCTAAGAATTTTATTATTTTTGATGCTACTGTGAAGGGGATAGTTTTCTTCATTTTTCTTTCAGGTATTTTGTTAGTGTCCAGTAACGCAGCTAATTTCTGTATGGTTCTTTTATATTATGCAATCTTACAGAATTAGTTGATTAGTTCTAAGATGTTTTTGGTTGCATCCTTAAGATTTTCTGTATGTAAGGTAATTTGCAAAGAGTGACAGTTTTACTTTTCTCCTTTCTGATTTGGATGTCTTTTGTTTGTTTTCATGCCTAATTGCTCTAGATAGGACTTCCAGTGTGATGTTCAATAAGAGTTGAGAGTGGGCACTTATGTCACAGTGGAAAGATTTTCAATTTTTTGTTGTTGAGTATAATGTTAGCTAGGAGTTTGTTGTATATGGCCTTTATTATGTTGAGTATATTCCTTCTATACACAATTTGTTGAGGGTTGTTGCTGTTTTCCACGAAAGGGTATTATATTTGTCAACAGCAGCAGAATATACACACCAGGTATCATTTTCAACCACAAAGTATGAAACTAAAAATCCACAAGAGGAAAGCTGGACAATGTACTAATGTGAATATTAAACAACAAAATCCTGAACAACAAAGAGGGCAAAGGAGAAATCAAAAGAAAAAAAATATCTCCAAACAAATGAAAATGTAAACACAACACACCAAAACTATGGGATGCTATAAAAGCAGTTCTGAGAGGGAGGTTTAGAGTAATAAATGTATATATTAAGAAAATAGATCTCAAATAAACAACATAATTTTGCATCTCAGGGAATTAGAAAAATAAGAAAAAACTAAGCCCAAAGTTAACAGAGGAATGAAATAACAAAGATCAGAGCAGAAATAAATGAAACAGAGACCAGAAAATCAATAGAAAAGATTAACAAAACTAAAAGAAGATTTTTCAAAAAGATAAACAAAAACTGAAAAATTTTTAGCTAGTCTAAGGAAAAAGAGAAGACAAAATCAGAAATGAAGGAGGAGACATCACAACTGATAACACAGAAATATGTAGCATCATAGGAGACTAATGTAAAAAAAATATATGCCAACAAATTGGATAGATAACCTAGAAGAAATGGATAAATTCCTAGAAATATACAAATCTGAACAAACTAATAATGAATAAGGAGATTGAATCACTAATCAAAAATATCCCAACACAGAAAGCCCAGGACCAAGTGACTTCACTGGCCATTTATACCAAACATTTAAAGAAGAATGTATGCGAATTCTTCTCAGACTCTTATAAATAACTGAAGAGGAGGGAACAGTTTCAAACTCATTCCATGAGGCCAGTATTATCTTGATATCAAAGCCAGATAGGCACAAAACAAGGGGAAAAAAAATCTATAGACTAATATTCCTGATAATGAGATGCAAAAATCTCAACAAAATAGTAGTAAATTTAATTCAACAGCCTTAATAGTATCATATTCTATGGCCATGTGAGATTTATCCATGGGATATAGGGATGGTCAAACATGAGCATATTAATAGATGTGATACATCACATTAATAAAATGAAAGAGCAATATATGGCCATCTCAAAAGATGGGAGAAAATAAGCATGTGACAAAATAGTGTTACATTTTGAGAGTTTTTTTAATATATCCCAAATACTTGTCCTTTTTTGAATATATGCTTTGCATATATTTTATCCCAGTGTATGGCTTTTCTTTTAAAAATATTGCAGAATTTTATTTGCTAATAATTTGTTTTTGCATCTCTACTTATGAGAAATTTTAAACTATAATATTCCTTATTTTTCCTTGCATTGATTTTGGTATAAGGCATTCATAAAATGAATTGGAAAGAGATCTCTGTTCTTCTAATTTCTGGGAGAATTTATTGGGTAGCAATGATATTCATTCTTTAAACATTTGGAACAATTCCCTATTGAAAATTCTGGATAAAGTAATTTATCTTTTGGATGTTTTTACTTACAAAATCAACTCCCTACTTGTTATAGAGCTATTCAAATTCTGGATTTCATATTGTATGTGTTGTAGTTCATGTTTTTCAAGAAATGGGTCATTTCACCTAAGTTATCAAATGTATATTATATATTTGTTTATAGAATTTCTCTATTTTGATTTTAATTGAAGTATAGTTGACATATATTTTAGTAGTTTCAGGTGTACAACATAGTGATTCAACAGTTATATACATTATGAAATGCCACAGTAAGTGTAGTTACCAACTGTCACCCTATAAAGTTATTACAATTGTATTGACTATATTCTCTATGTTGTTTTTCCTCCCTGTACTTTATTTTATAACTAGAATTTTGTCCCTGTTAATCCCATTCACTTATTTGGCCTATACCTACACCTTCTTCTCCTCTGACATCCACCAGTTCTGTGTATTTGAGTTTGTTTCTGTTTTTGGTTGGTTTGTTGTATTTTTAGATTCCACATATTAGTGAAATCATATGGTATTTGTCTTTGTCTAATTTATTTCACTTAGCATAATAATCTTATCAATGGCAAGATTTTGTTTTAATGGCTGAGTAATATTCTATTGTGTATATATATCACACTTTATCCATTCCTTTAGCAGTGGACACTTAGTTTGCTCCCATATCTTGGCTATTGTAAAAAATGTTGCAATAAACATAGGGAGTGCATATTCTTTTAAATTGGTGTTTTTGTGTTTTGGGGTAAATGCACAGAGGTGGAATTACTGGATCCATATGGTATTTCTGTTTTCAATGTTTTGAGGAAACTCCGTATTGTTTTCCATTGTGGCTGCATCAATTTACATTCCCATCAGCAGTGTACCAGGGTTCCTTTTCCTCCACATTATTGACAACACTTGTTATTTCCCCATTATACTTTTGATATCTTTAAGGTATGGCTGTGACATCTTTGTCTCATTGCTGGGATTGGTAATTTGTGTGATTTCAATTATTTTGAATCTGTGGAGGTTGTTTTATGGCCCAAGATATGGCATTTCTTGCTATATTTGCTACGAGCACTTAAATAGAAAGTATATACTGATGTTGTATCTCATGTTTTATAAATATTATATTCTCCTGGTTGATAGTGTTGAGTTCTTCTGTGTCTTTCCTGATTTTCTATTTAGTTCTGTTAAATGGTGGTAAAGGAGTATTGATATTTTCAATTATAAACAAAAACTGATAAGTTTTTGACTTACTATCTTAGAGTCCTTTTGTTAATGCATTTAGGATTGGTATATCTACTTGATAGAATGACCCTTTAATCATCATGTAACATCCCAGTCTTATAGTTTTCTTTGTACTGGTCTACTATAACTTATATTAAAATATCCACTCCTTTTTTCCCCTTTGATTAATATTTACTTGATATATATTTTTCTATCCTTTGATTTTCAACTCACTATATTGATCTATTTGAAGCAAGTTTTTTTTTTTTTTTTCCTATAGGCAACATATGCTTGGATCATATTTTTAATCCACTTTGTCAATATCTGTCTTCTAATTGTACATTTAGACCATTTACATTTAATGCAACTATTGATATTTTAGGGCTTAATTTTGCCATTTTCTTTTTTGATTTTGCTTTGTTCTGTTTTTTGTTTTGTTTTGTTTTTTGTTTTGGCATATCTTTTAATTTTTTCCTGCTTTATCATTAGTTACTTGAACAAACATTTTTGAGAATTTTATTTTGCTCTATTTCTAGTGTTTTTTAGTGTATCCTTTTGAATTGCTTTTAGTATTTGGTCCAGGTATTACATTGTATATACATAACTTAGCAAACTACTGGTGTTGAGATTCTACCAGTTCAAGACTAGTGCAGAAAACTTACCTACTTTTAAGTCCTTTTGCTTTCCTCTATTTGTAATACAATTCTCTTACATAATCTGTACATACACTTAGAACCTCATCAGGTGGTATTATAATTTTTGTTTCAACTACCAAACATAATTTAAAAGGTGCATGAGAAGGAGAATTTATTTATGGATATTCTTGCTTATCATGCTGTTGTTTTTTTCCTCCCTCTAATGTTTCAAGATTCCTTCATTTCTGGTTTTTCTGTCTAGAGAACTGCCTTGAGATACTATTTTAAGGTATCTGCTTGTGACAAATTCTCTTACTTTCTGTTTTTATAAGGATGTCTTCCTTTCCCTTTCATTCCTGAAAAAAAAAAAAAATCCACTGGATAGGATTCTGGGCTGACAGAAATTTCTTTCAGCATTTGAAAAACACTGTGATACTCCTTTTGGCCATCACAGATTCTGGTGAGAAATCTATTATTAATCATTTTTCCTCATAGGTAAGATTTCAGAAGTTTGAATAAGGTATGTTCTGGAGTGGGTTTCTTTAAATTTATCCTGTTTAGAGTTTGCTCAGCTTTTTAAATACTTTTTGTGGCTTGCCCTTTTTTTCCTCTCCTTCCAGGATTCTGACACAACTGTTATATTTTTATAATAGTCCAACAGGTCTCTGAGGTTCTTTTCATTTTTTTTTTTTAGTCTATTTTCTCTCCTTTGTTCATATTGGGTAATTTGTTTTTATCTCTGAGTTCACTATTGTTCTTTGTGTCTTCTTCATTTTGTTGTTGAGTCCATCTACTAATCTTTTCATTTGGTTATTGTATCTTTCAGTTCTAAAATTCCCATTTGGTTCTTCTTTGTCTTCTACTTTTTTGCTTAAAACTTTATATTTATTTGCTGAAGTTTCATATAATTTCATTTGTTTCATGAATATTCAAAATGGTTCATAGGAATATTTTTAGCATGGCATTTTCAAAAACTTTGTCATATAATTCTAATATGTCCATGATTTTAGGGTTATCATCTATTCATTGTCATTTTTATTCTGTTTGAGATACTCCTGGTTCTTGGCATGATGAGTGATTTTTTATTGAAACTTAGACATTTTGGGTATTATGCTATGAGACTTTGGATCTTAATTGAACCTTTGTTTTGGCTGGCTTTTTTTTTTTTTTTTTTGATACTACTACTAAATGGGGTGTCACCTCATTACTGCCAGGTAGAGGCAGAACTTCAGGTTTCTCATGGACCTCTATTAATGAGCAAGGGGGTGCTCTTCCTTACTGCTGGGTAGGGATGGGAATTCTGACCATCCAAGTGGTCAACACTAGCACTGGTGTGGGTAGTCTTGTTATTGCTGGAGGTATGGTGAATGTCATGACTCTTCTAGGCCTCCTGTAGCATCACTCTAGTTGAGAGAGAGAGAGAGAGAGAGAGAGAGAGACCCCATTAATGCAAATGAGATAAAAGTCCAAATCACTCAACTGGTGTCTACTAAAACCGTAGTAGAGAGGGTGCTTCTGCTTCCATTAGCAGTGAAAGTCCTAACTCCCTACTTGGCTTTCTTTGACGTCATGCATAATAGCCTCACTGTAGTGGAAGTCTAGGCATCTCACATTGACTGTGCTTACATGGGTGAGGATGGATGGTTATATTTCTTTGTATGTGTGTGTGCACATATGTATGATATTTGGCTAGAGAAGAACAGTTATTGATTAAACTTGCTTTTAGTTTTTAATTTTTGCCCTGCTAGAAATCTTTCTTGATAATTTGGCTAGGAAAATAAGCTTTTGTTGGAGTTCTTTTTATTTGTTACATAGATGTTTCTAGATTACCAGCCTTTTCAATACTCAGCCTGGGATATATGAGATAAAAACCCAAGTAACATGCCACCATGCCATTCCCTGTGTCCTGAAGACACCTAGTCAGTCTGCTATTTTCAATGTATTCTTCGGATTTTTATTTTTGTTTCATATGTAACATATAGAGATTTTAGTTGTACTTAGCAGATGGGATAGGGAAAAGTACTTTTCTACTCTATCCCTTGGAAGCAGAAGTCTATCTACGTTTTTGGATTTTTTATTACCTAAAACAATTGCTATTTTTTCCATAATGACTCTAATATTTTATCATTTTTCATTTCTGTTTTACCAGGTGTTTCACTATCATAGTTCTTTAAATCTGAGTTTTATTATTTTTTTATTATTAGTTTTTAAAGATTTTATTTATTTGCCAGAGAGATAGAGAGCGAGAGAGCACAAGCAGGGGGAGCAGCAGGCAGAGGTAGAGGGAGAAGCAGACTCCCTGCTCAGGTGAGCAGGGAGCCCAATGCAGGGCTCGATTCCCAGGACCCTGGGATCATGACCTGAGTTGAAGAAAGGCAGCCATTTAACTGAATGAGCCACCCAGGCATCACTAAACCTGAGTTTTATAATAATGATACTTACCATAATGATTGCCATTCCTACCACTGATTTATTAAAAGTGAGGAAAAAAGTTTAAAATTAAGTGCCATTTATTTTTTTAAGTTTTTATTTAAATTCCAGTTAGTGGGCGCCTGGGTGGCTCAGTTGGTTGAGCGACTGCCTTCAGCTCAGGTCATGATCCTGGAGTCCCGGGATCGAGTCCCACATCGGGCTCCCTGCTCAGCAGGGAGTCTGCTTCTCCCTCTGACCCTCCTCCCTCTCATGCTCTCTGTCTCTCATTCTCTCTCTCGCAAATAAATAAAATCTTAAAAAAAAAAAATAATAAATTCCAGTTAGTTAACATACAATGTAATAGTTTCAGGTGTACAATATAGTGATTCCACACTTCCATACAACACCCAGTACTCATCATAACAAGTGACTCCTTAATCCCCATCATCTATTTCACCCATCCAGCACCCATCTCCCCTCTGGTAACCATCAGTTTGTTCTCTATAGTTAACAGTCTCTTTCTTGGTTTGCCTCTCTCTCTCTTTTTTTCCCTTTGCACATTTGTTTTGTTTCTTAAATTCTACATATGTGGGGCACTTGTTTGGCTCAGTCAGTTAAGCGTCCAACTCTTGATTTCGGCTCAGGTCATAACCTCAAGGTCATGGGATTGAGTGTCGGATTCTGCGCTCAGCATAGAGTCCTCTTGTTTCTGTCCCTCTCTCTCTCTGTCTCTCTTAAATAAATAAATAAATAAATAATAAAATCTTTTAAAAATTCCACATATGAGTGAAATCATATAGTATTTGTCTTTCTCTGACTGACTTATTTTGCTTAGCATAATAGTCTCTAGCTCTATCCACGTTGTTGCAGATGACAAGATTTCATCCTTTTTTATGACTGAGTAATATTCCTGTGTGTGTGTGTGTGTGTGTGTGTGTGTGTGTGTGTGTGATCCATTCATCAGTCAGTGAACACTTGAGCTGTTTCCATAGTTTGGCTATTGTAGATAATGCTGCTATAAACATGGGGGTGCATGTATCCCCTTGAATTTGTATTTTTTTGTATTCTTTGGGTAAATACCTAGTAGTGTGATTGCTGGATCATAGGGTAGTTGTATTTTTAATTTTGTGTGTGTGTGTGTGTGTGCGTGCCTGCTTAAAACTTTAAAAAGTTACAATAAAAATGAACTGCGAGAAAACTTAAATGTCCTTTAAATGTTTACATTTTATATGCTATGGGACTATAAAGCCTTAAAGGTAGTACCAATTTCTGATGCATCTTTGAGTTTCACATCACTTAACTTTCCATGAATACATTAGTAAGTATGTATAGAATGATTTTTTAAAAATATTTTATTTTTAAGTAACCTCCACACCCAACATGGGCTCAAGCCCAAAACCCTGAGCCCAAGAGTCACACACCACACCAACCAAGCCAGCCAGGCACCCCTAGAATGTTTTTTACAAATTCTGTAACTGTGTCTGTCCCAAGTATACACTAAGGTCTTTTATAAATGAATCCCTCTTTTATTTATATCTCAATATATAGACATGTTCATTAATGGACTTGTCTCTTAGAAAATAATGGGGTTATTGGAAAAAATCTTTCATAAATAACTACAGAAATGTCCATCGTCTGCACCATACATTGGGAGTAGTGTTGCCCAAAAAAGGTATCATGGTATAGATGAGGGGATCATGTTACTAACTTCAGAGAAATAATAACTAATATGGTTTCTTTCATAATTTTATCAATAGGATAGCTAAAGCACCTGGTAACCAAATAGTTGCTTAACTGCACTGGAAGTCACTGCAGTTATTGAAACCCCTCAAATACATTCTATTTCAAAACTTGGGGAAAAAGGTATATTGGCTTTTGGCTTGGTTTTTATTACATATACATCAAAGTTCAGTTTTTTGACCTTAACAAAATTCTTCAGTATATGCCACAGTGTTCTCTGCAAAAGAAAAGTGTGAGATAAACAAAATAAACCCCCCACAAATCTTTTGGACATTAAACACCTTTAATTTGGTGCCTCATTCTATTGTTTTTAAAACATTTAATCTCACAGATAATATTTACATAATGAAATGTAATGCTTCAAAATAAGGAAGCATAAATTGATTTGTGAATTTGAAATGCTGTTATGATATAATGGCATTTACATTTAAAAAATCTTAATATAGGTCCTTTTGAAGTCTGACCAAGTGTCTTAAGTGTACCCCTTGCTTTATAGAAGTGCAAGTCAAACAAGTGACCCTAAATTATATGAGATATATGAATAAAAATAGAGCCAGCATATAAATCAGTTGACATACTTTCTATACAACATAATGAAAAATGACAGTCACATTGTCTCTTCTGAATGCCAATTTATGTTTAGACAAGTAGACCAAGAACAATTTACTATCTTTTGAATATACTCTTAATAATAGTATACCATGGACAAAAAAAAGGCTAAAAAAGTTTAAACATTAATAATTGTGCATAGTAGTAGGTTGATGATTGATTTGAACATATCACAACACTTTATTTTATTTACTTATTTTTTAAAGGTTTATTTACTTATTCTATTTTTTTTTAAAGATTTTATTTATTTATTTGAGAGAGAGAGAATGAGAGAGAGCACATGAGAGGGGGGAGGGTCAGAGGGAGAAGCAGACTCCCTGCCGAGCAGGGAGCCCGATGCGGGACTCGATCCAGGGACTCCAGGATCATGACCTGAGCTGAAGGCAGTCGCTCAACCAACTGAGCCACCCAGGCGCCCAAGGTTTATTTACTTATTCTAGAGAGCATATGTGAACTTGAGTGGGGAAAGGGGCAGAGGGAGAGGGAGAGAAGCCAACTCCTTGCTGAGTGGGGCTCAGCCACTTGTGGGGCTCGATCTCACGACTCTGAGATCATGACCTGAGCTGAAATCAAGAGTCAGATGCTTAACTGACTGAGTCACACAAGCACCCCTACTTTATTTTAATAGTTACGAGTGCCCACGACCCTACAACTTGCTTGGCAACTCATTTATTTTTTCATCTTAAAATGAAAATAAAATCACAATCTTCATTTTCTTTAGGGAAATTGCAGTAAGTTATTATTTCAACATATTGTAATGTGTGATTGCATTGAGTTATGATAATCTGATCAATTTGGGATAGGTGGAGGAACTTTTCTTCTACTGTTATGTCCTACCGCGTTGAAAGAGTTCCATATGCCAAAATGGCATGAGCCTCTCCTCTGACTCTCATGCTTTCCTCTTCAGGAAAGTTGAAGAAATACTACCAACTGCCATTCCTTAAAGAAAAAAAAAAAAAAAAATAGACATAGATTACCCAGTCTTTCAATTATATCCTGTTGTATAATAACTAACTTCAAACTTTAGAAGTATTAAATAATTTATTGCCTTACTCAGTTTCCCAGTGTCAGGAATCTAAAATCAGCTTAGCTGAGTGGTTTTGGCTCATAGTTTCTCCTAAGATTATAATCAATAAGTTTCTGGGAATGTGGTCACCTGAAGGCTTGACTCGACTGAGGTTTCTACTTTTCAAGCTCATACAATTGGCTCTTGGTGGAGGGCTTTATTCCCTCACTGTGTATGCTTCTCTGTAGGGCTGCTCACAGTGTCAACATGACAGCTGTTTTCCACAGCATGGCAAATGATTTCTCTCTCTCCCTCACACACACACACAACAGATGGAAGCTTCAGTGCTTTTTATACTCTAATAATCTTGAAAGTGACATACCGTAACTTCTGCCATATTCCATTGTTCAGTCATGCAGAGCAATCATGCGATGCAAAAGGGTGCTACACAGTAGTGTTAATACCAGATGGCAGGGATCACTGCTGATCCTTTGGAGGGGATCTATTAACAAAGATTCTTTGCTGGACCAAACCTTAGTCGGCCTTCTAAAGCTTCTCCTGGCCAATCTGTGTATTTCCTTATAAAATCTAGATTCTTAGCAAGAATCCTGCTAAGTCAGTTTAAGCAGAAATTCTGCATGCTCAATATCTAATTACTCTCAAGAGCTGATCATCCCCCAAGTGAGACCTGATTACTGTGACCTGTCTTTAGCAAGAATCCTGTTAGGTTGGTTTAGCCAGAATCTCCCTCATCCCTGATGTTTCTTCTTAGTAATTATCCTATCTACTGATCCCCACCTTATTCTTTGGCTGTAAATCCCCACATGTCCATACTGTATTTGGAACTAAAACCAATCTCTCTAATCTACTGCAAAAAATTTATCCTAGGTGTCTCCATACCTATCACAATGGTCCTGAATAAGGTCTTACCATCTTTAACAAGTGTCATGAATAATTATTTTTAATTCTACCTTCATTGCAGTTATGGCATTAACTACCCAGAGTTAGTGTAAATGTTACAGGTGAAGGGCACATTGCCTATACGACTGCCTTCACTTAGAACTCCAACTGAAAGCTCCAGGGTTTAGAGATGACCTGTACTTTGACCAACTATCTGCTAATCTAGTTGTTCCCTTTACTTCCTCAAGTTTGGCAATTTGTTAGAAGGATTTACAGAACTCATAAAAGGGTCATATTTGTAATTACATATTTATTATAAGGGATATAAATCAGGATCAGTCAAACAAAAAGACATAGTTTAAAGTCTGGGAGGATTCCACATGTGAACCTGGTATGTCCTCAGTATACATCACCCTCCCAGAACATTCATTTAAGATTACCAGAGAGGGAAGTTCATTGACCTTGAGGTATGTACATATCTTACTGGTTTTTCATGATGTAGACATGACTGACTGAATCACTGACCACTTGTTTGAACTCAATATCCAGCTCCTCTCATTTCTCTGGATGTCCAGCTGATATCACTCAACGTTGGGCTTAACCCTCTAATCACGTGGTTGGTTCTTTTGGCATGGCTAGTTCCCATCTTGAAACTCTCTAGGTGACTGCCATGAGTCACTTTCTTAGCATAAATCCAGTGTTTAATTTAGAGATTCTCTCTCAGAAGCCCAGGACAAAAGCCAACCAAATTCTTTATTATGCATTATTAACTAACCCTGCCACTTTGTTTTCCTAAATAAAGTAAACTGCCTACAGAGTGAATATATTCTCTTTATCCCTCTGTGCTATAAAATGCATAGCAGCAGACCCTATCTCTATATTCAGTGGTGCTTACTTTTAGGAGGATACGTCTAAAGTCCAAATGAACATTTTTGGCCAAGACTCTTGAAAAATGCAAAAATAAAAATGTAGGGGTTAAGTGTGGGATGATTGAAGATATTGTTACTGTCACTGTGCTTAGCCCTATGAGTTTGATTTTACTTTGTGGATAGTCCATTCAGACCTTGGTTAGTTGTAAAACAATTTGCTGGGATTTGCTTTTTATAAATGTGGGTATATGGCTGTTTATTATATTCTATATAAATTTTTTCTAAATGTCAAATATTTCATTAAAAAATGAAAGGGCATATATGTTCAAGTCAAATTCTACAGTCTTACATGTTTAGTGTTTTATTAGATTCTTGCATAAATGGAATATTAAAATCTTAATATCATTCTTTTGACTAAACCTATTGGGAGTTTTATAGAATCATCAGCTCCCCAACCCCAACATTTTCCCTCACCTACTTAAAGTATCTGCAATCATCCTAAGAATTAAATGCTTCCTTGTCTTTAAAATCTCACTAAGTAAAGCTGCTGTTTTACCATTTCCTAACCAAGGAGCCAAGGCTGGGAAATTTTCCCATAGGTCTACACTTTCTTAGACACCTACTGCTGCTCCAGAAAGCCCACTACTAATGCTTTGATCATTTGTACTGTAAGAGCACAGAGGTGTGTAGGAGGATTCATCACTTCTTTCTGTTATTCAGTCTTGCAAGTGTGCTTTGATAAGTTTTAGAGTTTAGGGAACAGAGACTTTAAAATGTACTTACAACCTCTTTCCCTCAAGATTTTAGACATTCGTGTATGCATCTGGACCAGATATGTATTTGATTAAAAGTCCTGATGGTATGTTCCAAATTACCTCTCCTTTAAGTAAGTGAGTAACTACATCAAACTTGGCTTTTTACTATGTCAGGATTAGTTCTCCCTGTCAGACAGACCAGCATCCTAATGAATTCTTCCCTATTCTACCCCGATCCCCTAGGCTCAAGTGGAGATTCTTAAAACACAGGTTAAGAGCATAAGCAGAATGACTATGACTATCTTGTAAAATTTTATTCTAACAGTATGGATTTTAACTTTGGAAACTTTGTTGTTTCATAGTATCCTCACTTTCCTCATCCTCAATATTCATGGATTTTATGGGTGTACAATAAAATAACCTACAGAAGCTATGTCTGCTTCATTTAAACAGAGTTACTGCTTTTGTGCTAGTCAGGGTTTTGAATATGTTTATCACCATCTTAAAACACATGCTTGTGATTTTTTTTTTTCTTATTTAATCACAAGTCGAATTAGGGTATAGGTACAATTTAGCAGATGTTCTTTTTAATAGGATTAACTTTCATAAACTTTAACTTCAAACACCCTCATTTCCCCTCAAATTTGACCAATATACCTTTTTGGTGATTAAGACATTCAACTGAACATCTATTACTGAGTGCCTTTTGTATTCCCAGAGATAAGCAAATAAAGACATAATTTAGTGAGAAACTTCCAAGAATCTTAATGTGCTTAATATCTGGGGGGGGGGGTTATAAGTAAATAGGTATAAGGAAAGAAAAATTGAATATCATTTGGAAATAGGTACTATACTGTGGAAGAAAAGAAGACCAAATATTTGCAACTGGGCAAATTAAGGCATCTTCCTTGTAGGATGTTTCATTTGAGCTGAGCCTAAAAGGAGAAAGCTAACCTCAGGAGGCTGAGAATGAATTAGGAATGGGAAATAGATTATTACAGGGAAAATGCATAGGGACTGGATTAGAAAGAAACTTAAATTTGTCTAAAGTAGTTTGGTTTATAAAATCTTGCTGTTGTTTGAGAAGGAAATTTTTTTTTTTCTTCTGTGTTTTATAAAGATAAATGAACAGATAGAAGGGAAAAAAGTTGGGAATTAAATTAATCAGATATAAATCAGAGATGGCAAGAATATCATCTTGCTGTTTCAGTTTTTTCCTTTTAATTTTATTTTTCTCCTAAGCCCAAATAATGATGTGGGTTATACCCAGAAGCTACTAAATAGACGTAGTATGTGTCATTGAAACAGCTATCTGAGCACAGGGACATCTATATATCCCCTTGGTGATTCACCAGTGAGAAAGATTGTTGTTTTAGGATAATCATAACTACATAATTTTTACACTAAAGAGGGAATTATATTTGTACTTAGGGCAAGCTTCTTTTTCTTACATCGAAAAGTTAATGATAATGAAAGCATCCATCTAGTTTAAATAGAGCCATTCTTTGTGTATGACAAAATTAAGAGATTCCTTCCACCCTTCCTTCCCACACATTGAAACATATTTCATAATAATTAATAGGAAGTAGAGTCCTTAGAGAAGATCGAGTCTAGTCTCCACAATTTACAGATGAGAAAACTGAGACAGGGTGGAAAATTCTCTTTGAATGCAACACATTAATTTCACTTTCTATTTTTATTTTTATTCTCTCAAATATCTAATACACTTTGAATACTAGAGTATATACCAAGGACTTAGCAGAAAAAGAGCCTGCGTTTTAAATCACATCATAGATTGCCAGCTTTCTCCACAATAATACTGCTATGCTCAGCGTATGAGCCTGTTTAACAGAGCAGATTCCTTACTTCTAACAGTAGTGAACTACAAGTTTATGTTTTTTTTGAATAATTTATGTTATACTCTTATTGCTGAAATCTAGATTTATGTTAAAATCTATGAGATGGTTTAGTAGGTGTTTTAATAGGATTTTTTTTTTGCTGTTTTTCAAAAGAGAAAATGAAGGGGTGACAGTCAGAGTTATGAATCCTCATATGGAAATTGGTATGGAAATAAATGTAGTCTTTATTATATATATATATATATATCACGTACATACATACAGCATTTAGGGGCCCTTAAAGAGTGATGAATTTGACCTAGCATCTTTCAATTTCTAGGGCTTATGTTAGTATGTGAATTTCTGAATAAAACTCTTTTTCCTCTATGAACTTCATGATTGGAGGCAGATGCTACTTATTCTTAACCTTTCTTTAGAGTGCTATATTTGATAAGAAAGACTAATACAGTTCTAGAAAGTACTAAAAACAAGGAGCTTAAATAGGAATACCTCATATTCCCTAGCATGGTAGCATTTTGCAAAGTTTGTGTCCTTTCAGTAATGAGTATTATTTATTTTTCTGTAGAATATATATCCAATTTTCATTTCTATATGTGTCAATTTATTTATTCAATTATATTTGATTAAAATTGGTCATAGATCTAATAAATATTAAAAGCAAGCAAAAAATCCTGATTATATCTATGTCTTCTTGACTCTACACAAATGTGATTTCATTTTGTTCTTTTATTTTTGACTATCTTTGTACTTGCATTTTTATTGTTTTCATACACAGACCAAGAGTGTATTAGCAAGGGTGCAGAATGTAAACCCTACAACACTTATTTTTCACAACTAATTATAACGTATCTCCATAAGAAAAAATACTTATGGAAAAAACAATTCTTCTAATAAACAGATTTTGATGAGACACTGAATAGAATTGAAGTGATTCCAATGTAATACATAAAATCACTACCAATGGTATCGTGTTTTTTCTCTAGACATAAGTTAATATAATGGTATTTAGAGGTTCAGTTGTAAAAATCAAGCAAATGAAACTATAGGAAAAAAATACCCAAATAGAGAATGTAATCCAATGATGAATGTATGAATGAAACCCCAGTTGATTTCTTATGCAATCCATGTGGCAGGGCTAAAAGAAAATTAGGCAATGAAAGCAGTCAGCTCTTCCACAGAATGACATTCAGCATCTCCTGTTAACATATCAAGAGCAGGAAGTTATCATCATGTATAGGGAATGCTTAATAAATATGTTTTATAGCAATAAACAAAAAATCTAAAAATTATGTGATTTCTGTGGAAATAGATCCTTACGCAATAGATCCATCATTATAATAATAGATTATTGTTCATACAGGAAACGGTATTCTAAAAGATGCTTGTATATATAGGAAATGGTGGTTTTTTTTTTCTTTTAAGATTTTATTTATTTATTTATTTATTTATTTATTTATTTATTTGACAGAGAGAGAGCGCGTGCACAAGCAGGGGAGCGAGAGGGAGAAGCAGGCTCCCCACTGAGCAAGCCCCTGGGATCATGACCTGAGCCCAAGGCAGTTGCTTAATCAACTGAGCCACCCAGGCACCCCAGGAAATGGTGTTTTAAAAGACGCAAATGTTAATGCTTCTGTTTTGTGAGAACTATGTGAACTTACACATACTCAGAATGCATATTCTAACCATTTTAAAATACTAAAATTCAAACTTCTTACTTGTATCAGCATAAGCAAAGAGTTTATTTGGTTTAAGGAGATCCATGCAGAGCTGTAACAAGATGTGATTAAAATAATATTTGGTGGGGCGCCTGGGTGACTCACTTGGTTAAGCGACTGCCTTCGTCTTAGGTCATGATCCCAGGGTCATGGGATCGAGCCCCGCATCGGGCTCCCTGCTCAGCGGGAAGCCTGCTTCTCCCTCTGCCACTCCCCCTGTTTGTGTTCCCTCTCTCGCTGTCTCCCTCTCTCTGTCAATTAAATAAATAAATAAAATCTTAAAAAAAATAATATTTGCTGCTATGTGGGGCAGAATTCAGTTGGTCTGGCTTATGGAACCCAGATACAGGGGCTTATATAATGCAATTTAAGTCTGAGGGGGAACCCGCAATTCTGAGGGGTCATCCACAAATTTTCTTAGCTACCTGATATCCTATCTGAGTCTGTTAGACTTGGGTAGTTCTTATCCACTTAAGAGAGTGCATATGATATAGTCAAATTAATGAATAGATGATCTCTCATCTGTGTGACCTATTTCAACTTTTGGATAGCTGACCTGTAAAATCCATAGAATAGCTCATATACGCATGCAAGTCATCATTGTTTGAACCCCACATGTGTGTATGCCTTTCCAATTATAGTAACTCCAGGAATCCTCTTTAACTTGAGAAAATTAAAAAAAATATAGAAGCATTCTCATGCAAAATTTATATTTATCAAACATTTTAATTTCGGGTAGCCCCAAATTTCCCTGTTCTTATTTATAGATGAAGGACGTTATTGTTTGAGGCAATAGCAATATTAAATATCAAAAGATTGTTTTCTTGAGCATACACAACAACTAAAGCTAAAATAGTTACCAGATAGAGAATATAAAATATTTATAAATGAAATTCTTAAAGAATAAAAGGTGAGAATCATAAAATGAGCAAATCAAAAGAAATACAGATATGACTTTTTTTTTCAAATCCCACAGTTTTGAAAAAAATGTATTAAAGCCTAAAAAATAAAAAGAATTCAGTGGATGGGTTGAACAATAAACTAGATAGAGTTGAACAGAGAATTAATGACTTGGGAATTGGATCATAAGTAACTACCAAAAATGCAGCAGAAATAGCAGCAGTTGGAATTTATTAAAGTGAACTCAAAATATAGGGAGGTACAATGAGTAGTCCTCATATTCTTTTTAACCAGGATCTCTAAAGAGTAAAATAAAGAAATGGATGGGAGGCAATATACGAAGAAGTAATAACTGAATTTTTGAGAACTGAAGAAAATCAAACATTTACTGATAGAAGAAGTACAATATATGTTAAATAGGATAACTCAAATCTTACACATATTTTACTAAAAGGGCAGAAGACAAATTAAGAAGAAAAGATATTAAAAGTATCTCCTATTCAAAATAGAAATTAGACTAAGTGCTGATGTCTCAACTAAAACAGTAGAAAGTAGACGACCATATCTTATCTGGAGCTGACCTGAAATTTAAAATGCCAAAAGTTGTTTACCATTCCCCATTAGCTATTCAGAAATCAAGTTAAATCACAACAATCATCAAATAAATAAGCATTTTCTTGTGAATTGAAATATTAGATATTGGTCTTATTTTTAACATTTGTCTCATTTGCATTAAATGAGAGCCTAATTCCAAATCATCTATAATTGATCTTATCACTGACACAAAAGAAACTTTACCCATTTTAAATCAGGCCTCTATCAACATTTGGAGTAACATCCGCATGGAGAAAATTTAGAAATGCTGTCCTTTCTAAAACATATGTATTTTTCTAAACTGCTTTTCTCTGTGATTTATCTTTCACTTATTTCACACATTTCACTTATTTTAAAAGGTATCTTTTAAAGTTAGTAACTACCTACCTATAGTAACAACATACGCCATTCAGTGTATGTACCACCACTTGTATCACAAAGTGAAATACTTCCGCTTCTTTACCGATGTGTATGGAATACCACGTACAGACAGGCAAGCAATCCACCCGTCTAATCATAGCTGTAGACACTTAAAATTCCAGAACCTGAAGATTAGTTTGCTGCCTTGGTCAATGGCTATTACCTTAGAAAGAAAATAATGACTTAGGATAAATAAATTTGGAGCCATTGTCACTGGAAGTTTTCTCTTCAGAAGTATAAAAAGAGCTAGAAGGCTTTTTCTGTATGTTTTACACCATTCCATTAATTTAGAGCTTTCTATTTATTTCTTTGGAATTTAACACTAGATACCTATACATTTCTGATTAAACTATTTATCATCCACAGGAATAATATAAATAATATAATTGGAACAGCAATTCAGAAACTTAGAAAAGTATGTAGCAAATACTAGGCTCAATTTCCTTTTAAAAGCTCCAAACTGCATATGGAAGCATTAAGAGCAGTTAAAGAGCCTTGGTTTAAGAGAATCCCATAGAAATATAAAATGCAGTGATTTTAAATTTCTTCCAAAGTGATTCAAAGATGAATTATATGCCAGAAAGAAAATTGATTTTTCTGGAAGACAATTTTATCCACATCTGGGGATTTCAATTCTCAATATTCTTAAATAAAAGGGAAAAGAGGGACATAACTCTCACTGTGGACAGATTAAAAGCTTGTGACCCCTTATGTTATCTCTTTTTGTGGTCATCTCATTGTGCCTCCATCCCATCAGAGTTCATGGGCATGTTTGATCAATAAAAATTTGTCCACAAGCAAAACTCAATCTGGAGATTTATGCCAGTTATGTGCACTGATAGATACACTTTTTTTTTTTTTAAGATTTTATTTATTTTGCGAGAGAGAGAATGAGAGACAGAGAGTATGAGAGGGGGAGGGTCAGAGGGAGAAGCAGACTCCCTGCTGAGCAGGGAGCCCGATGGGGGGCTCGATCCTGGGACTCCAGGATCATGACCTGAGCCGAAGGCAGTCGCTTAACCAACTGAGCCACCCAGGCGCCCGATAGATACACTTTCATAGTTAACATAAAAAGTTCAACAGAGACTTTAATTTTTAAAATACATGATGACAATAATCAAAGAATACAATTCCTCTGTGTTTTGTGTTTTGAGAGCATCCTTTTTTTTTTTCACATTTACTTAAAGATTTTATGTAAGTTTCAGTAGAAGTTGGCCCTTTCTGAAGCCACTATAATGATTTCAATAAAAAGAATCATTGCTAAATTTTTAAAAGTCTGGCTATGAATAGCAAGAATAGTACTGACTTACTTAAAATAGAAGTTTATTCACATAAAAAGTTCTGGATATAAGCAGTCATGGTATGACTCTACTCCCAGTTTCCTTAGGGACCAGACAGTTTTCAGCCTGTGTCCCATCATTCCACAGGTGGTCAAGGCTTCATTACTTAAGATACATTAATATTCCAGGCAACCGAACTAAGGAAAGATATAGAAGAAGGGGTAAAGTTGTGTATACATGTGTCAGCTGTCTCTTTAAAAAGGTCCCCAGCATTTAGCACAGGATAAATCATCATTTTGAGAGGCTGAATATACAAGAGACCATGGCCAGACCATATATGACAGGAGAACTCTGACCCACAACCTCTGTGACAGTCAGCCCAGGAAGCTAACTAACTCAGTCTCTTCATCAATGGTTGAAAATGATCAGGACTTGGTCAATGATGCCCAGTTCCCTAATTATTGCCCCCACATTCAACTAAGAACAAGCCAGAGAAAGTAAAATACACTCCTCAAACCAGTTGTACAAGTTTCCCCGCTTCTAGTTAGTTCTCTTTAAGTTAGCCCCTGCCAGTAACCTTTAATCAGATGATATCAGAGGTGCTCACTTTCTTTTTGTCCCCACGACAAGGCTTTGCCACTCTCCTGACTATCTTTGAGTCTTTGCAGAACACAGTGATGGTCACTGACTCCTTTGCTATAACAAATATGCTTGTTCTCATTTGAGTAGTCTTTTATTTCCACAACTCTTTGACTGTGTTTATATCTGACTGTTAGAGATGCTAAGGATGTACTTGTCAGTACCCCCAAACCAATTACCAGCTAGAAATCCTATTACTATGGAAGAGACAAAAATGGACTTGAGAGATCAACAGTTTTTGCTACACCTACTAAAGGATGCAAAGGAAACATTAATATTGGGAGAATTGAAAAAATGTAACTTCCTGTCCTTATGTTAAGACCAATTACTCTTCTTGGCTTCGTGTTGAATAATTTGGGGACTGAGCATATTTTCTTTCCCTATTTTAATGAAGCTAAGAACAAGTAAACTTACCCAGCCCTTTCCTCCAGGAAACAACTTGCTCTTAATATTGCCAACCAAATAAAATATTTCTCCAGATAACAGCTTCTTTACCAAAACTTACTTCAAGACCCTTCCTCACTATGCCCACCAATCCAGAGCTATTTTGCCATAAAATGTAGACAAGACCCTACCTACTTCTTTCATATAATGCCCATTTTAATATTACCCAGTCTAGTCTCTAATAACCCTATAAATATACTCTCCCCATCTTCTTCCTTCAGAGATACCATTAATATTTGGAAAGTATTGGTCCTTGTGTTGCACTAAATCTAATAAAATTAGTCTTTCCTGTTCCACACATTTTCCTGGTGATTTTTTTGAAAGGCTTGCATTCAAATATGGATGTCCTACAAAGATTCAATCAATAAACCTTCATAGATCAAGACTCCTCAGGTAGAACTGTGTGTTCTTCTGAGTCTCTTAAAGCCACCTACTTAGGAGTTTAGGACCACAAACATTAGATATGTCCTAGAAAGGATGTGAACTCTGATATATTTGCATTGAGCTCCCAATGCTGTGTTTATTTTGCTTCAAAGAATGAGTTCTTTTAGAAAATCTTCAATGATCTGATCTGATCTAATCCTTAATCAAAATCTGCTTTGTTATTTACAACACTGTTTATCTTTTTGTCATCATTTTATGTTGTGAAATTTTAAGAGAATCTATAGGGAGGTTTTACAGGTCTAATAAATCCATCCTTAATTTGGCCCCAGTAATTGAGTTCAGAAGATCTCATAAGAGCAACAATTTGAGAATAAATTTTGCTTTGAGTCACCTTTTCAAGAACATGTAAGCCTCTCCTTGGTATTGTTGTGGTGTTCCTGGAAGCTACTTTTAAAAATTTTTCATCTACTTGGAGTTGTTGACACACTCCTTTGCCCAGTTGGTGACCACCAATTTTTGATCAGGTTCTAGAGATAAGACGTTTCACAGGCATTATTCTCACAAATGGGCAGTTTTTATGGAGTATTCTCAGTCCACTTGGCATTATAGGCCAAATGCTTGCTTCCTTCATGTAAAGTCTAAGAAAAATTTGAAATTACAGTGATCACTTAAGGACTTTTTTTATGCAAAAGACTTGAGTCAAATTAGAAAAAAAAAAAAAAACCTTATGAAGATATTTCCTCTTTTCTGTCTAAAAAGGCGACTGCATTAACAAGTAAAGACTTTTTAATCATTAAATTTGATGACCTTACTAAGAGTTCAAGTTGTCATTTAAATAAAGTACAGTGATCCCCTCTCTTGTACATGTGCATGTTTTGAAATGTTTTTCTAAACAGATACTGCCTCCTCTCCTTGCAGAGAGACTATAATTAGCCTTTTTGAGTAATAATTTCATACTTAACTGAAGTTGGCTCTATTTTAATTCTCTTTTTCTTCCACTTCACCTCTCTTTATCTTCTTTGGAGAAACTATGGAGATAACTTCATCATAAACAAGAGTTTTCTCTCCTTTTTTTTTTTTTTATGTGTTCATTCTAGGAATATCTAGTCAAGTTAAATGGGGCGCCTGGGTGGCTCAGTCGTTAAGCGTCTGCCTTCGGCTCGGGTCATGGTCCCAGGGTCCTGGGATCGAGCCCCGCATCGGGCTCCCCGCTCTGCGGGAAGCCTGCTTCTCCCTCTCCCACTCCCCCTGCTTGTGTTCCCTCTCTCTCTGTGTCTCTCTCTGTCAAATAAATAAAATCTTTAAAAAAATAAAATAAAATAAATAAATAAATAAATAAATAAATTCTAAAAGAAAGAGAAAACTTAAACTCTTTGTGCTTCTTTTGTTTTTCTCCTCGTAAATCTGGAACAGAAAAAAAATCACTTATGAGTTTAGAAAATAGTTTTGAATCCTAGATAGGAAGAAAAGTTATACAATTAAAGCTTTCAGTATGAATTCAAGAGTTAAAATGTTTTGATATATGAATACAGAGCCATATATATTAAAGAGATTTCATGTACTATTCCTGGGTAAGGTATACTTTAACTTTTAAAATACTCTCTGTCTTCTTTCTAATGTTAACACCATATAAAAATAATTTTTACATGATATTTGACTTAAGATCTGGATTGGGGTGGCTGGGTGGCTCAGTCAATTGAATGTCTGACTCTTGATTTCGGTTCAGGTCATGATCTCAGGGTCATGATCTCAGGGTTGTGAGATTGAGCCCTGTGTTGGGCTCTGTGCTTAGCACAGAGTCTGCTGGTACCTCTCCTTCTGCTCCTCCCCTAGCTCTCTCTTTCTCAAATTTAAAAAAAAAAAAAAAAGACAAGATTTGGGTTTTATTACTTATCTTTTAAACTTCTACAAATTATTTAATAAAATATAAACATGTATAATTAAAATTGCCTTGAGGTCCTTTTAAAAGGTTTTAATATTGTAAATCATTTTAATGCAACAGACATAAGGAAATGATTTGTTGCATTAAATTGTAACTTCTACATCATTAGTCAATTTTATTTTAGTATCTATATTAAATTGAGTTAATATATACTTTTGGATATCTAGACAATTTCCAGGCAAAATACAGATAAAAACATTAGTTATTAGACATAGCTATCCATTATCCATGTTGTAATTTTTTTTAATATAGATAGGTTATAGAAAAATAGGTGCAATTTAAGTAATATTTTACATGTCTTTACTTTAAAATTTTTAAGTGATAAAAAATGATATAAATATGTGTTTCAGTTCAAAAGAAAACAAAAATTGACTGCTGTGGTTAATGGTGGTAATTAATATAAATGGCTCAGACAATAGTACAGTGATGACACATAATTGAAAATAAACACAAGGTAATAAGTATGTCTATTGGCTTTTTAAGGAAATGGTTGTAATCTGTTAAGTTGGTAAATGAAGTTATAAATATGAATACATGCATCATTTCATTGAATATGCTAAAAGGTATTTATATTGTAGGCAAAGTTTAAATGACTAAATGTTAATTACATGCTTATATATTTGCGTCGAAGAATATACATATAAATGTATATAAAATCATTTTGGAAGTTTATAGCAATAGATAAAAACAGAGATTTGAAGATATCCTGTAAAAATAAAATATCTAAGAAATGTGGAATTTGTGTTTTTAACTCCTAAAAATGATAATTTAGTTGTTTCAATGTTAATGCACATGTTGATAAAGAAAAGGGTTTCTGGACCCTAAAGTGTATATTTTTACATTGTAGATATATTTAAAAGTAGTATTAGAATTTTGGTTTTCTTTTTATAAAATTATCAAGTTTCCTTGTGGCCAGATTACAGAAATTACTTTTTTTTTGAAGATTTTATTTATTTATTTGGCAGAGAGAGACACAGAGAGAGAGGGAACACAAGCAGGGGGAGTGGAAGAGGGAGAAGCAGGCTTCCCACTGAGCAGGGAGCCCGATGCAGGGCTTGATCCCAGGACCCTGGGATCATGACCTTAGCCGAAGGCAGACGCTTAACTGACTGAGCCACCCAGGCACCCCAGAAATTACTTTTTATCACCAAGGGTTTCTATTAAGTATGAACTTTAATTTTTATAAAATTTCTTAATTTTGAAAATAACATTGCTACTAATATACATTTTAGTCATCATATATTATCAAAATATTAACTGCATAAATTTCCTTTGCCCTTGAAGAATATGATTTTTGTTTGTATTTTGTCTCCCTTGATAATTCTACTTTATTGTGTTTGTTGCAAATTTGGGCCATTCAGAATTAAAAAAAAAAAACAACTTGTTAAACTGTCTTAAAAAAAAAAATCTAACCCTAATCAAGTTTTCCTAAAATGGCCACACATAAAAAATATTTGTTCCTTCAATTTATAAAATAAAACATAATAGGAATAACTAGTTCTGTTTGATATTATCAACATTTTATTGTGAGTGATTCTTTATTTACTAAATTTAGAATCCATAATTTTAAAAACCCTACAAAAGAGAGTTAGTTAGTGAGGGTTGAAAGGGTGAGTTTCTCTAATCAAAATGTGATAAATGAAGGGGGGGATATTGGAGGGGGAGACGAACTGATTAGAGACTATGGACTCTGAGAAACAAACTGAGGGTTCTAGAGGGGAGGGGGTGGGGGGATGGGTTAGCCTGGTGATGGGTATTAAAGAGGGCACGTACTGCATGGAGCACTGGGTGTTATAGGCAAACAGTGAATCATGGAACACTACATCAAAAACTAATGATGTCATGTATAGTGATTAACATAACATAAAAAAAAAAAAAATCTGAAGGACATAAGTGAGCCATGCAGTAACTGGAAGAGGAATGTTCCAGGCAGGTGGAGAGGCTACTGCAACAGATTTGTAGTGGGAGAGCTCCTGAAGTGTTTGAGAAATAACAGGAATCCAAGAACGCTAAAGAGGGCGGTCTGGGGTGCAGTTAAGTTGCGGGAAATGACATCAGAGACGTAACAGTGAAGCATATGCTATGGGGCCTTGTTGGCCACTGTAGAGAGTATCTTTCTTAGTCTAAGAAGTGTAGGAGGCAAAGAAGGGCCAGGATCTGACTTCACATTGTAATAGGATCACTCAGCTTGCTGCTTTAAACATAGATGCAAGTGGGACAAAGTTAGCAGTGGGGCTGTGAATTAGACCAGGCAATGTTGCCATGGTCCAGAGTGATAGTAGGGAGAATAGTAAAAAGGTGTTGCACAGTGTATATATGGTTAATTTACACCTGATGAGGGGTGCCTGGGTGGCTCAGTCGTTAAGCATCTGCCTTTGGCTCAGGTCATGATCCCAGTGTCCTGGGATTGAGCCCCACATCGGGCTCCCTGCTCCATGGGAAGCCTGCTTCTCCCTCTTCCACTCCCCCTGCTTGTGTTCCCTCTCTCACTGTGTCTCTCTCTGTCAAATAAATAAATAAAATCTTTAAAATAACATAATAAAATAAAATTTGAAAAAAAATTACACCTGATGAAAGGATTTGGTGAGATAGAGATACTCAAATATTAGGCCTGAGCTATAGCAAAGATGAAGAGTGCTGGAGGAGCAAGCTTCAGGCAAGATCAGGAGTTCTGGTTGGAATAAGAATGAAGAAAAATTTCTATATGGTGCGAGAGGGAAACAATAGTCATAAATACATACATAGCAACTAAGTTCAGGCAAGCCTCCAAATTTAGGGTAAGCAGTAGTTGAGATTCATTGTTTATAGCAACATTGAATTTAAATTATTCAAAATAAATTTAATCTATGAAATAATAATGTAAACATTTTTAATAATTGGAAAATCAGCAAATATATCCATTGTTATCTTCTAAAATTACTTGAAGACGTGCCCGGACCTGAAACAAAATATAATTCAAATATATAGGAAACTTGAACTAAGAAGGCTGGAAGTTAACATTAAAGCTAGGTCAGAATAAAGAAAAGTTTAAATTATATTTGTACGTTGGTTATAATCCTGAATGCAGATATCAACAGCCCTTTTTGAAAGAGAAATATGGGAGGTATAAAATAATAACATAATAACAAAAATATATATGAAAAACACCACTAAAGAAATTGAGAAGTCAGGCCAGGGAGATAGAAAGTCAAATAACAGGTTTGTTAATTACATGCTTTATATAAGAAAATGCTAAAGATACTGCTACACTCTTAATTCTGAATTTAAGAAACATTTTGTTGAATGCTTTAAAATTCAAATGTGAGTACTAACAGAAAAAAGCCAAAATCCATAAGTTTTAAATAGCAGAAATAGGGGCGCCTGGGTGGCTCTGGTGGTTGGTTAAGTGTCGGCCTTTGGCTCAGGTCATGATCTCAGGGTCCTGGAATCCAGCCCTGCGTTGGCTCCCTGCTCAGTACGGAGTCTGCTTCTCCCTTTCCCTCTGCCCCTCCCCTCTACTTGTGCTTGCTCACACACACGAGCTCTCTCTCTGTCTCAAATAAATAATAAATAAAATCTTTATAAAAAATAAAAAAAATCGGAAATAATCGTATCAAGGAAAATGTACAGAATCTTAAAAAATGAAAAAGATATCAAAATATAAATCTTCAAACAGAACAAACATTAGAAATTTATTACTTCATTGAATATAATAAAAGATTTAAATGGAATTAATAGGTTATACTGTTTACAAAGTACATAAAATGAAATGATCCCAGTATTGAAAAGTATAAGAAAAACAACATTATGGAAAAAAAAATACAAACAAAATATAAATAATAAAACTCAAAAGTAGGTATTAAATGAGATAGACATAATATGGAGAAAGAAATCAGGGGAAAATATGTAAATGTTATTATAAAATATTTTTAACTTTGTAAAGCTAGAGGAAGAAAACAAGATAAAAGGACATTGAGGTGCCATACCTGAAAAACATTTATTTAAAATAGAAAATTAATTAATTAAATGAATAAAAAAATTTTTGATAAATTTACAGATTAAATTCAAGGTTGGTAGACTTGTACTAATTTCAGCTTTTAGATGCCCAGTTAGTAAAACTGAGGAAAAAGAGAGGCCATGTCATACAATTACCAAGTTTAACTTATGAAAATGTATATATATGGATACCCACATAAATTTATTGTTTACAATATCAAATAATTATAAAAGAGTTGATAATGTAAAGGATTCAAAGAAAAGTCTTTTTTAAAGTCAGAATTTGTACAGATTACAGTCCGATCAAAATGTTATTAAAATAAAAATTAATAACTCTACATAACCTGTGGTTATTTTTAATATACTTCTCAAAGTCATTTTTGGTTTGAATTGAAAAATAAACTTTATTGGGATTCCATTTTAAAAGTAATAACAATGGAACCTAAGGATGAAGACATTGAGAGAGAGGCTCACGGGCTACAAGTAACTTTGAAATTGAGGCAGATTAAAATAGCAGTGACCTCTGTCATTCAGGCTTGTGCCTTGAAGGATGATATAGAAAGTATATACAAATTCAAAATAGGATAGACTCATGATTTCATCTAGTGTTCACATATAATTTTCCTCAATAGCATTGTTTTTGTAGAAATAACAGTAACAGAATTCTTCGGGACTCTAACCGTGGGCTGGTAGTAATTTGGCAGGGTGTACTTATTTTAAAAAAATGATAGAGGAGAATTTGGAGTTTGCAGGTGATAAGATAAGCATTGTGGCAGAGAGATTGGTAAATCAGTTTGCAGTTTACAAACCTACCACCAATATTTTTCTTCAGTTTGTGTAATCTGCAATCTGGAAGATATCAGAGTCCTCCTATAGACAGACCATGCGATTGCTGAATACACCTCAATTCGACCAGTTTTCTGTATTAGATGTTCTTAGAGAGCCAGAAAGATGGCAACTATGAGATTTTATTAGAATGGAAATCTGAATTAACTTAAGACAAAGAAACATACCCTTCTATATGAAAAATTCTGCCTTACACAATAATGGTACTTCTCCCAAAGCACTGAGCATGTGACAGCAAGGAACACAAAATTAAAATATCTGTTTTTAAATAGTTATGTAGTTTTGCTGGAGGAAGCCGGAAAATTTCTTTCAGTGAACTCTTGAAAGCTCTGGGTTTTATGTAAAGCAGCTAAAGAAATCAAAGAAATTTCCTGTCTGAAATGATCCACTGTTATTTTGTGCTTTGTGATTCTCTGTCTAAAGTGTTGTTTTAAATAATGTATTTGGAAAGGAAAAAAGTTAAAAGAGCTAAATTGAAATTAAAGAAGAAGTAGAAAATCTTAATATTTCAAATAACAACAGAAGGTATTAGAAATTTGTTAATAAACATTTTTCTTCGTTACTGTTTTTAATTTTATTATGTTATGTTAGTCATCATCTTTGTTACTGTTTTTTTTTTTTAAGATTTTTTTTTTTTTTTTTTTTATTTATTTGACAGAGAGAGACACAGCGAGAGAGGGAACACAAGCAGGGGGAGTGGGAGAGGGAGAAGCAGGCTTCCCGCGGAGCAGGGAGCCCGATGCGGGGCTCGATCCCAGGACCCTGAGATCATGACCTGAGCCGAAGGCAGACGCTTAACGACTGAGCCACCCAGGTGCCCCATCTTTGTTACTGTTAATCTAACTCTATAGATGAAAGAAGCCTGTTGTATATCTCATATGTTAGATTGTTTTTAGTGTTTCTTTTCATCTTTAGCATTATGAAATATAATCCTAATTACATTATTTTTCTTTTATTATAACATGCAATTGTCTAATAAATCCAGATTTTATTTCATCATGGAAAATTATCATCTAGGTGTTCAGTCTTGCGCTTGTTGTTCACAATTTTCCCTTCTACAGCTTTGGGGGAGATTAAATCTTTTTTTTCTTGTTTATATTGCTCTCTTAGAAAGGACTCTCCAAAGATGTTAGGTAATTCTTACCGACAGACCAAAGGAATAAGATTTAGTTTTGTTTTGAAAAATTTTAAATAAATGCTTAAATAAATTTTCATTAGAGAATGGTACTACTTGGATTACAGTCCTTTGCTTCCTAATATAATTTTTGATTTTTGACATTTATTTCAATAAAAATTTTGGTGGGCATTTTACTATTGTTATTTGTGTGCATCAGTGAGCTCTCTTGGGAAAAATAACCAAATGGGAAAATGCTTTCCAAGTCTATGTTTCATTGCTGCAGGAAGATTGACTACTCCTATTCCTTAACAAGGGAGATCAGTCTTGCTTTTTGAATAATCAGTAGATTAGATTATTGTCAACTGAAACTCAGTTGATGGCTGGAAGCATGCTATTAAAAGAGCACTTTAAAAATCATTAAATAAATGAATACAGTATAGTTATCTGTTTTGCAAAACTATCATCTTCACTTTGAAACCTTGTCTATTCCATTTTACATTTAATTAATGTCATGACAATTTGGATTTTTGTATCATGTGCCTGTTAGACATAAAATGAAAGCATGTTTTAAAGCCCAGTGTTTTCACATCAGCCAGAAATTTTAAAGTAGCCTGTTACACATTTTGTTGCTCAAACACTGAAGACTTCAGGGTTATTCTATAAATACATGGCATATAAAACATCTAGACAATTCTGCCTTTGTGTCAGGGATCCACAAGCAACAGATTTTTCAGAGTACATGTCAATATTCTGTGAGGCACCATGATTTACTGAAAATATCATTGGAATACAGTAGAAAAACTTTGAGAATTTTCACTGATTACTATACCAGAAAACAGTGGAAAGATCAAAAGATGATTGTGTTCATATGATGTAACTGGAGCAGGATTTGCCCTCTTCAGTAAAAAACAAGAGAACCTAAAAATATAAAAAGAAAACATTAATATTATACAACAGGCAGGAGAAGACAGTAATCTGAGAGAATGGAAACAAGCAAGGTAAGTTTTACAATAACATCACTTCCTGTCTAGAGGCCTTTTCTATACCATGATTGCGAGAGCAAGAAGTGGGAAAGCAAGCCGACTCTGACAGTCTTGCTGATTTGAGGAGATGGAGGTTGGAGTTTGGAGAGGCTGACATAATTGGAGTTTGTGGAGCAAAGGACCACAGAGAGGGAAGCAAGCAGAAGAGGAGTTCCTGAAATGTACAAAGGGCTACACAGGGGCAGTTGGGTTTTTCTGTTTGGCTGAGAATTGAGCTGCCTCTGCACAAAGTGAGAATGCACAAAGCCAAGCAAAGAACAACTAGTGGAGAAAGCCACAACTGAAAAGCTAGAAGTGGACCAATTCCCAGAGTCTTATAGTCATCAGCAAAGATCGTGACTAAAGGGATATGTTTCTAGAAACATACAACCCACTAAGACTGAAGGATGAAGAAATAGAAAATCTGAACAGAGTGATAATGCATACAGTGATTGAGTCAGTTGAATAGCTGAGCTAACCTAGCTCAAAAACAAAATCTTTCTAGTCATGCCAGAAAATAAAACTTAAAAATGAGGTTTGAAAATACTAAGCTGATCTACATGCAACTGAACTTCCTGTTAAAAATCAAAATACTTAAACAGAACAAAATCCTGGTGCTCAACAAGTTAATATTCCAAATGTAACCCATAAGCAGGAGAAAAATTAGTCAAAATCACAGATGCAACAGCTAAAATAAGTAAAATGATGTGAAATCAGAGCTATTGGAAGAGATAAAATGAAATTAAAATATGTACTATATTAAAAAAGCATAAATTGGATGAAATAACAGAATGAAAAACTGAAAACAAATAGCAAGATTATAAACTAATGTAACAGCTATATAAATACATTAAATGTACAGTGTTCAGACTCTTCAGTTAAAAATGAAGATTTTAACAATGGATTAAAAAAGCAAACCCTAACTCTATATTGTTGTGGTAGGCAGAATAATGGCCTCCAAAGAGGTCTACATTCTAATCCCTGGAACCATGATTATGTTATATTATGTAGCAAAGAGGATATTATGATTGTATAATTTGAATTAAAGTTCCTAATTGAAGATAGATTATCCTGGATTATCCAGGAGGGCATAATGAATTCACAAATGTCCTTAAGTGGAAGAGGGAGGCCAGAGGAGAGTCAGAGGCAGAGAAATTGATGTGAAATTGGAAACATCAGAGTGATGCTCTGTGAAAAGGACATGGACGCCAGTTGCTGTCTTTGAATATGGAGAGAGAAGGTAATGAACCAAGAGACGTTGGTGGCCTCTGGAAAAGAAAGGGAAATGGATCTCTCTTGCAGCCTCCAGAACGGAATATAGCCTTACCTATACTTGAGTTCAGAGGCCTGTGTTGTACTTTTACCCAACACAAATAAGGTAATACATTTTTATTGTTCAAGCCACCAAGATTATATTTGTTACAACAGCAATGTGATAATAATACATCTATAAAACAACAATGACAGCAGCAACAGCAAAAACCTTTTAAAAAGGAGAAAAGGGAACTTTCATTTCCAATCGATATGGAGAAAAAGAGATTAGATTTACCCCTCACTTAATACAAATGAAAACAAACGATAAACATAATGTATGTGATAAAAGTTTTGAACACCTGACATCAGGCAATGAAGAGCATTCTCTGCAGTATGGAAAACAAATAAGGTGAGCCCAACAATTACACCTGCTTACTGTCTTGTAGGGGTTCCAGATAACTGAATCTCAAATATTTATCCAAAGAATTGAAATCAGTATCTTGAAAAGACATCTGTTCCTCCATGTTCATTGAAGCATTATTCACAATAATAATGATCAAGAATACTTACAGCAATAGAAAATTTTCTAGCACTCAAAAAAGTAAAACATACAATGTCTGGCAACCAACAAAAAAATTACAAAAATGTGTCAAAAGTAATCAAAATAGAACTAGAACTGACAAAGAGGTAGAATTAGCATATAAGGACATTAAAGCAGTTACCCTAAGTTACATTCGCATGCTGAAAATGGGACAGATATGCTGAATGCTGAAAAGACAAAACAGATGAAATCAATGATAAGTTAGATGAACAATATAAAGGCTAAGTTCAACAGTACATTACATATTGCAGAAGAAAGGATTAGTGAATCTGAAGATATCACAGAGGATGTATAGAGGACTTACAAAAGAAAGGAGGAGGAAAAATTCAGTAAAAAGCATCAGTAAGATCAGGGAAAGCTTCAAATGGCTTAATCATGATCAAATATATTGGGGTCAAGTAAAGCCTCTTCAGGATGTAATGCTGATTGAAAATGACTGGCCTAAGGAAAAACTGAATTTAGCTAATTATCAGTTATTTTCTATGCTTAGTAGTTCTGTACAAGTTCATCTGAACATAAAAGTGACTGTTGATCAAGAGAGGAAGCAAGGAATCAAATTAGTATAAAAATATAAAAATGTCATGGCTTTATAGAATGAATTTGTTGTTTCCTTAAGTGTATCCCTGCCCCATACCGACTCCCCCAAATGTTAAGCATATTCATGCTGATACTATTACTGTATCTGTAATATAAATGCTTCACTAGATATAGATGCTCAGAATAATTTGACCATTTGGCTGTAAGAGAACCTAGGCCATTGCATAGAGGCGGTGAACTGTGAAGGAAAGAGTTGATTCCATAAGCTGGGGTTGCTCAAATTTTGCACATTCCCTCATAAAGACCTGTGTTCACCACTGGTCCTTGGCTGATTCCTCAAAGTTTAGCTCTGACTCCATTGGGAGTGTTCTGCTAATACTCCTTGTGTGTCTGAGGTCTTGAGCCACACGGTACCAGTTTAATTAAATCGTTTATGCAAACAGGGCAATATATGGTGAATGCCTGTTTTTGTTCAGAGGCCTGGAGTCTGAGCAGCTGAGGCCAGTTACATGGGTGCTGCATGCCTACACGAGTGACTCCCAATCAAAACCATGGACCCCAAGGCTTTATATGAGCTTCCCTGATTGGCAATACCTCACACATGCCGTCATGCTCTGTTGCCGAGAGTGCATCTGTGAGACTCCATTGAGATTGGACGCTTGGAAGCTTGTCCCTGATTTCCCATGAGGATTTTCTCTTTGCTAATGTTATCATGTATCCTTCTGTTGTAAGAAACTGTAACCATGAATATAACAGCTTTTCTAAGTCCTGGGAGTCACTCTAGGAAATCATGACGGCTGATGGTGGTCTTGGAGACCCTTGACACAGTTAGCAACGAAAGCATAGATCAAATTCTGTAAAAACGATACAGAGTTGACTTGTCTATAAACAGAAGAGAAAGCTCAGAAATAAATGCTCTATACGTCTCACTTATTGTAGTATCCAAAACAGTATGGAACAAGTAAAGTATTCAGGTGGAAGATCTTATTATGGGTAGTGACTCATTTTATTCCTAATGCTCAGTATGTAGTTTTTATATCTTTTTTTTATGGCCACGTCTCCAAATCTCTGATACCTGCCCTCAGACATCTGATAGTTGCTCTCCATGCTTTACTGATGTTCTTCCCCCCCCAAAAAAAATATACTAATCTGTGTACTTTCCAGACCTGCAGGCTATGTCATCCACTGAACACCAGAAACCCAGTAGGCTTCTTTATGAGGTGGGAGAAATATTTTGACTTTTTCCCTGTTACCATATTATTTTCTTCTTCCCACTTTTTTCCTCCCACTTTTATGAGGGCTTTTCCTAAATGAATCTTTTATATTCCCTTCTTGCTGGCTCTCTCAATTAAATATGTAGGCCTCTCTTTGCATAGCACTTCTCATGCCAAATCATAATCTGCACTAATAACAGACTTAAAACAATCTATTTTCTTGTCTTATATATCTCTAGGTATGTTATAAATGTATGTGTGTGCTTGTTAGATATGATGTTTTTCATAACCAAAAAAAAAAAAAAAAACCACCTTAGCAGGTAATTACTTATATATGCAAAATAGGCAAAGACAGTGGCAGGCAATGTTGTTTGCTTACAAAAAACCCACCTACTACTCGTCTTTCTTTCTGGGAATGACTACCTCCCTCTGTAGATAGGAAAATGCCAGGCACTCACTTTCCTAGCTTTTGTTGAAGGTAGAAAACCAGATATGTGATTAAATGCAGGCCTATGTGAACATAGAGAATATGTTAGTGTCATATATTGTGTTTCTAGGGAAAGTTATAATTTCTTATAAAAGAAAGCAGTGCAAGAATAGAATTCCTCTCCTCTCATTTCTGTTTAGATATTTTTGACTCATTGGAAATGTTTGCTGGGTTCTGCTATAGTCATTTTGCAACATAAGGGGAACATGAAAAAAGAAGGTTACCTAAGGCCATGATACCAGTGTTTTGCTAAATGAACAATGGAGTCATCAACCTGTGGTTTCCTGTGTTAATGAAAAATAACCACTCATTGTTTTATGATAGCAAGCATACTAATGGATTCATAGAAAATATCATTCAGTCTTGAGACCAAAATGAAAATGATTATGTTTCACTTAATACTATATTAAATTTCATAATCAGTCACTAACATGTAATACAGCTACTAGGTTGTGTACATTGTCTACAAACTGAAGCTATACAGGTTAAAAAGATAATTGTTGCAATCAGTGTTAAAATTTTTTATGACAAATCTTATCTAAAGTAGAAATGAGATTTTTGAGGAAAATGCTTCTTCCTCACCTTTGATGGAATGACCTATATTATTGGTGAGGTTTGTAGAGGCACCAGGAATGCATCACCCAGCCACTTTATATTTTAGAAGCTGATATGCCTGGAAAACGTGCTTTCTTTCAGTCACTCAGGGTAATGAGGTGAGCTTAGAGATACGGCCTTGTCTATGGGAGAGGTATGTTTTAATCTAGTATGAATAACTCTTCTATATTCACTGTCTAATCCTGATATTCAGAAGATCACTTGACCTTATGAATAAATGTCCATTTTAAGAGGTTTTAATCTCCATCTCTATTATTTATGCCTTACTTTTCAATTAGTCTAAAACTAGCATGTAAAAGAATGGCCTTATTAGAAGAGTTCTCTCAAAATTCAACATGATAAATTAATAATGACCCATTCAATAATTAAGAAACATGGCATAGAAAACTGCTGCCAGTGCCCCACACATATCCCTTTGGCACTCTTCTAAGACTAGTAACTAGGGAAGGATTTTCTGAGAAGCCATGCACATCACAGAAATCCACTGCTAAGCTGAATCATTTTAGTCCACTTATTTTATTTTTCTTAAGACAGTTGGGGAATTGTACTCCTTTCTACCTGACTCTTTCACCAATAAAAATGGCTAGCTGGGTCAAAGTCACTTATCTTGTTCTCCATTGCATGTAAATTGAGGTGACCCACTCGATAAAGCACAGATATATTTGCATGATGCTCTAGCGGTTCTTGAAATCTTAATTTCCTGCTTACTCTCCCATGTCTGGTCTTTGCTGTGTGCCGCTGTGCTTTGACTTGAACTTTGTGTATGGGACTCTTAGAAAGGACCAACAACTTTTTTGCCAACTCTTTTTCTTTTTCCCTCCTTGGAAATGAATCAAAATTTGGTAGGAGCTAGCTGATGTTTCCTTCAGTCACTTCTCTTAAGCTTTATATTTTCCGGAAAATCCTTAAAAATGCTGACTTTCTAGTGGTACCTGTTTGTGGTGTTTCAATTCATTTTTTATACATAAATTCATTTTGGATAACTTCATTCGTTTTTCAGATAAATAATGATCACTTGGTCTCTAGGCATCATATTGAAAATATTCTCAGGTATTTTTTTTTAAGTTTTTATTTAAATTCCAGGTAGTGGGATGCCTGGGTGGCTCAGTCATTTAAGCGTCAGACTCTTGATTTTGGCTCTTGATTTTGGAGAGAGAGAAAGAGCAGGAGGGTGGGGGAGAGGGAGAGAGAGAGAATCTCAAGCAGACTCTGCATTGAGTGATAGCCCCATGCTGGGCTTGATCTTATGACCCTGAGATCATGACCTGAGCTATGGGGCTATCACTCAATGCAGAGTCTGCTTGAGATTCTCTCTCTCTCCCTCTCCCCCACCCTCCTGCTCTTTCTCTCTCTCCAAAATAAACAAATCTTTAAAAAAATAAATTCCAGTTAGTTAACATACAGAGTAATATTAGTTTCAGGTGTACAATATAGTGATTCAACACTTCCATACATCATGCCGTGCTCATCACAACAATTGCACTCCTCAATCCCCATCACCTATTTAACCCATCCTCCTACCCACCTCCCCTCTGGCAACAATCAGTTTGTTCTCCATAGTTAAGGGTTTCTTGGTTTGCCTCTCTCTTTTTTTTTTTTTCCTTTGCTCATTTGTTTTGTTTCTTAAATTCCACATATGAGTGAAATCATATATTTGTCTTTCTCTGACTTATTTTGCTGAATCCTCTGACATATTTTACTTAGCATAATATACTTTAGCTCCATTCATGTCCTTGCAAATTACAAGATTTCATTCTTTTTGATGGTTGAGTAATATTTCATACATATATGATATAAATAAATATAAATATAAATATAAATAAACACACAAACACACACTCACAAACACACCACATCTTCTTTCTCCATTCATCAGTTAATGGACATTTTAACTTTTTCCATATTTTGGCTCTTGTAGAAAATGCTGCTGTAACATCAGGGTACATGTATCCCTCTGAATTAGTATTTTTGTATTCCTTGGGTAAATAAAAAGATGGTAGGGTAGTTCTGTTTTAACTTTTTGTAGAACCCCCATACTGTTTTCCAGGATGGCTGTACCAGTTTGCATTCCCACCAATAGTGCAAGAGTATTCCCCTTTCTCAAAGTCCTGGCCAACACCTGTTGTCCCCTGCATTGATGATTTTAGCCATTCTGACAGGTGTGGGTGGTATCTCATTGTAGTTTTGATTTGTATTTCCATGATGATAAGTAATGTTGTGCATCTTTTCATGCATTTGTTAGTCATCTGGATGTCTTTGGAAAAATGTCTTTTCAGGTTTTCTGGCCATTTTTTTAATTGGATTATTTTTTTTTTTTTTTGAGTGTTGAGTTTGATAAGTTCTTTATGTATTTTGTATATAACCTTTTATCAGATATGTCATTTGCAAATATCTTCTCCCATTCTGTAGGTTGCCTTTTAGTTTTGTTGTTTGTTTCCTTTGCTGTGCAGAAGGTTTTTATTTTGATGAAGTCTCAATAGTTCATTTTTGCTTTCACTTCCCTTGCCTCAGGAGGCATATCTAGAAAGAAGTTTCTACGGCAGATGTCAAAGAGGTTACGGCCTGTGTTCTCTAGAATTTTGATGGATTCCTGTCTCACATTTAGGTCTTTCATCCATTTTGAATTTATTTTTGTGTATGGTGTAAGAAAGTGGTTCAGGGGGCGCCTGGGTGGCTCAGTCGTTAAGCGTCTGCCTTCGGCTCAGGTCATGGTCCCAGGGTCCTGGGATCGAGCCCCGCATCGGGCTCCCTGCTCAGCGGGAGGCCTGCTTCTCCCTCTCCCACTCCTCCTGCTTGTGTTCCCTCTCTCACTGTGTCTCTCTCTGTCAAATAAATAAATAAATAAATAAATAAAACAAAGAAAGTGGTTCAGGTTCATTCTTTTGCATGTTGCTGTCCAGTTTTCCCAACACCATTTGTTGACTGTCTTTCTTCCATAGGATATTCTTTCCTGCTTTGTCAAAGATTGGTTGACCATGTGGTTGTGGGTTTATTTCTGGGTTTTCTATTCTGTTCTATTGATCTGTGTGACTGTTTTTGTGACAGTACCATAGTGTCTTGATCACTACAGCTTTGTCACATAACTTGAAGTCTAGAATTGTGATGCCTCCAGCTTTGCTTTTCTATTTCAAGATTGCTTTCACTATTTGGGGTCTTTTGTAGTTCCATACACAATTTGGATTGTTTGTTTTTGCTCTGTAAAAAATGCTGTTGGTATTTTGATAGGTATTGCATTAAATATGTAGATTACTTTGGGTATTATCGCAATGGGGAAAAACTGTGAACTTTTTCTCTATAGTCAGGAACAAGACAAGGATGTCCATTCTCACCACTGTTATTTGTACTAGAAGTCCTAGCCACAATTATAAGACAACAAAAAGCAATAAAAGGCATCCAAATCGTCAAGGAAGAAGTCAAACTTTCACTATTTCCCAATGACATGATACTCTATATAGAAAACCCAAAAGACTCCACCAAAAAAATTTGCTAGAACTGGTACATGAATTCAGTAAAGTCACAGTGTACAAAATCAATGTACAGAAATCTGTTGAATTTCTATACACCAATAATGAAGCAGCAGAAAGAGAAATCAAGGAATCAATCCCATTTATAATTGCAACAAAAAGCATAAGATACCTAGGAATAAACCTAAACAAAGAGGTAAAAGATCTGTACTCTGATAATTATGAAACACTGATGAAAGAAATTGAAGATGACAAAAAGAAATGGAAAAAACATTTCATACTCATGGATTGGAAGAACAAATACTGTTAAGATATCTAAGCTTGTATAAATTTCTAGCCACAGTGTAGTCAGGACCCTTCTTTAGTTTCCAAGATTTTCTCTACAAACTAAATCATGAAACAGGATTTAGGATAGATAATTAGTTAGGTCCAGTTGGTTGGTTGAGAGGTACTGAATTTCTTTAAGTTCTTAGAGAACATATGTTAAACAATTATTAGCTCTTAGGAAACAATTGGAGAATTACTTATTCATCTTTTGAAATTTATTTATTGAATATTAATTGTGTGTAAAGTATGTTTCTGGGTACTTGGACTACATCACTGAGCAAAACAGACAAAGATCCTGCACTCATCAAAATGGATTCACTTTATAGAAGAGTTAGATAACAGCAAATAATCATAATGCACAAGTAAACTTAAATTAGTAGATGATGAAATCTATAGGTAAAAATAAAAAGTAGAGCCAGATAAGGGGGATCTAGAAGAAGTGAAAGAGGATTCAGGGTAGAGGGGACTTCTATTTTATTTTATTTTTTTTATTTTTTCAGATAACATTGGATAATTCTCTTTACTTTTAAGTTTTATTTAAATTCTAGTTAGTTAACATATAGTGTGATACTGGTTTCAGGAGTAGAATTTAGTGATTCTTCACTTACATATAATACCCAGTCCTCATTACAAGTGCCCTCCTTAATACTAGAGGGAACTTTTAAATGAGGTTATTAGGTCTGTTTTTATTTTGCTAAAGGAAATTCAGGTCAGTGAATTAGTGGAAAAACTATGTAAATTTATGACTCATCTGAAGAAATAAGATTTCCCCATCTCAATATCTCAGCAGTTATATGGATTCATAGTCAATTGACTTTACTCGGTTCCTACTCTTCGCCAAATTTTAGTGCAAAGTGTGATCACTAATAATATGTTGATTAAACAACAGTGCTATGAAACTATTATTGTGCGGGACACTCTGAGGCCTAGAAAGGTTAAGTGAATTGCTTAGGACCCAAATGAAGATTTATCTGAGGAAGGAAAGATGCTGGTGTGCTAGAGAGACAGTGGCCATTTAGTGAGGTGATTTGACAAAAAATTTCTAATTGGACCCATAATTGCTTATCTTTCTCTTTCTTCAAAATTGAACCTTGGAAATCAATAGATTTATAAAGGAAACTTTAATTTTAGTTGTTTTCTTTTTATGTGTTGAGTATAGTTTTCTAATTCAAAGTCCATTTAAGTTCACTGTCTCATCACAGATGTTGCTTAGATTCCATTACTTCATTCCATATCAAAAAATAACCACTCAGAGTTCATTGATTGTTGGAATGGAATATTGCTTCCAAAAAATCTAAACTAATAGGTACAGAAACTAGAGTAGTACAGCACATTAGAAAAAAAAAAAAAAAGCTAATTTGTTGCATGTTTATATGCATACATAGTGGTTGGGTAGACTTTGAAAGAATCCTGTTTCTGTTCCAGAGAGGTAAAATTCTTCAGGTCTAAAAGAGCCATTTAAGGGTGCCTGGGTGGCTCAGTTGGTTAAGTGACTGCCTTCGGCTCAGGTCATGATCCTGGAGTCCTGGGATCGAGTCCCGCATCGGGCTCCCTGCTCAGTGGGGGGTCTGCTTCTCCCTCTGGCCCTCTTCCCTCTCGTGCTCTCTGTCTCTCATTCTCTCTCTCTCAAATAAATAAATAAAATCTTAAAAAAAAAAAAAATTAAAAAAATAAATAAATAAAAGAGCCATTTAAGGACATGTTACATTAAGTAGCAAGAAGAAATGAGACAGCACTTTCAATGCTTTGCTTGGAAGTCCCCTTAGCTAGATCACCAAGTTCATTAGGCATATTTTAAACTTTCACACAACTGCAGGCAGCAGTTTAATTAAGCTCTTTGCCACTTCATCACAAAGGGATCACCCTTTTTTTTTTCTTTTTTTAGTTTCTGATGACATTTCCCCTACTTCCTTTTTAGCCATTTTGATTGCTTCCTTTTTAGATAGCATCCTCAAAATCAGATTTCTACTAACAGTCTGTTTAAGTCAACTTAGGTTTCCTCTTACATGATTCTCAATATCCCTCTTGCCTTCACTTACATTTTTAGGCATTTGTTATGGGGGCACTTCACTTCCACTTACCTACTTCTCTATCACCATTATCCCCCAGAATTGCAGCTTCAAATAACAAGCATTTATTGTCTCATAATTCCTGTAGGTTAGGAATCTGGGCCTGAGTTGGCAGGGCTTAGTGCTGGTTTAGGATCTCTGACAAGGCTGCAAGTATCCTAAGACACCACTGGTGGAGAAATCACAACCAGACTTATTTACATGGCTGCTGATAGGCCTTGGTTCCTTGATAGCCATTGGTCAGTGATACCAGTTTCTTGCCGCATAAGCCTCTTCTTCAACCAGCTCACAACATATCAGCAGGCTTTCCTGAGAACTACTGAGGGAGCGAAAAAGAGAAAGGGTTAGCATGATAGAAGTCACAGTATTATTGTAACCTAATGTCAGAAATGGCATTCCATCACTTTTGCCATATTCTGTTTCTTAGAAATAGGTCCCTAGGCACAGTTTGCATCCTAAGGGAAGAGATTACATTAGAAATCCTCCCCTGCAGTTGGGGGTCATTGGGAGCTATCTGCTAGGCTGCCTGTCACAAATACTTTCAGATAATTAGCAGACTTTGTATATTGTACCAGCAAGTAAGTTACATACAGAAAAAAATAAACAAGAATGTGATATGTGGACCAAGAGAGTACTCCACTAGAAATTCTCATAAGTAGATGTCATAGTGCATGCAAATTGAGGAAATTGCATTTTGTGGATTAGAGGTTACCAAGGAAAATGGATGGTTGAAGGCTTTCCAGTTGGACACATTCTCTGGTTTGAGTTTTTCTGTCGGTCTGTCTGTTTTTTCCCACTCTCTCTACTTTAATTAAAAAAAAAAAAAATCCTATTTTCCAAATATACAGTCTTCAAGTTTATTGACTCTTTATTCTAAATATCTAATGTGCTGTTATGCTTACCTATTTTTTATTTTAGAGATTACATTTAATGATATATTTTATGAGTATCCATACATCCCCTAAATTCCCGATCTACAATTTTAATTGTATTTCATACATTGTATGTAAAAGTTCATTGGAAACGGAAACATAATTGTGTTTTATTTTCCAGAAAGCTTAGGCCCTTTCATCTCTGGGTGTTAGTGTGTGTGTGGATGGAAGAGGGTACTAATCATTTTCACTCCTTCTACAGTCAAGGTCAGCTGGTTCGGGATTTCAAATTTAATTAGATACAGTTCCCTTGTAATTATACCAACTCCCAATCCCTCAGTGATGGCCTTTATAATCCCGTTAGTAATTAATTTGGAAGAGTGTTACCTGCCCTTTCCCCCTCCTTACTAGGTGCTCTTTTGCAGCTTTTTATTATTATTATTATTTTTTTTTTTTTTAATGTGGTTGGGATAGAGATTATTGGACCAAGGAGTCTGCTCTTGTGTTTGGGGCTTTTACAGACTGCACTCAATTTTACAATTCCATAATGAGATCCAAGACCTGCTTGATTCCCTTCATCCCTGTGTAGTTACTCAGTCCATGGTACACTGCCCACCTTTCCACTCCGTATGTGGTACACAACTTTAGGACCCTCTGATCTTCTATAAGGAAGAGCTCTCTAGAATTTAATTATCTCTCTTTAGAATTTAATTCATTAAGGCTTCCTTGCTCTTGTTTTCTACTTCCTTTGATAGCCTTTCAAAGTATGGCTTTTATTTTGTCAAATTACTCGTGTTATAAGAACACAGGCCTTACATGTCATTTTCTGTCATCCTTGGAAATGGAATTTCAGAACAGTAGAATACAAAAAATAGTTATTGTATATTCTTTTAAAAGATTTAGTTGAACGTCTACAGGTTTTACTAGAATTCATCTAGTTAGACTTTCACAGTATTTCTAATATTTTGTGGTTATAATTTTATGTTAAACATTTTTATAATTCACTTTAAGTTGTCAATCCCCTTTTGACTGACCTTGAGTAATTAAATGATCATTTATATACCATCAGAAAATAACTAATATTAGGGGCGCCTGGGTGGCTCAGTCTTTAAGCATCTGCCTTTGGCTCAGGTCATGATCCCAGGGTCCTGGGATCGAGCCCCACATCAGGCTCCCTGCTCCGCGGGAAGCCTGTTTTTCCTCTCCCACTCCCCCTGCTTGTGTTCCCTCTCTCGCTGTGTCTCTCTCTGTCAAATAAATAAATAAAATCTTAAAAAAAAAAAGAAAGAAAATAACTAATATTGTATTGAATTAGAGTATATACAAAAATATTGACTTTTCATAAATTTTTTTATATTCCATAAAATTTCTTGGATTTCTTAGCCACCATTTCATTCATTAAATTCTTCTTAATTTATAGAATTATAGAATTGGTAGAAAAGCTAGTAGCATCTACACCAATCACTTCATTCTTCAAATTATAAAACTAAGACCTAGAAATTACAGCTCTTATATGTGCATCTATTCATTAATGTGTTTTTTCTCAAAATTCTTTTCTAATATATCCCATTATTTGGACCCCTGTTCACTGGTTTCTTTACAAACCTAGGAATTACCACTACCCAGTAAGATTTACAAAGTCTGCTTTTTCATCTTTAGGTCTCTTGTGTGATACGTGAAGCTCACAGTAATAACTAGCTACTCAATTTACCTGGTCTATTCTCAGGAGATGCACAGAGTATAAACACTAACTCTTCCTCTAACGCTACCTCATTTTTAAATGTGACTTGATTATATTTCACTTACTATGATAGCAAATAGCAATCTGCATTTAATTGCTTTAAGTCTGCATAGTAAAATGATGTAACTCAATTCAGGAGGGCTGGTAGCCCTCCAAAAGTAGGCCTTGGAAAACACAAGTCAGAAAAAAATGTCATTTATTCATTCTTTATAATAGGCTAGGAAAGCCCTCCTTTCATTGCACTGACATTTTACTAATAAACATCTTTATTTTTTAAGATAACCAAAGCCATGGATAAAAGTAAAGGTATCTTGATTTGATCTATCATTTGTTATAATGCTATTCATATGGATGGGATTTATTATCATAAATGAATACATGTTTCCTTAAGGACATATTTATTACTTTAAGCATGTACATAGATGATTTTTTTCCAAGTCTGACTTGCTTAATTTTTTGTTCTTAAAATTTTTCAATTTTATTAAGGTATAATTAACAAATATATTTCTAAGATATTTAATGCAATGATGATTTGATAAAGCTAAAAATTGTGAAGAGATTTCCCCATTGAGTTCATTAACATGTCTCCTACTATATATATGAGAATTTAAGATCTCTCTTAGCAAAGTTCTCTTTTCTTTAAAGGTTTATTTAAATAAATAAATAAATAAATAAATAAATAAATAATTGAGAGAGAGAAAGAGAGTGTGTGTGCTAATGTGGGGAGGGGTAAAGGGAGAGAATCTTGAAGCAGACTCCCTACTGAGCATGGAGTCTGACTTGGGCCTCGATCCCATGACCCATGAGATCATGACTTGAGCAGAAACCAAGAGTCCTGAGCTACCCAGCTAACTGACTGAGCTACCCAGGTGCCCCTTTCTTAACAAATTTCAATTTGCTAATATAATGGTGTTATCAACTATAGTTATATTATACATTAGATCCTCACTCTATTCATCTTATAACTGAAAATGTATACCCTTTTACCCCCTCTCCCTGTTTTCCCTACCCAGTCTCCTCCTTAGCAACCACTTTTTTATTCTCTGTTTCTATGATTCTGATTTTTTTTTTTTTTTTTTTTTAAGATTTCGGACATAGGTGATACTGTGTGCCCTATTTGTCATTCTCTGACTGGCTTACCTCTCTTACTCATAAAGCCCTCCAGATTCATCTATGATCTATTTTGTCTCAAATGACAGGATTTCCTTCTTTAAAAGCTGAATAATATTTCATTGTGTATTTTCTCTATTCACTCATCCATGATGGACACCTAGATTGTTTTCATACCTTGTTTATCGTGAATGATGGTGCTGTGAATACGGGAATATAATATATCTTAGAGATAATGATGCCATTTCCATTGGGTATATGCTCAGACATGGAATTGCTGGATCATATGAAAGATCTGTTTTTAATTTGCTGAGAAGACTCCATACTGTTTTCCTTAGTGGCTGTACCAGTTTACATTCTCATCAACAGTGCATAATGGTTCCCCTTTCTCCACATCCCCATTAACATTTGTTATTTCTTGTCTTTTTGATAATAGCCATCTTAATACTTGTGAGATGATAACTCATCATGGTTTCGATTTGCATTTTCCTGATGATTAGTAATGTTGAACTATTTTCATGTACCGGTTGGCTATTTGTATGTCTTCTTTGGAAGTAAGCTATTTATTTCCTCTGCCTAATTTTGTAAATAAAGTATAATTAACATATAGTGTTAATAATTTCAGATGTACAACATAATGAGTCCACAATTCTCTGTATTACTCAGTGCTCATCACAATAAGAGTACTCAGTCTCCTTTATCTATTTCACCCATCCCCCTAATATTCTTCCCTCTGGCAACCACCAGTGTTCTGTATTTAAGAGTCTATTTTCTTCTTTGTCTCTTTTTTCCTTTGCTCATTTGTTTTGTTTCTTAAATTCCACATATGAGTGAAATCATATTTGTCTTTCTCTGACTGCCTTATTTCACTTAGCATTATACCTCTGTGTTCATCCATGTTGTTTCAGGTGGCAAGATTTCATTCTTTTATTATGGCTAAGTAATATTCCATTGGGTATATATACCAATATATACCACATCTTCCTTAGCCATTCATCTGTGGGTGGACACTGGGATTGCTTTCATGTCTTGGCTATTGTAAATAATGCTGCAGTAAATAAATAAAATAAATAGGGGAGCATATATCTTTTCTTTTTTTTTTTTTTTTTTTTTTTTTTTAAAGATTTTATTTATTTATTTGACAGAGAGAGACACAGTGAGAGAGGGAACACAAGCAAGGGGGAGTGGGAGAGGGAGAAGCAGGCTTCCCGCGGAGCAGAGAGCCCGATATGGGACTCGATCCCAGGACCCTGGGACCATGACCTGAGCCGAAGGCAGTTGCTTAACAACTGAGCCACCCAGGCGCCCCTAGAGCATATATCTTTTCAAGTTAGACTTTTCATTTTCTTTGGATAAATCCCAGTGTGGAATTACTGGATCATATGGTAATTCTGTTTTTAATTTTTTAAGGACCCTCCATGCTGTTTTCCAGAGTAGCTGAACAAATTTACAATCCTACCAACAGTGCATGAGGGTTCCTTTTTCTCGACATTCTTGCCAAAAGTTGTTATTATGTGTCTTTTTGATTCTAGTCATTCTGACAGGTGTAAGATTATATTTCATTATAGTTTTGATTTGCATTTCCCTGATTAGTGATGTTGAACATCTTTTCACATGTCTTTTGGCCATTTGTATGTCTTTTTAAGAAAAATGTCTATTCACGTCCTCTGCCCATTTTTAACTGAATAATAATTATTATTTTTAGTGTTGAGTTGTATGAGTACTTTATATATTGTGGATATTAACCTCTTGTCAGATACGTAATTTCAAAATATTTTCTGTTATTTTATAGTTTGCTTTTCATTTTGTTGATGGTTTCCTTTGTTGTATAGAAGATTTTTATCCCCACTTGTTTATTTTTGCTTTTGTTATTTTTACTTTTGGTGTCAAGTCAAAAATCATTGCAATGACCAAAGTCAGGGTGTTTATTCACTATGTTTTCTCCTAGGAGTTTCACAGTTTCAGGTCTTACATTCAAGTGTTTAATACATTTTGAGTTGATTTTGATGTATGGTTATAAGATAGTGGTCCACTCTCATCCTCTTGCATATGGCTGCCCATTTTTCCGAAACACCATTTATTGAAGGGGCTATCCTTTCTGCATTGTATAATTTTGGCTCCTTTGTCATAAGTTAATTGACCACATATGTTTGGGCTTATTTCTGGGCTATTGAGTTTTGTTCCATTGATTTATGTATCTGTTCTTATGCCAATACCATACTGTTTGGATTATTGTAGTTTTGTAATATAGTTTGAAATCAGGAAATATGATGACTTTAGCTTTGTTCTTCTTTCTCAAGATTGCTTTGCCTGTTTGAGGTCTTTTACAAATTTTGGGTTTGTTTGTTCTATTTCTGTGAAAAATGACATTGGAATTCTGATAGGGATTTTGCATTGAATCTGTAGACTGCTTTGGGTAGTATAAACATTTTAAAGACTTTATTTATTTCTTTTAGAGAGGGAGAGCAAGTGTGAGTCGGGAGGAGGAGCAAAGAGGGAGAGAGTGGGAGGGGGAAGGAATTATACTGTGGGAAATAATTGGCATACTTTATAAGTTTAATGAGTACAGTTAGCTGAACCTATTGTGTTATTCATTTTACACTATATGTAAATCAAAGCATTATTCTCTACTCAGATATGATTAATTAATGGTTTTCATTTTAATGACATTTTTTCTTTCTTCCTTTTTTTCTCATTGTTTTAAATTTTATTTTATTATGTTATGTTAATCACCATACATTACAGCATAGTTTTTGATGTAGTGTTCCATGATTCATTGTTTGCATGTAACACCCAGTGCTCCATTCAATACGTGCCCTCTTTAATACCCATCACCAGGCTAACCCATCCCCCCAGCCTCCTCCCCTCTGGAACCCTCAGTTTGTTTTTCAGAGTCCATCGTCTCTCATGGTTCATCTCCCCCTCTGATTTCCCCCCCTTCATTTGTCCCTTCCTACTATTCTTCTTCTTCTTTTTTTTTTTTAACATGTAATAGATTATTTGTTTCAGAGGTACAGGTTTGTGGTTCAACAGTCTTACACAATTCACAGTGCTCACCATAGCACATACCCTCCCCAGTGTGTATCACCTAGCCACCCCATCCCTCCCACCCCCCCACCACTCCAGCAATGCTCAGTTTGTTCCCTGAGATTAAGAATTCCTCATATCAGTGAGATCATATGATACATGTCTTTCTCTGATTGACTTATTTCGCTTAGCATAATACCTTCTAGTTCCATCCACGTCATAGCAAATGTTAAGATTCCTTTTTTTTAATCCTTGTTATCTTCTTGTAACCAAAACACTGAAAGAAGGCCAGTGTGCCATTGTAGTAACTAAAAATACTGTAAAGAATTTCAATTAATAATATTAGCAATAATATAATGTTAACTATGGATAACAAACTCTACTAAATATTGTGAGTGTGTGTGTACTTATTTAATCCTCATAATATAATCTCTAAGGTAAATTATACTACTTTTTTTTTTAAAGATTTTATTTATTTACTTGAGACAGACAGGGCAAGACAGAGAAAGAGCACGAGCAGGTTGCAGAGGGAGAGGGAGAAGCAGACTCCCTGCTGAGCAGGGACCCCCCAACGTGGGGCTTGATCCCACGACCCCGAGACGATGACCTGAGCCTAAGGCAGACACCCAACCGACTGAGCCACCCAGCAACCCCAAAATCATACTACTTTATCCCGGTTTTATAGATAAGTAAATGAGGGCAGCATCATTAATCCAAGGTTATACAACTAGTATTTAGCACAGCAGATAGTGAAACCTAGGCCTTCAGTGTTCAAGGTCCACTTCATTAAAACAGAAATACGGATCCATACACACTGAGGCCTGAGCTACTCACCAGGTCCTAGGCACCATGTGCACATTAACATATTTAACCTGCATAAATACCCTGAGGTTAGTTATTCTCATTATGTGCATAAGGAATTAAGTGCACAGTAATTAAGTTAACTTATCAGAATTCATAGGGAGCAATATTAGAATTGAAATTTATACTTATTATTCTATGGCTTCAAATTCCAAAGTATTCAGAGATGTTATGTCCTGGTACAAGTGCTGGCTTATCCCAGTTATTCCAACTTAATTGTTCACACTCTCTCCTTTCAATCTCATAGGTATTTCAATTTACCTGACAAATTATGGTTATCCTATTACTATCTCATCATACTGACTCTTAGTTTGAAGCCCCTACACTGCCCACCTTGAGTCATATTTCAGGACTATCACCAGGAGATGACATTATGCTGGTCTCTATAGTGGAAGCTGTCTTACTAGTCCCATCCCCCCATGAAAGCTCTCTTCATAATTGACTACTTTTATGGTTGTGCCATTAGATCTTCTCTGGCCTTATGTATGTCAGATTATTTCTTGAAGGGAAAATATCCCCCTGTCATCTGAAATAATTCTTTTACAAACATATAGTCACCATGAGAAAATTCATTTATCATGTACAAATTGCTGACTTAAAGGTGGCCTTTCAGTCCTGTCTGGGATAAGAGCAGACACCCCATCTTCCCCTTTTGATCATTGTGAGGTTATTACTATCAAATATTTGGTGAATACTTAGCTATTTCCATCAAACAGCCCGGACTGTATACTTCATCAAAAAGTATCATATGAATCAACATGACAGTCCATAATAAAGATGATCTCAGTCAATATATTTCCATTATAAAAAACATTTCAAATCAGTGGGGGGTTGATAGGAATGCCAAGGACCCAAATTAGTATCACTAATTGGATGGTCATACCAAGAAAGAGAAGAAATGACAGTATTGTCTTCTTTCAAACTAAATGGAAATGCTATGTAAACATTTTTTTTTTTTCCTGAGATGCAGAAAGCACTTTTGTTATTAGGTAGAACTGGGTCAGTTCCAAACTCCAGCTCTGATGCTCACTACCTGGGGCAACTGTGCTATACACATCTACTGTGACTCTGTTTCCTTACATACAAGAGATGAATAAAAATAGTAATTATCTCATAGAGTTGTTGAATATTAAATTAGATAATGCATGCCTAACTGCTGTCATATAGTAGATGCTTAATGCATTACTTTGATTTTGAAAAGATAAATTTTCAAAATGGAAATCTCAACCAACCTATTATGACTTTTAAGATAATTAAATATGAATATAAGTCAATGAACATTTTAAACTAGTGTCAGCACATTAAAAATTGTTAACATAGAATTTATTAATTAGTTTGAAAAGTCAAAGTAAATATTCATATAGTTAATTATTTTTTGTTGTCATTCCAAAATTTGCAGGATGACAAAAATACTTTTCTTCAAAAACAAGCTCAATATTTAGTCATTTTTCTTGGTTCTTAAGTGGTATCAAAGACCAGTGAAAATAAAGAATGCTAGAAGAAAAATTAACTACCATTCACAAGTGTGGCTTTGAGAATGTGAGTCTCCATTCTGGAGAGCCCGTTTTAGTGACAGAATTTGGCCAGTCCATGAGCTTTAGCTTTTATTTAAGAAAAAATGAAATGGATGACCCAGGGATACTATCACTCTGTGAAGATAATCATTAAACAATTCATGGGAGAGTAACCTCATAAGGTCAGTGATATGCTCATCCCAGATTTCTTCACATCAGTGCACAGAATTGGGAGGTAATTGACCAAGTTACTGCTGTCCTTTTAACACTGAAGATTTGTTGATTGTTAGTTGATAGTGAAAATGACATTATTGTAATACCTTGTCCCTCACATTATCACCCTGTGCATGCAAAGTGATGGTTTTATATTAGATCAGGTCTTGGACCTTGAACAAAGATGAAAAGAAGTTTTACAGATCCAGTGAAATTCTTCGGCTTTTAGAAAATGAATTATAGTTTTTACTAGAAAAGGGTATTAAGCTAAAAGCTTTCAGGCGAGCAATGTATTTCAAAGGGCAAAAGAGCTGCTGAGGTCTCCTGTGCCTCTTTTTCTTACTTCTATTAAATATTTTATCACTCTAGAAAACACCTTAGAGCTTGTGACTTCTGACGAAGGTCCTAAAATGCAATAACACCAATGTGCTGCAAAGACGATTCCCATTTTTATCTGTCTACGTTGAAGCTCCAGCCTCTAAACAATGATCCTCACAGAGGATGTATCTGTTTTTCAAGGTGTATTTCACCTCACATACTAGTAATTAGGTAAAAGTCTTTGTATTGAAGTTGTTTTATAGGTAAGCATCACATTAAAATAGCTTCTAGGTGTTAAAAAAAAAAAAAAAAAAAGCACCTGAGGAGGAAAATAAATTGATTTTATTCTGATATTACTGCAATCGGGGAGGGAGACTGAACTTGACTTCACTAAGAAAAAAAAAATAATAAGCCTGGTGTTGGGGTAGAAAATTTAGCACTGAGGCAAGCTAATGAAAAAGTATTGGAGGACATTTAGGTGGGGCATTGGGGAATGGTTAATCAATGGATGTGTTATTCCTGAGCTTGCAGATGTTTTTCCCTGTGATTAGGCCATCTGTGTTTGCTGATTTACACCCATAGAAATTAAACCCCTACATCTCTCAGAGGCTGGGAGATAGAGGTGCTATCTCTGTCCATGTTTACATTTCAAAGAGGTAGTTCCCAGGTCCTTAGGAAAGACATTTTCTGTGTTGTAAAACTGGCAAAAGGCTGAGAGATTTACATATATTTCACTGAGGCAGAGAAAGAATTCACAATTACAAATGTTCTAAAGTAAATGCTCTAAGAAAAGAGGTCAGGGACCTACTGTCTCTATCTAAAAGGAAAAGATCCTGTCTAAAGTTTTGTCAAGCTGAGAGGCATATTAAGGCTGTCTTGGTCATTGGTTACTATTAATCTGCAAGGAAACATTATAGACTATTCAATACAAATGAAATAAACATACTTAATGTTAATCACTGTGCCAAAGAATATTAATAAATATTAATGTCTACCACTTATTTAAGGCTTTCTATTACAGGACAGGGACATTAAAGTTTATAGTCCTTAAAAAAATATTTTTTGAAAGAGATATTATGTCACAGGAGAGAACAATTGAGTCTGAGGAAAACTAATTGCCTAGGTTAGTCATTTGAATACGTGACTAGACTGAAGTTAACCCCAGATCTCCCCAGAAGATATAAGTTTTGGAATCAACCCTGGATTGAGTCATAACTTTGCGGATAACAGCTCTATGACTTCATTTAGCTTACTTCTCTTTCTTGGTCCTTACCTGTATGGGCCAACCCTAGTGTTTGCTTCATAGGGTAAGTATGAACATTACATGAGACATAGCAAAGGAAATTTTTTAGTAAAAAGACTAGCATGTAGTTAAGTGTCCTTTAAAGGTTAATTATTACTCTAAATTCTGTGTTCTCACTTTGCCATACTATCTCCTAAGGGATAGTATTTTGAGAATTTCAGAATGAATTATATGTGAATCATTATTGTAGGTATCAATTACTTACATTTTCTTGTACTGAATTTTTAACAAGTGTATGCATTTTTTTGATTAACATGTTTTGATTATGAGTTCTGTTATTTTTTATTGATGGAAACAAACTTTTATTTCAGTACAAAACAAAGTAAAATACAGGCCCATGGAAACAGTACTGTTTTTTACTACCTTCTTATAAAGTAGCAATGTGCTAGAATGGTTCAGCACACAAGCTAGATACTTGGATTCATATTCAGGCTCCAAGACTAGTGGGAGACTAAAGGCAATCTCTACAACTCTTAGTCATCTTTATTGTCTGTAAAGCAGGAATGATGACAATAGTTCTCATTGTTCTTGTGAGGATGGAATGAGAAAATCAAATGCACTTAGAATAGTCACAGGCACAGAGTATGCCTTTTCATAGCTGAGAGCTATCATTGTCATTACTTAATTATTATTGCACATTTTTTTTTTTTCTGAATCTCGGTAGCACAAATTATACTCCTGGAATTCCATTATAGAAACAAATAATAGAAAATTGTAAGGAAAATTATTTCACATTATATGAATACCTTTAATTCTTACCTAAACAAAAAATAACAACAGCAACTACCCAGCTGGCAAAGTTCAAATCTTTCCCCATCCTGTCTTCCAAACTCAGACTAACTAGTTTAAAGACATGGGTAAAAAGTATTTGGATCAAAGGAAAGAAGAAATCATTCAGTAAGAACATGAAACTTAAATTTACATGCTGACTTTCTCTTTGAAAACTCTAGTGGGAAATAAAAAGCAACAATTTTAATGGTTAAAATATATGTATACACTCATAAATATGTGCATATGCACACATATACATATATATATAGACAGACTTTTAAATGGACAAAATACTTTTAGATATATGCCAACAATTTTTAATTAATTGAAATAAGTGATAGACATTAATACTCACGTAGGATGTTCCACTTCTAGTTAGCCTGCTTATAGCTTTCCTATCCCAATGGCTTCCAAGCTTTAGGACATACCTGAAGATTTCTATTTTTTCTAAATGTTTCCCATTCCATTGCCTGATTTTGAGGCTGTACCAAACACAAGTGATGGTGACTAACTCCCTTACGATAGCAAGTTCTGAATAAATAGACTTTCTTATTCTCATGTGGTTATTCTTTTTTCCACAGATAATGGAAGTCCCACTAAGACTCACCCAGTCTGCACTGCCTGTGACCACAGACCCCAGCCCTCCACCAAGTGCAGTACTCACAGAGGTCCCTTGTCCTTTCAGCTGCGAAGATGTGGTAAGTCAGCATGGGAGTCTGAACTCCACTCTCTTTCCATTGTGTTCCTGGGCTATTAACTCTTTGGTTTGATGCCTGGATATTTTTGTTGGTTCCCATTTCTTTGGCATCCTTGATGGAAGCAGGCCATTCTTTCTCATCCCTCCTTGTTTAAGAAATAATTCATGAACACATTTGTAGAATAAGCCAATTTTGCATTCTGAATTGCCTACAAATATGCCTGCTCTTTGCCTTCTACTTTGAATCATTTTTTAAAACAGCTTACTGATTTCCTTAATAATTAATAAGTAAAATGGAATGGTTGACATATATGTGTCTGAATCATGAATTTACTCTTTAAGATTATTTTGACATTGCATATATATAGTATGAATGAAAATTTATATAAAATTATGTATTTTAAGTTATCCTCCGTTGTGGATATCTTTATGTTTAAACATATACATGGTGAGAAGTTTCATTAAGCTTTAAGGCCATTTGAAGAAATTAAGTATCAGGGTTTTCTAGTTGATAAAAACAAGAAAAATTAAAAATTAAAAAAGTCCATTAAAATAGTTTTACTTTATATTTGAAAATATTTCTTTCCATGATTCAAGAATTACACATGAGATTCACAAGGTAAGTGTATAATATGTTTAATGTACTGGATCATTTATTTTAATTTGCAAATATTGCAAGGTATAATGCTAATTTTCAAATGGGTTATCCTGCATCATTTCTTCTTATTTGATCCAGTTAAGTTGCTGGCTTAATATCTAGTTGTTTTGTGGTTGGTGTGAATATAGTGGCTGCTTTTAGATTTTAGTTCCTAGAGATGCAGATGGATATGACTTAGTCACAGAATATCATATTTTCAGCAAACACTAAGGAAACATAGAAATATCCAATATACAACCTGACAACATAAAGAAGGTAAACATTTGTTGTTGCTTTGTACTCTTGGTTGAGGCTAAACAGGTTTTATGTGACTCTCTTTAGAAAAGTATGAAAATCACAATAATTCTCTATAATCTTAAAGTGTTGAAAGCATAAAGCTAAAAAGGTACAGTAGGTGTTTTCTCAACCAGATATTTAAAATGTATTTTTTTTATATTTAATATCAGTTTTGTTACCATAGGGACAAAGCCCAGTTCCCAAAAGAAAAGGAAAATTGCTTGTTTTCTTGGAAAAAAGAAAATCAGAGAATGATGATAATTTGTCCATTCTAATAGGAACCATGGCTATAGATTGGGATAAAGAGGATACATGAAGAAGAATGTTTTATCAGAAAGTATTATAGGAAGAATGTATAGATGAGTTTGTTAATAGAGTCAGCGAGAATAAAGGAGAAGAATTGTGACACAGAAAGTCAAATACTTCCTGTCTAGCCCCAGCACTATTCTGTAGTTGTTGGAGGACACTGAAAAAAAGACGATAAAAATTACAATAAAAGGCTGTTGATGGCCCCTAGGTATACTTTACAAATTCTAATTTGTTGTTGTTCACTGAACTGTTTCATTCTTTAAATAACCCACACATTCTATTTACTCTATAACCAAATGACAACCAAAGGCCTTTTGTACATGTGCACATTTAGGGAAGAGAGTACATTTCCCACAGTGTTTGGATATATTTTTTTTAAGACGTTGAAATGTAATAAAATTAAAAAAACAAAAAAACAAAACAAGAAAAAGCAAAATAGCTGAAGCTTGTTATGTCTCTGCTGTATTTCCATACCGTACAACTTTGATTTTTAATTCTACAATCTGCTGGTTATAAGTTTGGCTTAGTGACGACTACTGAGATACTATCATATGTATTTTTCCTTGTTTTTCATCCCTTTGATATTGTGATTTTAATTCATTTGTGGTAAGATATGTGTTCTTAAACATGATTTAAGAAATTTTTAAAAATAAAAATATTTTAATATAAAGAAAATTTAATATAAAGAAATTTTTCACAATTCTTTGCATAATATTATGATTATCCATGTTCCTGTGTAATTTTCATAAATCCAGTCTTAACATATGTATTATATACACTTAACAGATGTTCTAGAATGTGAAAACTATTTCACCCATAGGAACTCTCATTTTGTTGTTTTAGCTTTTATCACTGATGCTGTGTTGAACATATATGTGCACATTTTTTGCTTATAAGTTTGAGTCACTGAAATTATTGAATACTTACTATATTTCCACTGTAGATAAGGCATTAGGTTAGCCATTGGAAATAGATTAGATGATTAATAATTATTCCTGTTCAAAACAAGTTCATGTTCTGCAGAGGGTGCCCATTAAATCATATGCACACAGAAAAAAAAAAAAAAAAGTGTCTCTTTTTGGTCCCATAATGTACAAAAATGCCCTGATTAAAGATCTTAAAACCCTCATGAGAAAGAGAGATTAAAATAAATTTATGAAAATAATTTGGTATTATTTTATATATTATAAAATATTAAAGTTGGTGACTTACAAGTCCCATTAATTAGTATCAAATAATTTCTATTCAAAATTTCTTGCTATTTTAAAACTCTAATTTCAAAGAATGCTTGTAACATTTTTCTCTTGAGTTGAGGTTTTTGTTTTTTGTTTTTTTAGATTTAATTTCTCTATGCTATTGCTCAAATCCATATTTAAACAAATCTTGGTGTACCAGAGAAATCTTAACCCACATTTTCCATTCAATTGTACAGTTATACAATTTAATCTTAATTCTGCCCATGACGATTTTATGTAAGAATTTACCTATTAGAATATGGCATATCATTTTTAACTTCAATCCTTTAATGTCTTACAGGTTTTAGCTCAGTTCCTTTTGAGACTGTGGCAAATAATTCTGAGGGGTTTGGCTTTGTCTCATCGGCCTTTTATCTCTACCTCTGCTCCTGATCTGTCATTTCAGCTTTGTCCTTTGATGTTCCAAAGTTCTAGCTCTCGTTTTCTAATTATTCCCAACTTGAATTACTGGAGACAAAGCTATATGTGATCTCAAAGTCCTTTGACAATGAAATCTTAAAAGTCAAGTTTGAGACTATCAGTTTGAAGAGCTGAAAATAGTTTCAGAGCGAGAAATTGGCATGGTGAGGCACATAAAAGCTGAAAGAACTTGATACAATCAGAGGATTGCAGGAAGAGAAGCCTTTTTTTTTTTTTTATTCACAGATTTAACATTAGTGTAATTATCTGAACAAAAAAAGACCTAAACATTTTAGATTATTTTCAATTATTTTTTCTTATGCTATGGACTAAATCTATTCAACCTATTAAAAATTGTATTGAAAGAATCCAACCAATGAGCTTCCAGCCTAATTTAATATATTTGTTCTCATTTGATACTTCTTTTTCTCTTAATAATTGAAACTAATTTCTGTGGCATATTTCTGCTTCAAGCAGATATTGTACTTCAGGCAATGAACGACAGTGATTCTTGAGAGATGAACAAAGTGACATGAGCTTTACAACTGCCTAGCTCACTTCTGTCAAAGCAAAAAATTGCACCAAAGTTAAACAGGCAAAAAAGACTTTATTCAGGGTTATTTCAATTGGGAAGAGAGACTTGAACTCAACTCCACACTACAAAAAACAAAGCTCAGGCATTCTCAGCACTGGGATGAGCTCTTAGAAAAGTACTTAAGGAGTACTTAAGTACATCATGTTGATCAGTGGTTTGTTACTTGTGAGTTAATAGGAGTTAATGGGAATTAATAGGAGTTATTCCTGAGTCTGAAAATATTTTTCTCTGTGATTAGGCCATTTGTGTTTGCTAATTGGTGCTCATCGGTTCCTACCCTCCCACAGAGACCAGGAGACAGGATACAATATACTTTGATGTTTACATTACAAAGACATGATTTTTCCGGGTCCTTGAGAAACATTTTCTGGGTCCTAAAAATGTCAAGAGGCTTCTAAGGAGATTTATATATATTTTAAGGAGGCAGATAAAGACTTTGAAATTACAAATTTTCTAAAGTAAGTGCTCTTAGAAAAGGAAGGTCGGGGCTATGGTCAGCAAGGAAACTGTCTAAAGTTTAGACCAGCTGAGAGGTACTTTAAAATCTTGGTCACTTCCTTGAGAGTTTCCTAGTCAAGAAGCAGGAATGGAGAGAGAACGCATGCCTACTCTTAATAGTGTTGAAGTTTGATTTCTGTGCATCTGGAAAGCATGATGGTTGAGGAATTCCTCACCACTTTATCTTTGGAAACACAATTAACTGCAAGGGACCACCTTTCCCCATTGTCCCCTTCTTCATGACTCCCTTGTTTAACTGCCTCTGTAAAACCTAAGGCTCCCTTTTTTCTGAGACACTTTTCTGAAAAAATGAACTTCCTCCCAATTGAAATAGCCTAAATAAAATAGCCTTCTTAATTGTCCAGTGCATTTTTCCCTTAATTTCCATGCCATGACTCATGATCAGACAGACCTCCTTTTCAAGTGCTCATTTATTCTACCTAGATAAAAATGCCTTTTTGCTCCTTTCTTGGCTAGTGACCTGGGACTGAAGGAAGAGATCTTGGGCTTCCAAGTCTTGCTCACCTAAAGCAGGGAAAGAATTTGGTTCTGATTATTTTTGACTATTGACTTGATTTTGGTGCTGGTTTCTTCTATTTCTTTGTTTGTTTCTAGCCAATAAGTTATCCCCCATTGGGAATTTGGTTTTGTGCTCTATCAATTAGTTAATTTCCATAAGCAGATGAATGGTTTGTGGAGTTCTTAGCTTTATGGGCAAGAGACAGCAGATAATCTGGTTTGTTATTCTTTACCATTTGTCTGTTTTGAGCACAAATCAATAAGTATGTGTCCCTACTGGGAAGAGAACAGATCTTTGACCTGTGGGTTTTGTATATCTGTGTTTATTATTGACCCAGGGATGGGATTTTAGAATTGAACTCCTAAGCCCTGATATGTGACTACATGTACATTTGTGTGTCTATAATTCAGAGAAGTCTTTACCACTTATTAAATGTATAATATTTCCTACCTCTAGATGGTAACACTAAATTAGATTATAAAATCTCATAAAGGAGCTATACTCTAATTGGCTTAGAGATAATAGACCTTACATAAATCTAATATTCCCAATTTCTTTTTTTTGTTTTGAAAGTTAGGAAATTGAACCTTAAGACTTTTAGTTCTCTAGATTTAAAAAAGTACCCTTTAAGAAACCAACTTGAAAATCTTTAAGAATTCAAATTCACATAATTAAGGTAAATCTTTGGCAAACCATATTAGCTTAATATTTTTGGTTTAATGAAAGCAGTTATGCTTTTGTTTATTTTCCTGTAATGCTATAATAGCTCTTTTATAATTTGCACAAATTACACTCTTCTGTAAGAAAGCTACACTTTTGATTTATCAGTTTTAAGTATAACATACACATAAATTTTTATTTTACTTAGGTATTTCTCTCTAACCTTATACAGGTTTATTGATTCAGTAAGCTAGCATTACTTCTACTTAATGTTTATGATAATGAGAAGTGTAAAAATTATAAACCAAATTGAATCATTATTCTGGCAAACTATTACAATAGTAAGTATATTTTGTAGTGTGCCAGCTGGAAGATAATTTCAAAGAACTTTAGGTAACCTACAAACTTGGACTGATAGTAACCTGATTTAATGGATATTTATTAGTTACCTAGATTATTTCTAAATAAGAGGATGCTATAATTTAATTTTATATACTTTAAGCCTAATTTGATTTTATATACTTCTGTCTTTTAATTTAGTATGCTACAGAAAGACTGTATCTTTAGGTATGTAATGAATATTCATTTCTGCCTCTTTGAGAACTTTATAAATGATGCGTCTGGCTGTAGAGAGCTGTGCTTTGTGTTTCCCTGAGCTCTGCAAATTTGCTGCAAAAGGCTGCTGTCTGATAGTGCAGCCCATCCCAGTTTTCTCTTAGTTACTTTGGCTAAAAAGTTATAAGTAATATGGAGTTTAGACTATACTTAGAAGCACCAGTTTTAGAGAAATATAACTAAGTTTTTCTATTCATAGGAGAAAGTATTTTGTTCTGAAAAAAGTGAGTTGTTTTGTTTTGTTCTCTTTGTGTCTCCCTAGCTCTTTGTTCTCTTCATGTTTTTTTGAGAACCTTGGGAGGTTTCTTTGTACATTACAAATATTGATATTTACTTTATTAGAAAATAAAATTTCAATATTTTAGAGTGCTTAGTTGTTGATTAATTTGAATATAACAATGATAAATATTTTGTATGTTAATACCATCTTAGTAATATTGTTATATTAGTTCTGACCTTGTGTATTCCTGGATTGGACTGAAATAAATTGTTAGTCTGTTGCAGAACGTGAAAAGAGCATAATAAAAGCAAAATTTAAAAAGGAATTATATCTGCCTTGATTGGCAATATGACAACACCTGAGTTTGAAAAGCTATGAAATATGTGAGAATCTTGGTAAAATTAGATTAATTTGGTGGGTTGTTTCCTTTGTTTCCTATTTATTTTCTTTTATATTATAGATTATTACTAATGAATTTCATGGGAGGTGTTGTCAAGTCAGATGAGAAGCTTAACCTGCCCTAGATTAAATTTGTTAGTATGCTAAAATGTAATATAGAGAAATATAAAATAAAAGAAAATGTAATATAAATCAGACCTTGAATGCTGTATGGCAGTTTCCTAGACAATTGTTGATTTCCTCTCTGTCCATGATGACTGTAGTCAGTCTTAGAGCTGCTTTGCCTGATATAAGTAACAAAAAACCAAAAAAAAGTCATCATTTCAGTTATTTTCTAAAATTTTAAATTGAATGCAACTTTACTTCCTTGGCTTAAATTTAACATTTTTTACACCAGTAATTTTCGAATGGGGATTCATATCACCTACCTATGGAGTTTTACTGATATACAAATGTTCAGGATCTCTACACTTACTGAATCTGTAATTTGGTTTGATATATTCTTGATATATTCTAACTATATGCTTAGTATATCCATGTCATGTTATGACTGTGGATTATTATTTATTATATATAGCTGAGGATTTTTTTTCTCTGTAAAGATTACATTTATCAACTTTTTGAATATCCGCTTTTGAAAATCAAGTCAATCATTATGTTCACAGATAGTTTTTTAAAATGTTTTTTGGACTAACTTCATTATCTTTGTTTTAGTTGCCATAGAATCAACCAAATTTGTCAGTTGCACTATTCTTGCTGTGAACTTTCATCAGATATTCCTCTTTTGAAATTTATCATCAATAAGTTAACCACAGTCATTTAAAGTCACCACATCATTTTGTCACCAACAGATAGATTTTGCTTTAATGTGATGCTTCCCTGAAAGCACTTTTAATCAGCCACAGGTTGTACTGATTCATATTCAACCAAGGACTATCTCAAAGCTTTGTGGAAAAGGAATTTGCCCAGTATTTTGCCTCACTTAAACAACTTTGGGGCTATACCAGGGTGATGAACTGGAATTTCCAGAATTCTAATCAAGAAGCAAATGGATTTATAAGATTGTAAACCCAAAATGAAGTAAAAAAACAATTGCATGGGACCAAATGAACTAATGAGGGGTAATTATGATTTTTGTCTGGAATATGATTTGTATTTTAATGTTCTTTTTTTTTTTTGGATAGATAAGGAATAACTTTCTCTTTCAAGATATCTATAACTCAAAATTGACCAGACTCTGCTTTTGTAAACTGAAGTTAAGCATTTCAAATAATACCTTATTCTCCCTGTCTAACCTCTCCAAAGGTTGGAAACTCTCACTGAGTATTCTTACCTTAATGGCAATATTATTACTTACATAGCTTAAATAAGAATGTTTTTTTTACTAAGACATAATTGGATGGTTTTGTTAATATGACTAAAGAGGAGATAAAATTAATCAATAAAAAAATCTCAGTCAAAAAGAAGGCCAATTTTTTTAAAGAGGCAAAATAAATTATAGATTGTACAAATAGTTTTTTTTTTTTTAAAAAAGCAAGTTGGTAGATTTAAATCCAAACATATAAGTGATCACAAACATTGTAAATGTTCTCAACACTTCAAATAAATGACAGAGATTTTCAGTTGGATGAAAAAGTAAGACCCAAATATATGATGACAACTAGAAAACAAACATTAAATATAACACAAATAGATTAAAATAAAAAGGATTGAGGAAATCTACATGCAAAAGTATAAATTTTGAACCCTACTTCAAATCATACACAATATTTAACTTGAATTGGGTAATAAACTAAAAGGTAAGAAATAAAACTATAAACCACCTAGAAGAAAGCACAGAAACAAATCTTCATGTCCTTGGATCAGGCAGTTATTTATCTGATATGTCCACAAAAGCACAAACAATAAAACACTGGGCTGAAAGTTTTAGCCAGTGCAGTTAGGCAAGAAAAAGCGGCGTATCTATTTTGGAAAGGAAGAAGAAAACTGTCTTTGTATATAGATGGCATGATAGCCTATGTAGAAAATAAAATGGAATTTTAAATGTTGACAGTAAAATTAATAAGAAAAGAAAGTTGTAGGATATGAGATCAGTATCAAAATAGAATTGTATTTTAATCAACTAGCAATGAAAAATTACAAGTTGAAATTACTAAAACAATACAATTTTAAAAGGCAATGAAAATATGTAATGCTTAGGTGTAAATTTGACTTAAGATTAGTATATTACTGAAAGATATTAAAGAATACCTAAACAAATGGAAAGATATGTTCATGAGCCAGAGGACTAAGTAATGTTAAAGGACTCAGTTTTGTAATTAAAAGAGAATCAGGGAAATTAATTAAGAGTCTAGTAAAATTTTTAATTTATAGATCATTTATAACTACATATAATTGCTTATAATTACTACTACTTTCATTTTAATACTTTCAGACTATTTGCATTATTAGAAAACTATTTTATATTTGTGATCTCATTTTCAAATGACTGTAATCAGAATTCAAGCCTCACCATTGGAATTTAACTCTTCCAGAGAGGCCAGAAGTGACAAATATTTATGTTCTCTTTCCCTCTGTTCACTCTGCTCAGGTTACTAAATTGCCACACTCTATGTAGGAACTACATTGCCTATAATGAAGGCCATAAATAATTTCCAGCCCCTCCCTTCTGATAGTTTAATCAATAAAAAAAATTTCCATTCAAGATGCTGGGAAAATATGAGCTTAGAATTTGTAATAACATATACAATAATTTATGAAGATAGTAAAAGGGGGCATTTAGTTAAAAATAGAGTAGGTGAGAATGTTCCATTAGAACATAATTTTGAGTATGTTCAGTCATGCAGCAAGACATGAGTTAGATAAGCTTAACTCGTAGATTTAGTCACCCTGGATAGAGATGTACCCCTTCCTCTGTTTACTCTGTGTACATATATTTGTAAGAATGAACAGGAATGCAGAGGGAAAACTTTACATAACACAAACATGGCTAAAGAGTGTGCAATAGTGAGTTTGGAGCATTTCTCAGAGTAGGCTCCGTAAGGTGGACAGGAGCCACAAAAGTGCTCAATTCCACTATTATCTAAACTCCTTCACATATTTATTTCTATTATCTATCTCAATTCTAATTTTATTATTTCATCTAAAAAATAAAGTGTACACTTAACTGTCCATCCTGCTCAAAACAACGAAAAAATACACTTATAAGTATTAAACTTTTTAAAGCATTAGAAGATAACAGGCAGAACCTAGTTCTCTAACTTCCATGTTTAGTCCACTGCTCTCTTTTGGAGTGATTTCCCCCCACTAAAATGTAACCAGGTGAAACCGTATTAACATGCCTGGAATATTGTGTCAAGAACACAGGCCTTCCTTCTCCCCTTATTATTCACTCTAGATTATTGCCAGAAAAATGAGGAAAATGATATAGAGGGAAAACATTCAGTAAAATACTCCAGGTTAGGCTTTAAGTCACAATTTAATACTTCTAGATGTTTTCTAATCAGTATGAGAATAAAGAATGTGGATTTTTTTTTCTGATTAATAAATGCATAATTACAGGGGTACCTGGGTGGCTCAGATGGTTAAGCAGGCAACTCTTGGTTTTGGCTCAGGTCATGATCTAGAGGTTGTGGGATCCATTCACTCTCCCTCTCTCTGCCCCTACCCCCACTCGTGCATACGTGCGTGCGTGCGCGCGCACACACACACACACTCTCTCTCTCAAATAAATAAGCAATTAAATCTTTAAACAAAACAAATGCATAATTACAATAATAACACGTAAATACACATATACTTACACCTGCTAAATACAGGTGAAGTCAGAAACAGAGCCAGTCTAAGTTACCTTTCTGAAAACAGATGATCAATATCAGAATCACATTGGGGTTTGTATTAACATACAATATCAAGCTCAAGACCTAGTGAATCAGATGTATGTGTATGTTTGCACACATAAAGTTGAATACTATATCTGTGAATCCATATGAAAGAATATAAATTTTCCTAAATATAGCAAAATCTACATACAATCTCTTCAGTGTAAACAATATAATATATTATTAGGCAGAATTTCGTTTCTCCTTCTAAATGATGGAGAAAGTCCATTACTCAGTGTGAACATATCATTAAATAATTTTATTTTATTTTAATTTTAATTTTATTTTATTTTATTATGTTAGTCACCATTCATTACATCATTAGTTTTTGATGTAGTGTTCCATGATTCATTGTTTACGTATAACACCCAGTGCTCCATTCAGTAAGTGTCCTTAAATAATTTTAGAAAGGGATTCTATTAATATTTATACTTGATACAAGGATAACCAAGCATAAACTAACTGAGTTTGCCGCTCTGGGGCAAACTAGATCTTAAATTCACCCCACAGTTAGAAGTCCAAAGACTTATGGAATTCACCAAAAAAATAAAGTTTCAGAAGCACCAGAAGCAGCAAAGTAACTATTTTTCTGTAGTTTAAGTCAAATTACATTTCTAGCCAGAGTGCTCCCCCCCTACTGTCAGTAAGCCTTTTTAAATGTTTTCCTTTTTTTTCTTATTGTGGTAAAATATAGTAATATAAAATCGGTAAAATGCAGTAACATAAAATTAATCATTTTCACCATTTTTAAGTTCAGTGTATTAAGTCCATCAGTATTGTGCAACCATCACTGCCATCCACTAACTCAACTCTTCCATTTTGCAAAACTGAAACCCTATACCCACTAAAAATTAACTTTCCAATCCACCTTCCACTCAGCTTCTGTCAACAACCAGTCTATATTTTGTCTCTATGATTTTGACTATTCTAAATGCCTCAAATAAGTGTAATCATACCATATTATCTTTGTGATTAACTGATATTATTTAACATAATGTTCTCAAGTTTCATCCATGTGGTAACATGTCAGGATTGCCTTCTTTTTTAAGGCTGAACAATATTCCATTGTATGTATACATTTTATTTTGTTTATCCATTCACCTGTCCATGAATACTTGGCTTGATTCCATGCTTTAGCTATTGTGAATAATGCTGCTATAAACACTGGTAGATGTATATCTTTTTAAGACCCTGTTTTTTATTCTTTTGAGTATATACCTAGAAGTGGAAATGTTGAATCATATGGTAATTTTATTTTTAATTTTTTTCTGGGGAACTTCATATTCTTTTTTATAGCAACTATTTTATATCCCCACCAACAGTGCACAAGAATGCAATTTCTCTATATTGTACCAACCCTTGTTATTATCTGGGTTTTATTATTGTTTTTTTGATAATAGCCATCCTAATGGGTCTAAGGTGGTATCATTATAGCTTTAATTTACATTTCCCTAATGATTAGTGATGTCAAAGCATATTTTCATATGCTTATTTGTCCATTCATAAATCATCATTCCAGATATGTCTATTTAAATCCTTTGCCCATTTTGAATTTGGTTGTTTGGTTTTTTGTTGAATTTTAGGAGTTCCTTATATATTCTGGATATTAAGTCATTAAGATATTATGATTTGCCAATATTTTCTCCCATTCTACGGGTTTTCTTTTTGCTCTGTTGATAGTGTCTTTGATACTTTTTTTTTTTTTTTACTTTCTATGAAATCTAATTTTACTATTTTTTTTTCTTTTGTTTCCTGGGTCTTTGGTATCACTACCAAATCCAATCAAAGTAAATGTTTTGCCTTATATTTTCTTCTAAGAGTTTTATAATTTTAACTTTATGTTTAGGTCTTTTATCCATTTTGAGGTTTTTTGTTTTCTTTTTTAATATGATGTTAGGTAAGGGTCTAACTTCATTTTTTTGTATATGGATATCCACTTTTTCCATCATCATATGTTGAAAAGACTGTCCTTTCCCTCACTGAATGATCTTGGCACCCTTGTTGAAAATCATTTGACTGTATTTGTGAGGGTTTATTTCTGGCCTCACTGTTCTGTTCTACTGATCTATAGGTCTGTCTTTATTCCTATACCATACTGTTTCATTTCTATAGTTTTGTAATATAGTTTGAAATCAGGAAATGTGAAGCCTCAAGCTTTGTTCTTGTTTTTCAAGATTGCTTTTGTTATTCATAGCCCCTTGAGTTTTCATATGAATTTTAGTATGGAATTTTCCATTTTTTCAAAATACTTCATTGGAATTTTGATGGGGATTGCACTAAATCTGTAGATAGCTTTGAGTTGTATTGACATCTTAATAAAATTAAGCTTTCCAATCTCTGAATATGGAATGTGTTTTCATTTATTTATGTCTTTAATTTTTTTCAGCCATGTTTTGTAGTGTTTACAAGTTTTTCACTTTCTTAGCGAAACTAATTCCTAAGTAGTTTATAATTTTTGATGCCATTGTAAATGGAATTGTTTTCTTAATTTCCTTTTTAGATTGTTCATTATTAGCCTATAAAATTTCAGCTGATTTTTGTGTGTTGACTTTGTATCCTACCACTATTTGCTGAATTTGTTTATTCTAGAAATTTTTGTGGAAATTTTATATAGAGTTTACTACATATAAAATCATACCATCTGCAAACATAATTTTACTTCTTCCTTTCCAATTTGGATTCCTTTTTTTTTTTTTCCTGCTTAAGTATCTGGCTCGGACTTCCAGTACTATGTTGAATAGAAATGGTGAAAGTAGGCATCCTTGTCTTGTTCCTGATCATAGAGGAAATATTTCAGTCTTTCATCATTGAATACTCTATTAACTGTGGGCTTGTCACATATGGCTGCTATTATGTTGAGGTGATTTGCTTCTCCCAGTTTGTTGAGTATTTTTATCATAAATTGTGTTGAATTTTGTTGAATGCTCTTTCTGCATCAACTGAGATAATCATGTTTGTTTTCTTTTCCCTTTATTCTGTCCATGAAGCATATTACATTGATTGATTTTCTTTTTTCTTTCTTTTTTTTTTTTTTAAAGATTTTATTTATTTCCTTGACAGAGAGAGACACAGCGAGAGAGGGAACACAAGCAGGGGGAGTGGGAGAGGGAGAAGCAGGCTTCCCGCTGAGCAGGGAGCCCGATGTGAGGCTCGATCCCAGGACCCTGAGATCATGACCTGAGCCGAAGGCAGACGCTTAACGACTAAGCCACCCAGGCGCCCACATTGATTGATTTTCAAATGCTGAAACGTCCTTGCATTCTAGAGATAAATTCCAATTGGTCATGTTATATGTATAAGCATTTTTATATGCTGCTGAATTCGGTTTGCTAGTAATTTGTTGAGGATTTTTGCATCAGTGTTTGTAAGGGATATTTGTAGTTTTCTTTTGGGGATGTTTCTTTGGCTTTAATATCAGAGTAATACTGGCCTCATGAAATAAGTTATGAAATGTTTCTTCCTCTTCAATTTTTTTGAAAAGTTGGAGAATTGTTAGTTCTTTTTTTAAATATTTGGTAGAATTCACCAGTGAAGTCATCAGGTTCAAGCCTTTTGTTGTTGTTGTTGGGAGGTTTCTGATTACTTATTCATTCTCTTTACTAATTACAGGTCTATTCAGATTTTTTAAAATTTCTCTGTGATTTAATCATGGAGGGTTACCTATTTCTAGGAATTTTCCATTTAAACTAAGTTATTCAAAATATTGGTGCTATAGAGTAAATATGTATGCCCCCAACCCCCACAACTATTCATGTGTTGAAATCTATTTCACTGTGAGATAATATTTGGAGATGGGGCCCCAAGAGGTGATTAACTCATAAAGGCAGAGCCCTCACTTAGGAAATTTGTGCCTTGTCCCTTCCACCATCTGAGGACACAGCAAAAATATGGCTGATTATGAACCAGAAAGTAATTCCTCACTGGACACTGAATTAGCTGGCACCTGATCTTAAACTTCCCACCCTCCAGAACTGTGAGAAATAAATTTCTTGTTGCTAGCCACACAGTCTATAATATTTTGCCATAGCAGCCTAAGACAGTTGGCCTACAGTTTTTTCAGAGTACGTTCTTACAATCCTTTTTATTTCTGAAGAATGGGTAAGAAATGTCCCCACTTGCATTTTTAATCTTAGTAATTTTAACCTTCTCTTTTTTCTTAGTCATTTTGACTAAAGATTTGTCAATTGTTGATTTGTTTTTGAAAATCAACCTTTGGTTTCATTGATTTTCTAGTGAAAATCAATGTTTTTCTAGTCTCTATTTCATTTATCTCTAATCTTTATTATTCCTTTCCTTTTACTAGTTCTGGGTTAGTTGTTCTTTTTCTAATTCCTTAAGTTGTAAAGGTAGGCTGTTAACTTGAAATCAACAATAAGGTATTACCATACCCCATGATTAAGGTCAATGTAAAACTCTAATGGCGCAATCCAGGCAGGACGACTAATGGCTCAGACTCTTCAAGAATGACAGTTGGGTCACATCATCAGGTAAAGAAAGACAAGTAGCTGAGATGTTTACTGGTGGAAAAGGAAATACAGAATGAGAAGAAAGTAGTTAAAAATACCAAGTGGCCAATTACAGAAGCAAAGACTGTAGTTGTCGAGAACACTTCTTTCTTCTTATTTTATTATGAGTATGTTTGTGTGTGTACAGATATTTATCATAATATCTTCATTTTCTTTTCTCTCTTATCACATATCCTATAACATAGCATGTATTGACTTTGTCATAATATTTCAGTATTATTATTTTAATTATTAGTATTTAAGATATAGGATAGCAAGAAAAAGTGTAAGCATCACTCTAGGACTTTACCTTCTCTTCTGAGGAAGAGGTTAGTGTGTTTTTGGTTGTATGCAGGATAGTTGCATCACATGAGGCAAAATTATGACCTTGTTATTGTATTTATTTGGAAATGATGTATGATTTAATAAGGTACATATGGGTGTGAAGTTGACAAGAGGTGGACTTATGGTGATCAATTTTATTTGTCAGCTTAACTGGGCCATGGGTGCCCAAATAATTGATTAAATATTATTCTGGGTGTGTCTCTGGGGATGTTTCATTTGAATATGTAGACTGAATGTAGCAGATTGCCTTTCCAAAGTGAGTGGGCCTTGTCCAATGTTTTGAAGACTTGAATATAGCAACAAGCCTGAGGGAGAATTCTCTCTCTGCCCAATTGTCTTAAAGCTAGAACATCAGTCTTCTTCTGCTTTTGGACTCAGACTTGTACTAGAACTAGCTTTTCTGTTCTCAAGACTTCAGACTTGCCCTGGAATTATATTGTTGGTTCTCTTGGCTCTCTAGCCTGCCGAGACCTTGGGACTTCTTAGCCTCATATTTGTGTTAATCAATTTCTTATAGCAAATTTCATCCATATATATATTTTAAGGCAAAATAATTGGAACCATTTAGCAATACTTAGTAAGATAGCATTTAAATAGGGTAGTTAGGAAATATTCATCAATAGAGTGATATTTGAGCAAAAGCTTAAATGGGGGAGGGAGCAAGCCATGCAAGTTACTGAGGAAAATGTTGTTGAGGCAGAAGAACAGGATTACAAAGTTTTAAAGTTCTTTTATATATGATTTTTCTTTGCCTTAGCCTGGGTCTCCACCCACACTCCTATCCCAAACAGACCTGGGGGGGCGGGAAGTTTGGTGGAGGAATTTTATTTGGAAATAATCCTAGAGAGCAGGAGTGGGGAGTAGGACAATTATACAGTGATGGGAAAAAATCTAATAAAGCATGCACTATGGAGCAGGTTACACTGTGGACAACTGAGGACCCTTTACAATTGGATAGGATGTATCTCAGAAGTGTCCCACTGAGGGTTGAGAAAGCTTAACTATTTTTCCATCAAATCGTATTTAATTTGGACTGACTTTTTTACAGACTAGAGAAATTCCCCAGACAGAGAAGCTAAGAGACAGGTGTTAACTGAATGTATAGGAAATATTTATAGTAGCTGAATGTGACTTATTAGATACAGGCCATGGGTTTATGGGTGGGCTTTCACAACATCCCCCATAGTCCTTCACTGCTCAACCTAAAAATCAGTAAGTTGAACTGTCTGTGCTTAACTCAAAGTCTTTCTTTTGCATTCATACCACTATTGCCCCATTTCAAGTATTTGCTGTAAGCTAAATCAGTGATTCTTGGCTCTGTCAGACTGAAACTCCATTTTTATAACAAGTTTTTGATACTTGCTCTGCTCTTCTGAACAAAATTTATTGTAACCTATAAAACAATTTAAAAATACTAATGTAATATACTAACACTAACATAAAGGAAAAACAAAAGGAAATGAACTTATAATAAAATGATGCATTTTTAGTACATGAGTGTTGAAGAACAACACAGTGATGAATCATAATCAGTGACAGACTATTACAAAGATGTTGAATTGGCAACTGAAATATCATGAGCAGTGCTGCCATTGAAGACATAATTTCCAAAATTATGTACCACTTATTATACAGTTGCAAACAAAATAAAATGCATGTTTCTCATTCTATACAAACGGCTTGCTTTTCTGAAAATGTTAGTGTATATTAAAATAAAGTAAAAATATATTTTATAGTTTTCATAAATCAAAGTATCATATAGACTCAATTTCAAGTAACCTTTTTTTTTTAAGATTTATTTATTTATTAGAGAGAGAGAGAGAGAGCAGGGGGAGGGGCAGAGGGAGAGAGAAAATCCTCAAGCAGACTCCCTGCTGAGTATGGAGCCTGATGTAGGGCTTGATCCCACGACCCTGACATCGTGACCTGAGCCTAAATCAAGAGTCGGACGCTTAACCAACTGAGCTACCCATGCACCTCTCAAACTTTTTGATCACATGAATTCCCTATGGTATGTTCCAAGTTTTCTGGGACTCAGGATCGTAATCTGTGGTCTCAGATGGTCATTTTTTGCATTCAGAAGTTTCCCCACTAGCACCACCCAACCGTTTGACAATCAAATATATTACTGCAGATATCCCAAATATCCTTTCTGGGGAAATATTTCACCTGGTGAGAAGCCCTAACCTAGATTATTATAACCCTCATTAATTCTGGTTTGTCTCTTTCTACTTCTGCCTAAATTCAGTGCAGCTTCCTCTAATCCACCAAAGCTATCTTTGTAACATGCATCTTTATAATATCATTTTATTTTTAAATATTTCAGAGAATTTCCATATTACCCACAAAATAATACCCAAGATTTTTATTATGGCATTGAATATCCTCAAAGGTGCCTAAAATCATCAATTGAGTATTAAAAACAGATCATTCTGTTGCTACTCACCACTACCATCCTATTACTTTACTTCTTAAAATCCAGCCTATGGTAGCAGGAATTCCAAGATGGCCTCCAAGATTCGGGTCGCCTGGTGTGAATGTCTTGTACAGGCAGGCAGCATCTGTGAATAAGCAATATCAGTCCTGCGATTAGGTTATTTATCAGTTGACTTTGAGTTAATAAAGAAAATTGCCCTGGTGTTCCTGACCTAATCTGAGCACTGGAAGGGCCAGGAAGCAAGGACCTGAGAGCTGTGTCTAGCAGCCAAGAGTGATTCCTGACCAACAGCCAGCAAGAAAATAGGACTTTGAGTCTTAAAACAGGAAGCAGCTGAATCCTGCCAGGAAAGTAAGGAAGGTCAGAAGTCTATCTTTCCCTACTTGAGCCTCTAGATGTGAACACAACTGAATGATACCCGATTTCAGCCTTGTGAAACCCTAGGCGTAAAACACAGCTAAAATGTGCCAGACTCCTGGTGCAGAAAATCAGAGAGACAATAAATTATTGTTGTTTTAAGTAGTAAATTTGTAGTAATTTGTTTTGCAGCACTGGGAAACTAGTATTCAAACTTACTTTTACTATTTCAGGAATATCCTATTCAGTGTCATAGCTCTGTCTCTCAACAACCACTATTCCCTTTTCCTAAAACGTTCACCACAATCTCACAATCTCTTTCACTTTGCATCCATCCGCCTGATTTGGAAGAATGATTCTTAAGGTCACATTTCCTTTGTTAAATCTCTTGAAACATTGTGTTCTTGAAGCAGGAGAGCAAGGTTCTTGTCTCGCGGAGTCGAAGAATGAATCTCGCAGACAAAGAGAGTGAGCAAAGCAATAGAGTTTTATTAAGCAAGGATACAAGAAAAAGCTCTCAGGAGTGAGAGGGGTCCTGACCAGGTTGCCAATGAAGGCTTTTCATCTCTGGCCTTTTATTAGGACTTTACCAGGAAACTTGCCAGTGGTTAGGTGGTTAGGTCAGTGGCCTAGAACTAGACATGACACAGATTGTATGAGAGTTTTTGTTTCTGTGACATCTATGACCTATAGATATGTACTGCTAGGTCTGGTTAATCTTTACAGTGAACTTTTCCTCTGAGGCCTGATCAATTTTTGTGGTTATTTTATTTTCTGTGGTTACAATGCAATTATTAGAAAAAACATTTCAACCCTAATAGTTGGGATTGGGTGGTCTAAATTTTCCTGATCTCGGTCTTTGTTTTGTCTCAGTGTCTGCATACCTGAAATACCCTCAGAGCCTAGTCAGGGGACTCCTATCTCTCCCTGCCTATCCCTACTGATTCTCACTATTTTTCTTGTGTACATCCACAATGTATCACAATGTAATAGCTTGTTTCATATTGATGTTCTCTACTAAACCCTACTTTTTGAGGGCAAAACTATGTAATTCCCATATTTGTAATCTTAATGACTAGCACATTTGTTTATCCAACACAACTATTAATGAATTAATGAAAGAAATGAGCATTTTGAACTAGATTTTTAGTTCTAAATTTGTCTACTTACGTCTCTCAATTTAGTGTACTGCATCTTCATTATTCAATATTATAAAAATGATGGTGACTCATTTATTAAATTCACTGATCTTTTAGGTTTGTTGTTTAGGTTGTAAATTTAATGGATAGTTATATATGCATGGAAGCAGTTATATGTCTTATTTTTAGTTGGAGTTTGGTATAGAAAATCTTGATTAAAGGGCCTGGAGAAAAAAAATTCAGGGCATGGAACAATGACTTGGAAGGTACTGGTGTTAAAGAGTGGTTAAAGAGTATTCTTTACTCCTTTTGGAATCAACCGGGAGATTCCATTCTGTAGTGTTTCAGAACTATCTTAGAGTATATTGTGAAATGAGAAACTTTATTATCAATTGTCTTTTTAGGATGCTCAGTCCTTACTTCTGGCATAGGCACACACAAGGGAAGGATCTTTCTCTGCATCCCTTCTTCACTCGTGTGAGTGAACACCTTCCTACCTTGTTCCTAGTATTTTCCTAACTTGTTCCTAGTATTTTCATCTTCTCTCTGTTTTATGACCCCTAGCTCTATAGTTTGTTTTCTATTATACTGGGCCTTAGTTTTGTGTATATTTTTATTTGTTTAATTTCTTTATCCTAATTCACTGGCTTTTTCTTTTATCTTTCTAAACTTCTTTCTTTCTACAATGTCTTAACAAGTCCATGTCTAAGTATACCTTTAGAATCATAAATGCTATTATAAACTACCTCATGAGCCATAAATGCATTTCCTTTTATCCATATAAATACCATGCATTATAATATTTTATAATAAAAGGTGACTTGCGACTTACCGGTATCAATATCAAGATCATTGAGCCAGCCAAGTTGAAATTGAATAATAAAACTTCAGAGTTGGAGGGACCTTAAAGATTATTTAATAATGCAGATCCTGCATTTGCATATAGATAAGGGAACAGATAAGGTCAGTAGAAGCTGAATTACTTGTGTAAGGTAACATAATTATTCTGAAGTAGAAAAAAATACCCTCTGTCCTTTGATCTGTTCTTGTAGAGCTTTTTCCAATGTCTCTCGCTGCTTCTGTTGGCCTCCCACTCAGGAGAGCCTCTTAAAAGTAATCAGATATCAACAATACTAGAAAATTCTAATATAGCAATTATTATGTACCAGGGAGTATTAAAGGAGAGAAGTAATCTAGAAATACAAGTGTATGATATACATTTGCACATAGAATGTAATTGTAGCCATAGAGAATGAACTATACTAAGGAAATTGACATAGAGTTGAGCTTTGAATAACTCTGATAATAGGAAGGATAAAAATAAAAGAATAAAAATAGTACTGTGAGGCACAGAAATAGTTTCCAGACAGAAAATCCAAAAAAGATAAAGGGAGGAAAGTCTTTCAACAAAGAGAAAATAAAATGAATAAGAAGTAAAAAATGTCCATTATGTTTATGTCAGATTTGCATACATGTAGGTCATTTTTGTCGTTATAAAGAGTGATTTCTGTAGATTGATGGAGCAAACTGTAGATGGAAGTTATTAGGGGAGTTCTTATGAGGTGACCATAAGGAGATAGTGACAAAATCCTTTGCTTGGCAAAACTTTACTCAGGCTCCTGAATCTTCTTCTTGGCATCTGTGCACTACCTTTTAAAATTCAGGTTTAGCAAGAATTCTTGCTAAGTCAGTTTAGCTGGAATGCTTCCCCTTGATATCTGATCAGGTTCCATTATCCTCCAGCTGATATCTGACCACCCTGGCCTGTCTTTAGCAAGAATGTTTTTAGGTCTATTTAGCCAAAGTTGCCCCAACCCCTGATGTTTACTCTTAGTAATTTTCCATCTACTGACCCCCCACCCCGTTCTTTGGCTACAAATTTACACTTGCCCACACTGTCCTCAGAGTTAAGCCCAATCTCTCCCCCACACTGCGAAAATTCACGGCAGTGTTCCCTATACCTATTCCCATCATGCCTACCACCTTGAATTAAGTCTTCCTTACCATGTTTTTAACAAGTGTCTTTCACTATTTTTATTCCGTAATAATAGGTAATAAATAGGAATATTTTTCAAAGAGTTTTGCTATGAAATGGTAGAGTGGTAGACTATTCAAAGAGAAAAGTAAAGAGGTAGGAAACTTCTGTTTGATTTTTAGTTATGTAAATAGTAAAGGGAAGGTAAGATTTAAATGGGAAATTAGGAATGTGTATGAGAGATCAGGGAGACTCAATGGTTATAAATCCCCCAGAAGGTCAGAGGACCTGCCTGGGAGCCAGCCACCAAGAAGTAGAGAACTGTGCAGGTGCACATGGGTGTGGACTGAGAAAGCTGAGGTGTTTTCTATTGTGAGGATTCTGTTTTCTCAGGGAAGCAGGCGAGGTGGAGAGAAAGAGGAAGGAAGAAGGATCAGAGTCTGGAAATTGCAAAAGAATTTTGAATTCACTGTTGAAGTGACTGGAAGAGTCAGTTATAATATATAACAAGCTCGGGACAAAACCAATATGAGAATATGAGTCTCCTGATTTGAAATACGAATAATATTACAGTTTCCCTCAAATAGGTACTAAACCTAAATATAAAGTTAACATAAGTGAATGTCTTAGAAGATATCAATATGCCATTTGTTTAATATATATGATGAGGCCCTATAGGGGTAAACATTTTGTATGAGAGATGTCTTACATACGAGGAAACCCTAAAATATACATATCATTCATATTTGCTTTACCAAATGAAGGAAGATAAATCTATTTAACTATCTAGAAGATTTTTTTAAACTTATATTTGACACGTTCAAAGAAATAGTAAAAACCTTTAAAGTTATAGAACAGCATAATTTAAAGTTCTAATTTCCATTCTAGACAGATGTTTGAGCCATACAGCTAATGGGGGGATATCGGTTACTAAATTCAGGCTAATTGACTCATATCAATTTGTAATCCCATCAGCAGGGTATGAGAATGCCTGTCCCATTTAATTCTTACTGATCATATTAATATTTGTAAACTTTATTTTTTGAAAGGTGATAAAAATTAATAAGAGAGCAAAATTGATGTGTTGATTTACTTAATTTTTGTGAATTTGAATACTCTCTTGCTGTGTTTATTCTTTTCTGAATATGTATGTACTACACATCCCATTTGTCTATTGAGTTTTGATTATCTTCCAATTGATTTTCCTGAACTTTTATAATACTATTTTCCCCTTGCCCTTTATTATACTAAAGTATTTTTCTCCAAATAGACTGGTTAATAATACTGCCTTTTAGCCAAGTTGCCAAAGAATTTGGGGTAATTTGAACCAATTTATCAGCATTGTTTATTGATAACAGTGAGATTCATGAGTTGCACCTGGTCCTTGTAAGATTCCCAGAGGGCTTTGCTTTTGGCACTGGTTACATAAAAACAATATGCCAAGTGGCCAGCAGGGTACAAAGAGTCCTGTCCTGGTTCCAGGATGTTACAGGCCCATGTCAGTGATTCTTGATTTGAGAGAGAAAAACATCTGTCCAGTCTTTACAGAGATAAGGCAATTGAGAATCACACCAGGTCAGTTCAAACTTCTCATTATGAGGCAGCCATTGGTTGTGATTCATGTCCTTTCATTAATACTACTGCTATTTCATGGTTTTTTTCTGCAATAAACTGCATGTTTGTAAACAATATTCTCTTGGGTTCTGTGAATCTTGATTGGCAACTGAACTCTGTTTAACTGCCAGCATTAGTACAGATTAATTTAAGAATTTAATTTTGATATATCAAAATTATTTATATTTTTATTTTTTATTTCTTTCCTAGACATTAATCTGACATAACTGAAAGGGGAACTTGCTGCTCCCATACACTTACCCTTAAGGTGTTAGAGTGTTGATTGTACTTAAGGATTATACTTTGGATATAAGGATATACTGTTTTCTGGTGACTAATGGTGAGAAAATAGTGCCTCTTCTAGGAATTTGTTTAGCCTAAAGTGCCTTACCTTAATTACATTGAACAGAGGTAATTATGAAAATATGCCTTTGAGTAGCTAAATTTCAGATATTAATAGTTAGATATTCCAAAAGAGATCTTATTTCTTAGAATTTATGTCATACTCTGTTAGCTGGAAGATAGAACACAATGATATAGAGTGTCTACTCCAAGGGTCCAGTGGCAAAAATAAATAATATGGAGCAGTTCAGAAATATTTTAAATGGCAAATGATGGTAGTAACTCTTATGTATTCAGAGCTCGCTTTTCTATGGACCCTACACAAGCATCATCTCAATTGATACTCCCAGTTAAATATGGCATAGCATTCACATATTGTAGATGAGAAAAAAATGGTTTAGAGAGGCTAAATAACTGCCACAATTTTACCCAGATAGAGAAGATAGAGCACCACCTCAAATAAGCAATTTGATTCCAGAAGCTTAACTCTTAGGTATTTTTTATTTATTATGGGTTTACTATGTTTCAGGTATTCTTCTAATGTCATTGCAATTATTGAATAAATTACTCATTGGATTTTCATGATAACCCTATGAGGTGGATGGTATTATTATCTCATTTTACAAATGAGGCAACTCCACACTTTCAGAAAATGGAGAAACCGAGATTCAAATCTAGATTCCAGAGTCTCATCTCCTAAATGTTAAGCTATGCCACCTCCAATAGGCTCTACTGACCAGTAAATAGTAACTCACTGTATTGAACGTTCTCCGTATACTCAGCACAGTACTAAAAGTTTTTCTGTCACATATTGAGAATGATAAAAAAAATTACTCTTTTTTATTGGAGGATTTTATGGGAGGACACAGAAACAAAATTATAGTTAATGCTCATAAATAACATGTGTGTTCCCTAGTTATTTCCTATAACTCTTGTTCTTCTAGTGATTTGATATGCTGAATGAGGCAGAGATTTATAAGCATAATTATAATACACACAAGAATGTGATAAGTGCTCAAAGATGGTTATGGAGGACAAAGGGGAAAGTGATTAATTCAATTTTGAAGGGTAGTAATGAAAATGCTACATAAACACTTTTAAGCTGTCCCTTGAAGGAGGAACAAGAGTTTTCTCTGTACTCTCTGTGCGTTACTATCTTGATCTAAGTCATAGAGACCAGAATCTATAGGTAATGATGAGCAATCTTTTGCAGTTGAACTTTGTACTGTTGAGCATTTATGTGTGAAAATAAGGGGGAAGGATTTAATAATGAGTTAAAGAAAGGAAACAAATTTTAATAATTTAGGTATTTTAAATATTCTATCCAATTTATTCTGAAAACTCTGATAGGTGTTATGATTTTCATTTTACAGATGAAGAAACCGAGCCATGGTTACATTTCCTGCCCAACATGACACAATTTTAAATGATGATTCAGTCTTCAAAGATAAGCCCATCTGTTTCCAAAACACACATACTTTCATCTATATATTAATTCCCACTCTGATTATACAGGGAAAGTTAGGTAGGTAATGATATAGATGATAGGTAGGTAGGTAGGTAGGTAGATAGATACATAGATAGATAGATACATAGATAAAGATAGAGATAGAGATATAGGTATAGATATGGCCGGACATGATTCAAGACAGAGTTTTCTCAGTTAATAATTAAAACAAGAAAATAAATTGATTCAAATTTTTCATTCGGAAAATTGAACACAACAAATAACTTTAAACAAATCATTGAAAAAAATTATCACTAGCATGAGCTGCACATAGCAACATTCTTTTCAAACATAAATTCACGATAGTCAATGCCAGGTTTGTTGATTAAAACATACTACCCTCTAGATACAAGGATAAAAACATGCTCCTAAATTGAATTGTGTTGTATACTTAAATTATATGTTCCAGTTGATCTATTCAACTGGTTACTATCTTATGTCTTCTTTTTAATTAATGACATAAAATTTCATGACGCTTCTTCATTGGCAGATAATCTCTTGAGAAAAAGCATGTGTGGGTAAATTAGAATGTAACATATTTTGGACTTTAAATCCTTATTATTAAGGACTTAATAATTAGTGGTTAAATATAATTAGAGATAGGGGCGCCTGGGTGGCTCAGTCGTTAAGCGTCTGCCTTCGGCTCAGGTCATGATCCCGGGGTCCTGGGATCGAGCCCCGCATCGGGCTCCCTGCTCCGCGGGAAGCCTGCTTCTCTCTCTCCCACTCCCCCTGCTTGTGTTCCCTCTCTCACTGTGTCTCTCTGTCAAATAAATAAATAAAATCTTTAAAAAAATATATATATATATAATTAGAGATAAAGTGTTGTGTATATATTCACAAGGATGCATATCAGAAGAAATACAAATGAATATGAAGTTTTTGTTTTGTTTTTTTTTTGTTTACTATTATGGCCATTGTATTGTTTGGCTGACACTGTATTGCTTCTCTTTCCATCTGAATTCGATTTTTTAAACAATTTTTATTTAAATTCAATTTAGTTAAAATATAATGTGTTATTAGTTTTGGGGTAGAATTTAGTGATTCATCAGTTGCATATAATACCCAGTGCTCATTACATCAAGTGCCCTCCTAAATGCCCATCACCCAGTTACTCCATCCCCTTCCACCTCTACTGCAGCAACCCTCAGTTTGTTTACTAGAGTTAAGAGTCTCTTATGGTTTGCCTCCTTCTCTATTTTTATCTTATCTTATTTTTTTGAAAAACCACTACTTATACTGTATTAGCCCATGTGATTTTGAGTGATGTTCATCTCACCTACTACATTCCTCAGGCAGTCTTATAACCTAGACTTTGTCAGAGCTTCTCCTCACCCTTGCTCTAGGGTGCAAATTATTTTCTTTAATGACATCTTTCCAGGATCTTTTTTGGTATTAACTGCAGAGATACATTCTGTCTATCTGAAATTTAGGTCATGACAGAACAATGGAGCTGTAGACATATTTCTTGATGACTGCTTATAGACATGCCTAGACAGTGAAGTCAATATCGACAAGGTTATTACCAAGAGAAAAATTATGTGTTACACTACCATAATTTGAGGCCCTGACTCTATCCATGTCTGCAACTTTTCATAGATATGAGTCAATAAATGCCTGCCTGCTGCCTTTTCTTCTTTCCTTTCTCTCTTCCTCTCTTTTTTTTTTTTTTTTCAAATTTAAGCCATTCTAGAATGAGGTGCCCATCAACATTATAGAGTTCTTATGAATAAATTGACTTAAAAAATTAAGTAAAGGTTACTGTTTTGCTAACAGAACTAAAAGCGGCTCAATAGTGGCATGTGACTGTGGCACCTCTGGGTCTTATTTTAGGGCACAGACCTCAATGACTCTGCTTCAAAAGTCTTTTGACTCTATGTGTAACTATTTAAAATATCAATTGCCAAAAGAGAATTTTAATTACTTAGTTTGTGACACATGGGTCCTATTGCTTGATGTGGAGGTCACCTGGTTTGGGATTTAGTCATCTCCTCCCATGTGGTTTAAAGTACAGCAGTGCCAAAGGAAAGGACTACACCTCAAGAAACTAGGAAGAGATGGTCTACAGGAAATGGATTCCCAGTCAAATGTATGAGCATATGTCATAATTGTCGTAATAAACAAGAGAAGGAAATTAGGTATCATTATACAATGAAGTATTCATATTTTTAATACATAACCACAGATTGATAGCTCGTATTTAAGGGGAAAATGTATATGTTTTATCTGTGGAAAGAATTAAGGACAGATAATATATTCAAATTATTGTAATTAGAGACATTGTGAAAAAGGAACTTGGCTAAAGGATTCTGAAAAACAAATTTGGGAAATCAGTGTTGTAGTTTCAGAGCCAGAAACTATAAAGTGATTAAGAGCATGAATGATGATATAAAACGTCTCTTTCTAGTAGTATTATGGATTAAAGACACTGAAAAACCTCCCATTGAAGCCAACTAAAATACATAGAATAAAATATTTTAAATAGTATTTCAAATTTAATGCAGAACTGACAAAAAGTAGCAAGTCCTCACAGGCCAAAAACAAAGTAGAAGCTGAAAGACATGAAGACAGATAAATACTAAAGCTGGTTCATAATCTAACATTATGTTTTGAACCCTGATGGACTTTTGCTTTAAGTATTTCAAAGGACACGGGAGCTAGAAATAAAGATGAAGGCTTACCTGAGGCAACAAAGGTCAAGGGACATCCAAGATAAACTCGGGATGCCAAAGAGCTTTATCCACATAATAAATATGGATGAAAAATAAACTTTAACCTCTAAGTATATAGGTTTAACATGGAAGTAAATTTTACTGTCAAAAACCTTCAAGCAAAATATTTTAGAGGAATGACGTCACCAAGATGAAGTAGGAGACCCCAGCTTCTGTCCCCCAGCAAAGATCAAAAATTAAGTAGCTATCTACAAAAAGCAATGGCACTGAGAGAGTTTAGGAATCACTTAAGAAACTTTAGCAACACAGTGGAATAAAAAACCTTAGAATAACCACTCGAAAAAGGAGGGATGCCCACATCATCCCATCCTCTAGGCCAGACTTCTCTGGCCTAGAACCAAGAAGGATCTCTCCAGCTAGAAAGAGTGCCCCTCACTAGGAAATGAAGAATGGGGTGAATGACCAGCTTCCCAGACTTTCAGGGCATAGCACAAAGAATCTGCTTCAGTTTCACCCTGCCCAAAGCCCAGCAAATCTGAGACATAGTGGAAGTGGCTAGGCACAAGAAAGAAGAGCAGTGACTGCCAATACCAGCTACGTAGAATTTAACAAACCTTGATTCCCAGTGACCTCATCAAAGGGCCCAGCAACTTTCACTACTTGAGAACCAACGGCCAGCAAAGCTGCTACTGACCCCTTGAAGATTCCTCTGGATTTTACCCCACAGGTATTCGTGTTTGCTGATGCCAGCCATCTAAGTCCCTGTCCACTCCCTCCACTCTGCTGCCCTCTGCTAGGTAGGATTTGTACCAGCAGCCATCTCAGGCTTCTGTGGCTGTGTGAGTGCAAGGCATCAGCCTAGACGATTGTGACTGACCCCCACCACTGGGAGTGCCCTTGGGGCTAGCCCATCCAGCTATGTACTTGCATACCACTGGGCTGAGTCTCTTCACCATCTTCTGCCATACGCATGCTTGTGGAGTGATTATGCAGCCATGGTCCTGCATACCAACAGCCAAGGCCTTGGTAGATGTCATTGCACACACAGTTGGCTCAGACACTCTCTCTGTCCCTGACCCCTACCACCACATGTATGTCTGAAACTGATCCTGCCACTACACAGGCACCTACTACTGGTCCCCACAGCCCAGGTTGTACACGCCATCCTGCCCTGACCACCACCACTACCTGCCCTGGTCCCTAGCTGCTGAACCTTGCAGCACAGCTGAGGAATCCAACAGCATTGCAGCCACTGTGGGCCCTCTGCAGCATTTGCAAGGACCACACAGCTGTTAATGTTGTAGACTCCAGTGGCCTGTGCCAACAAGACTTCACACCCCACAGGATGCAAAGCTGCTATACACTCCTGAACTTGGTGCCAGGTGCCACTAGACCTGGGGTCACAACACACTCCAGCATGCTCCCATCTGTTGGTGAGGTCTTTCCTTACTGAAGTCAGTCCCTAAAGTCTGGAAGAGGAGACTGTTTCTTCAAATGTGTAGATGCTTATGCAAGACTACAGGGATCAAAAAAAATCAGGGAAACTTAATTCCACCGAAAGAATACAGTAAACTTACAGTAACTAATACAAAGGAAATGGAAATGTAAGAATTGCACAACAAATAATTCAAAGTAGTTGTTCTAAAGATGCTCAGAGAGCTACATGAGAAAACAGATAAACAATTTAATGAAATAAGGAAAAAATAGAAGAACAAGAGAAGACCAACAAAGAGATAGGAAACAATTTAACCAAGGGACTGAAAGATCTAAAAATCAAAAACTATAGGATATTAAAAAATAAAACAAACAAAAAGAACTACAGGACATTGCTGAAATAAATTGAGGAAGACACAAATAAATGGTAAGATATCCTATACTTATAAATTGGAAGAGTTAATATTGTTGAAATGTCCATACTACAAAGAGCCACCTATATATTTAATGCATTCCCTATCAAAATTCCAATGACATTATTCACAGAACTAGAAAAAACCATCCTAAATTTGCATAGAACCACAAAAGACCCTGAATAACCAAAGTAATTTAGAGAAAGAACAAAACTAGAAGCAACACACTTTCTGATTATAAACTATATTATAAAGCTATATTAATAAAGATATAAATAAATCTTTATATTTTTATGGGGAATATGATGTTAAGAAACATATGGTGAGTTTAAAGAAACATATGGTGAGTTTAAAATGAGAATGCCCAGGGTGGATGTGTGGGTGGGTGGGTAGGTAGGTAGGTAGATAGATACTGATCCAGACATAATAAAGAGAATTTGAGAGAAAACATTCAGAAGTTAATGAATAAAAATTCACTGATTAACACCAATAAATAATTAAAAGGCAATTCATACTTACATATACGATAGAAAATTGAAAAATACTAAAAACAAAACCTAAATGCTACCAGAAAAAGAAAACCAAAACAAAACACAAAGTGTAAGTGAAAGATAGGGTAACAACTGACATTTCATTAGCAACTGACATCTCTTTAGCTAATGAGCGACTCTGATCTCATTAGCCAGATGATAATCACAGGGTACAGATTATAAGAAATTGTCTTCCATGCACCTCCCATGTAAGACCAAATTGCTAATTGAAATGATTCAAACTTTTCATTTTTGTTCTTTCTCTTAGCAATACGTATAGACATGTAAGATGGAGATTAAAAAAAAAAAAGTTTTAAAAAAGACCATTTAAGGGGTCCCTGGGTGGCTCAGTCGTTAAGTGTCTGCCTTTGGCTCAGGTCATGATCCCAGGGTCCTGGGATGGAGCCCCGCATCGGGCTCCTTGCTCAGCGAGGAATCTGCTTCTTCCTCTCCCCCCCAACGACCGCTTGTGTTCCCTCTCTCGCTGTGTCTCTCTGTCAAATAAAGAAATAAAATCTTTAAATTTAAAAAAAAAAGAAAAAATAAAAGACCATTTAAGGCTAATTTTTATTTTTATGTAATGTGATTTACTGATTTATGGAACTTTAGGATACTATAAATTTTAGTTCTTTCTAAAGAATGAAGAGTTTGAGAAATGGAGAAAATATATAGCCCTGGCTCTTTATATTGCTGCCTATATAAATAGGCAGGGCAAGTTATAATTTTTCAATTATTCTCTTATGTCTTTATATTATAGATATTTTATTATATCTCCTATAACTTGTTTATAATTCCACTTACAGTTGAAATGAAATAAACAATTACTGAGTACCTGCCGTTTTCTAGGTACTGTGTAGGGAGTAGTTTTTGACATTGCAAAATAGAGATAAATAATAACCAAAAGCTTACATTTGTAAGCAAAACAAATAGTAACAACTAAAATATAGTCAGATAAGTATTTCAATAAAATATTGCATTCATTATTTATCTACCCCCCCAAAGAAATAAGGTATTATTTGAAGGAATTGTGCGTTGAGACCCTCTACGACTGAAGTATCAAACATATACTAAGAAATGTAACTTGAAAAAGTATGGCATTTTAGAGAGATGGAATTATTTTAATATAATTAAGGTTAAGTTCCAAGTGGAAAATATGACAGGTGACGAATTTCAGTGGTCGATAGCTTCCAGATCATGAAGGACTACTCTAAAGTATAAAGGGGATATCAGTATTTATTTTGAGTAAAAAAGAGCAATATACAATGGATTTTGAAACAAAAATTATAAGATAAAAATGTTTTCTCTTACATCTATTACTCCTAAAGCAACATAAAGCAGAGTAGGAAAAAAGCTATCACTCAGAAACCTGTTGCAAAAATCCAAGGAGGAAGTTAAGGAGACACAGATTAACATTCTGTTCCTAGGTGGCCATATTGTCCTTTTAAACCCTCCTACACTGTTGGTGGGAATGCAAGCTGGTGCAGCCACTCTGGAAAACAATATGGAGGTTCCTCAAAAAGTTGAAAATAGAGCTACCATACGGTGCAGCAATTGCACTACTGGGTATTTACCCCAAAGATACAAATGTAGGGATCCGAAGGGGTACGTTCACCCCGATGTTTATAGCAGCAATGTCCACAATAGCCAAACTATGGAAAGAGCCAAGATGTCCATCAACAGATGAATGGATAAAGAAGATGTGGTATATATATATATATATATATATATATATATATACACACACACACACACACACAATGGACTATTATGCAGCCTTGAAATCTTGCCATTTGCAACAACGTGGATGGAACTGGAGGGTATTATGCTGAGTGAAATAAGTCAAACAGAGAAAGACATGTATCATATGACCTCACTGATATGAGGAATTCTTAATCTCAGGAAACAAACTGAGGGTTGCTGGAGTGGTGGGGGATGGGAGGGATGGGGCAGTTGGGTGATAGACATTGGGGAGGGTATGTGCTATGGTGAGCACTGTGAATTGTGTTAAGACTGCTGAATCACAGACCTGTAACTCTGAAACAAATAATACATTATATGTTAAAAAAAAAAAAGAAGATAGCAGGAAGGGAAGAATGAAGGGGGTGGAAATCGGAGTGGGAGACGAACCATGAGAGACTATGGACTCTGAGAAACAAACTGAGGGTTCTAGACGGGAGGGGGGTGGGGGGGATGGGTTAGCCTGGTGATGGGTATTAAAGAGGGCACGTTCTGCATGGAGCACTGAGTGTTATATGCAAACAATGAATCATGGAACACTACATCAAAAACTAATGATGTAATGTATGGTGATTAACATAACATAATAATAAAAAAATAATAAAATAAAATAAAATAATTTATTTCCATGATGTAAAATTTTAGTTTCCTCACATAAGAAAAACTGTTCCACATGATTTCCTCTTTAGACTCATTACCTCTTGCTCATTCTAATACTCTCTTTTTTTCCTGTATTTTCGTTTTTTGGACTCCTTTTGTTTGGTCTCATTTTTAAATCTCCATTTTTTTATATCATCTTTGTGTTTGGTTGCAATTTTATTCAACATCCTCCAATTTTATTTGTATGACACTTTAAGAAATGACCTTGCCCCTGCACTCACAGCTAAAGCTAATAAATGGCATTGGATTATTCTATTGTACGTCAGGCTCTCTGGAGTCCATAGAATGAGTTCATCATTCATTTCTTTGATGGTTCTGCATTGAAGGAGCATCCTACAGTTGTGAAGAAATGGGAAAATTGGGCATTATAATTGAGGCATGACTTATAATACCATAGGCCTTTAGGAATTAGGGAGATGGAAATGATTCCTCATCTTCTGGCTTTGGTCCCTTGGATGATGTCAACTTCATTCTCTGAATAGAAAATGGAGAATATAGATGGAGAGAGGGGCACCTGGGTGGCAAAATCGGTTAAGCTTCCGACTCTTGGTTTTGGCTCAGGTCGTTATCTCAGGGTCATGAGATCAAGCCTTGCAGTCCAGAGTCTGCTTAAGACTCTCTCCCTCTCCCACTGTCCCTCCCCCCTCAAATAAATACATAAATCTTTATAAAAAAAGAATATAGATGGAGAGAGAGTGTAATATCTGCTTTAAATTTGTTAATTTCAAGATATAGAGCAGGTGATATAGAGGTCAAGATATAATTTAGATTTCATGATAGTGATGTGGAAATATTCTAAAATATAATTGGTAGCTGAAGTCACTGAAATGAGATTTGCTAGGATGTATATAAGAGTAAAGAGGAATGGAAAAAAACACAAAGGAGGAAGTAGGAAAAAATGAAGAGTAAAGATATCTTGAGAAGAGAGCAAGAAATAGGACAACATAAAAAACAAAACAGAACTGGTACCATGAATAAAACCTTAAATTAACAGTTTTTGAGAGAAAGATAGAGACATCTGTGAACTTTATGTACATATTTGCAACAAAATTCTTTCATACTCCAGCACTTACCCTTGCAGGAAGAGAAAACAAATGGGGCAGGTTAGGTGGGGGTGGGAGGAGAGAGAGAAGGGTTAAAAAGATTGGTGTTATAGAAGGAAAAGTTATGAAAATGAGAGAGTTTGTGTATACCACTCCAGAAATACCAGATCAAAAAACAGTGAAAGTATAGTATTCCACAACCAGGATATCACAGTGTTCTTAACACCTGCCCCCGATTAAACTGATTTTTTTTTTAAATATTAGAAGCAAATTGATTTTATTTGGTTGAGAATAGAGACAGTGAATATCTTAAAAATAAACACTTCTCTCAAGAAGGTAGAAATATAAGGGAAAGGAATGAAAAATAACAAAATTAAAAAAGAAGGTATGTCCAAGTAGTTTATATTTGCCTATTTATTTGCTTTTTTTTTTCAATTTTAAGAAGGAAGGTAATGGAATAAGTTAAGTGATGAATGATATCAGTCTGTAGAGATATAGATGGAATGTTGTTACTTGTCTTAAGTGCGTGCTTTAAATATACTCTCTAGGAATATTAAAGGAAATAAAAGTCAATAATTTTTGTTAGTATAAACTACATGAAGTAATTAGTTTCCCTCCCACTCCATCCTCCATGAGTTAAATGGAATTAAAATAGATATAAAACTGTAAGTTATTTAAATTTTAAGGAAATAATTACAAAGTTGCTATGAATGGCCTGTTACAAATTAAAACAACACAGATGCTGCTAAATGTAAGAAACTGTTCTCTCTCCAGGGAGCATTTCATAAGCTTCTATTCAGAATTTTCAGCCTTAGATTCTACTGCCTTATAATGTAGAAGGCAAGTGTGGGAAAAGAAGAAAGTTCTAGTGTTAAGTTGTTTATAGCATAAAAGTTAACTGGCTTTTGATTTGAGGCCTACAGTTTAATATGATGCTCATAAAGACACGAGTAGCTAACTATTCTAATAAATATCAAAGGCAGTACTTCATTAATTCAAAACATACATATCTATTTAGTAGAAAAGAGTTTGGCACATATATGAGATTCAATAATATTTCTTTTAATGAAATAATTTTAGCATTATGAAGATAGAGGTTTTTTTTCTATTTAATGCAAAATAATTTTAATCAGTACCTACTATAGACATGCATTTTTGGGGGTATGATAAAAGACACATTTTGAAATAGTAATCTCTTAGGATAATGGTAATGACCCATTCGGATCACAAACTTCTTCCTGAAAACAAAAATCTGTTTATACCATTAATTAAACAGAGCAGTGCATCTGAGTGCATACTTTGGAGTATTTATATATTAATGTAAGTCAGAGCAGTTGGACTATAGATTTACTTGATTAGATAAGTCTATTCTGCCTCAGCCTATCTTGTTTTCTTTTTTGTCTGATATCGTTTTTTGTCTTTTTAAAAAAAGATTTTTTTTAGAGGAATTTAAATTTCACAGCAAAATTGAGGGAAAGTTATAGAGATTCCCTATATACTTCCTACCTCTGCACATGCACAGTTTTCCCCATTATCAGTATCCTCAAAGAGTAGTATATTTGTTATGATTGATGAACCTACAGAGAAACATCATAATCATACACAGTTTACATCAGGATTCACTCTTGGTGTTGTATATTCTATGGGCTTGGACAAATAAATAATGACTTGTATCACCATTATGATATCTTACAGAGTATTTTCACTGCTATAAAAAATCCTTTGTACTCCACCTATTCATCCCTCCATCCGGCTTACATAACCTCTGGCAGTCACTGATCTTTTTACTATCTACTTAATTTTGGCAGAGAAGATATCCTCATCCCTGTGAAATGAACACTTAATGGTTTCATGGACTAATAGAATTCAGACCCAAGGTTGAGAATCCAAGGTTCTTACCCTTACATTATTAAAAGTAAATAGACCTATTTAAAATATAGAATTAACCCCCATACTTTAATGAAAGAAATATATAACCTAGTATATAAAATTTTATGCCAATAGAAACAGTTGTAAGTGTGGGCCAAAAGGAATAAATGCAATTCTCTTCTACAAATTTCTACCATCGTTTCAATCCAACCAGATTCTTGATCTGATATGGATTTTTGAAATTCTGAATTCCCTCATAGTTGTACAGCTCTGTTTTACTTAATTGAATAATTGTGGCAACAATGATGAGAATTATATTTAGGGGAAAGCTCAGTAAAATATAAAAACTTAAGAGCAGTGGTAACTTAGCTTTTCAATTATAAAAATTTATAAAAATAAAGTATGGAAAAATAGTTATTGCAAAATAATTTTTTCAAGTAAATATGCAAAATGCTAGTCCCTATCACCACTGAGGTTTGGTGTTTGAATATGAAGATAAAACATAAGCATACATAGTTAGAAATTATGTATTGTGTACAATATACTTAGCAAGATATCCTGATATGGTTATATTTTACATAAAGTATATAGGAGTAAATGATTCCTTAATGATTTCAATTGTTTTAGTAAGTTAGGTAATTTATAAACTTGATTAGTTAAAATCAAGGACAGAAAGAATCAAAATGGTGCTGAAAGCAATAATCACTATAGGCATCCGGGGAAAAGAATGATCACTTAAAAAATAGGTTTATGAGATATGTGGCATGTATTTGTCATAAAGTTGAGATATTATCTCATCATTTAAAGGGTACCTACTGCCAAAGGAACATGCAAATAGTCATATACACTTTATGGAAAATTAAGTACCAAAAAAAAAGGCTTGGGACAATATTATATACATTAAAAATGTATCAACTCAAACTTTTAAGTTAGAATATTTTATAGAATTAAAACTTAAAGCAAACAACACAATTTAGTTGAGGCAGCTGAACAACCCCATTTCTATTGGGAATGACCTGATATTTCACTATGGAGAAATTTGTAAAGACTAGTTTCTGATTAAAATTATTTGATTTTAGATTTTATCCTCAGTATCACTGAACTAAACACATTGCAGTTGAACAGCAATAGTTATAACTCAGAGAAAAGCCATTGTAGTTTCAGTTTTTCTTTTGGGTTTCTGTCAAATTCTTCCTCCTAAAAGTCATCATTTTTTTAAATTTTATTTTATTATGTTATGTTAGTCACTATACAGTACATCATTAGTTTTTGATGTAGTGTTCCATGATTCATTGTTTTCATATAACACCCAGTGCTCCATGCAATACATGCCCTCCTTAATACCCATCACTGGGTTAACCCATCCTCCCAGCCCCCTCCCCTCTAACATCTTCAGTTTGTTTCTCAGAGTCCATAGTCTCTCATGGTTCATCTCCCCCTCTGATTTCTGCCCCCTTCATTTTTCCCTTCCTTCTCCTAAAAGTCATCATTGATACACAGTTTTAAATTGATGCTTTCTGCTGGTCAAACACATATATGTGATTCCACAGTCAAATGGAACATGTCCATTTACTTTCTTCATTTATCTTCCTAGTCGTTGTATACCAAAGTTGTTTCCCAGCTTTTTTTTTTTTTTTAAATAACTTTTCAAGTCACCAAATGAATTGAATGTGGCAACTAGAAACAAAGCATTTTTTTTTAATTTTTTATTGTTATGTTAATCCCCATCCATTACATCATTAGTTTTAGATATAGTGTTCCATGATTCATTGTTTGTGCATAACACCCAGTGCTCCATGCAGAACGTGCCCTCCTCAATACCCATCACCAGGCTAACCCATCCTCCCACCCCCCTCCCCTCTAGAACCCTCAGTTTGTTTTTCAGAGTCCATTGTCTCTCATGGTTCTTCTCCCCCTCCCATTTCCCCCCCCTTCATTCTTCCCCTCCTGCTACATTCTTCTTCTTCTTTTTTTCTTTCTTAACATATATTGCATTATTTGTTTCAGAGGTACAGATCTGAGATTCAACAGTCTTGCACAATTCACAGCGCTTACCAGAACACATACCCTCCCCAGTGTCCATCGCCCAGTCACCCCATCCCTCCCACCCCACCCCCCACTCCAGCAACCCTCAGTTTGTTTCCTGAGATTAAGAATTCCTCATATCAGTGAGGTCATATGATACATGTCTTTCTCTGTTTGACTTATTTCGCTCAGCATAATACCCTTAATTTTATTTTAAAATATATAACCCACCAAGATTTTTCTACAAAAGGTAAAAGATTCAGTTTTGCTGTAACCAGCAGTTGCTATGCTCCAGAGATTAGATACAGTAGTTTCAGTGGAAATAACTGAATTAATTCAGTTAAAATAGAGGATAATATCAATTGCTAGCTTCTAACCTCATTGTATTTCTAGTGAAAACAATATGATTCCTCCTTTTAAAAATTTTTGGTTGAAACTTAAATCACCCTCATTAAATATGTATTATTGCCACTTAACACATTTATTAAAGAAAAAGATGCTAAAATAGGTCTAGATTTTTTGGAAGGTAGGAGTATGATGGTAGAAAAATATGTAGCATTAATATAAATACTGTGACATTTACTAAAAAAGTTGAAATATGCACTTTCCTGTATAAGACTCTGAAGGAGATTCACTTCGCCTCAAATGGGCTGATTTGCCTTTTAGCTCTGTCAGCTTTATGAATATCACATGATTTCTCTGTTTTTCATTGGTGTTTTTTCTTTAAACTGTATGCCTGCAGTTAGGAGACGGTTGTGAGAATGAGGTAAAATTCATAGTAAACTAAAGCAAAAACCGGTCTTAATATGGATTTTAACATTTAATCTTTTGTACTACCGTTAAATGACAAAATAAATCCATGATACTCTACATTTATTTTAATAAACATTGGTTTTAATTAGTAAAGCTTGATTTACTTAAATCAAGAAAATGAGGGGCACCTGGGTGGCTCAGTGGTTTAAGTGTCTGACTCGATATTAGCTTCAGGTCATGATCTCAAGGTCATGAGATTGAGCCCCACATTGGGCTCTGTGCTGGGCATGGAGCCTGCTAAAGATTCTTTCTGTACGTCTCCCTCTGTCCCTTCCCCCCTGCCCTCAGGCTTGTGGCATGTGTGCACCTGCAAGTGCTCTCTCTCTCTAAAAAAAAAAAAAAAAGAAAGAAAACAAAAAAAGAAAAGAAAAAAGAAAAGATGAGTTGCATCAGGCAGTAGAGGGACCAATTAGAGAACTTCATGGTGAAAACTATCAAGTGTCTCTTGTTTTACCCTTTTTGTATATAGATATTCTTAGAATAGTAAACCACATATGGTAGGCCTTTGGCTTTGCTAGACACTTTTGTTTTAAGTTAGAATCATTTTCTGAAAACGCTTAATGTCGTGAAAGACAGATGAGGAAAAAATGTGCTAAATTTCTCTCTGGGTAAACTTCCCTCTGCTGTTATTACGTTATCCATTATGTTAAAAATCAGATTCTATGCAAATTAATTATTATAAACTTTTCTGTTATAAGTAATATTCATACACTATTAAAGAAAATCTTCCAAGCTCATGACTTTCTTATGTTTGTGATATTAGGGCTCATAAATAACATGTCCTAACCAAATGGTTACATAATTGTGTCAAACAACATCTAGAATGAGAATATTTTGTTTTTCTCCAACGTTGCTGTCCCTAAGTTGGTGTCTTAAGGAATAGTAAGGTTAAAGATTACAGTGACATCTTTGTCTACACATACAGAAATAAAAATGTTTTTGATAAAAAAATATATTTAAGAAGAGTAATCAGTTAAGTGGATTTTAGTTGAAATGGGATGCAGTTTTGTTTAGTATCTATAATATTTTAAGCTCAAAAGTATGCATTATGCAGTAATGTATTCAACTATAACAATGAATTACAATTCCCTTGAGAATGTCCTTCTGAAATGGGCATGGTCATTTGTGTTCTTGATATGAAGAAGGCAATTTCATAGAACCTCTCATAAATCAAAGCTTTCTCCAAGAGTACATAGATATTTTAATGTTTTTCTCCTAGTATTATCTAGAACAAGTTTATGCAGCATTTGGTATTTTTACAAGATAAATACCTTACTTGGTGGTTCTAAAGTAGTTGTGCCTGTCTGCTTTCATAATGAAACACAGAGCATTCCCACCTTCTATATATAAAATTCTGAGAACTCCAAGATTTTCTTAAGTAGAATAGTAGTGTTGTTAATTTATTATCAATAATATAAGCATCAAACTCTATTTTCCTAACATTATCAAACTATCTATTAGGAACCACAGTGTTTTATTATAACCATTTATTTTTAAAGATTTATTTATTTTAGAGCGACTGCACGGGTTATGTGTGAGTTGGGGGAGGGACAGAGGGAGCAAGAATTCAAGTGGACTCCCCACTGAGCATGGAGCCCCATGCAGGGCTGGATCCTATGACCCATGAGATCATGACCTGAGCTGAAATCAAGAGTTGGATGCTTAACTGACCTAGCTACCCAGGCGCCCATTATTATAATCATTTAATTGTTTTCATAATTTGATAGATTATATCATCAACATTTGCTAAAGGTTTTATATTGTGAATTTAAATGTATAACTTTTTCAACTTACACTTTTTTAATCACACATTACTTTGTAATCAATGAATTGACAAGAATTGTGCACCAAAGATTATTAAAAACAGGTTGTAGTATGTATTATATTATGCCTACGAGATGATTCCTTTTTCCTTTTAATTTCTCAATCTATATGACATAAAGTAATTTCATTTCTAATCAATAGAATGTGTAGAACCACTTCTGCCACAACTATTAGATGGTCTTTATTTGTGAAGGGGAAAATATCTACCAAAATCAATTAAGTAGGAAAAAGTTAAAAATTTAGACAAGAGTAAATATAAATGAATGTAGAAAAATAAGAGAAGTAAGAAGAAAAAAGAGTACAGAGAAAGGAAAGGGAAATGAAAAGTAGGGAGTTATTGCATAAAAATTGTGGTTAGAGATAGAAGACAGATGAGGAGAAGATGTGTATAAGAAAGTAGATTTGGGAGGTGAGGAAACAGTGGGGCAAGGTTGACCAAGAGGAACCAGACCCATATGTTCAGTTTAAACACAAAGATGTGAAATAACTGCAGGCGTAGGAAATGAAGGTTAAGTATGGGAGAGTAAATCTCCTAAGACTAGTGCAGACAATTGGAGAATCTAAGAGTTCCACAATTCAACAAGAGCAATATTCATAAGCATATTAGGAGGAACTGATTTTAGAAAGGCAGTTGGTTACTAATTTGTTTAAAATTGTCCTCTACGTGCAATCAGCAGTTAAGTATAATGATAACAAAAGGACTTCAGAAACCTACAGTTGACTATCAAAAGGAAGCATTACCTAAACTTCCAAAATAAAGTCTCACACGTCTTTTATATTTTAATGGAAGCACTCTACATGGAGTATTAAAAATCAGCATAAAAACTGAGCTGGATCTAGATAAGCAATGAAAGTACTGTTCCGATTATGATAGTATTCATTACAAAGATACAATCTATGCTGCAGCTACATAAATATTAGCCAAATTGCCATTCTCATTTTCTCTGATTCCTAGAAAGACTGCAACTAGAATGTACCATATTTTTTATACTGAATAAATGTCTCTGATATCCCCAGGGACATTTTATTAATACCTTTCTTATTAATTAAGTATTCATCCTTCCTTCCATCTTCCCAACATTTTTAAAGCATCAACTGTCTGCCAAGCATTATGATAAATACTGGTAGACAGAAATTAACAGTATTGAGAAGTGTTTCTTGTAATTAATTTACTTACGGGTGGAAAGCACAGTTAAGAAGTGTGCCCACTCTGGGGTGCCTGGGTGGCTCAATCAGTTAAGTGTCTGCCTTTGGCTCAGGTCATTATCTCAGGGTCCTGAGTTTGAGCCCTGCATCTGGTTCCCTGCTTAGCAGGGAGTCTACTTCTCCCTCTCCCTCTCCCTCTGCCTCTCCCCCCTGCTCAAGTTAGCTCTCTCTCTCTCTCTCTCTCAAATAAATAAATAAATAAATAAATAAATAAATAAATAAATCTTAAAAAAAGAAAAAGGAAAAAAAAAATGTGCCCACTGGAAAAAGTTAGTTTACTGGGAGTAAGAACTCAAACTAGTTCACATCAAAGTTTGTTTTTGTTAAGTAACTCCTTTTGGTTAGGGAAGTATTTTTAAGTTCCTTAGGGATATAGGCTGAGGGTGCACGGACATGAGATATGAGGAGATTGTAAAATGTTCAGTTAAGTTGTCTAGTAAACAGTAAATGGGCATCTAGGCATGTAACAGATAAAAAATGAAAAAAATAAAATTGACAAATGGGAAGAAAAGAGAAGAAGGCTGGTGCCTGTGTTGATTGATGAAGCTGAAGACCTTTTTTTTTTTTTTTTTTTTAAGATTTTATTTATTTATTTGACTGAGACACAGCGAGAGAGGGAACACAAGCAGGGGGAGTGGAAGAGGGAGAAGTAGGCTTCCCGCAGAGCAGGGAGCCTGATGCGGGGCTTGATCCCAGGACCCTGGGATCATGACGTGAGCTGAAGGCAGACACTTAACGACTGAGCCACCCAGGCGCCCCTGAAGACCTTTCTTTTTTTTTTTTTTTTTTAAGATTTTGTTTATTTATTTGACAGAGAGAGACACAGCGAGAGAGGGAACACAAGCAGGGGGAGTGGGAGAGGGAGAAGCAGGCTTTCCGCCGAGCAGGGAACCCGATGTGGGGCTCGATCCCAGGACCCTGGGATCATGACCTGAGCCGAAGGCAGACACTTAAGGACTGAGCCACCAAGGTGCCCCCTGAAGACCTTTCTTAAGAGCTGAGAACTGAGTGCCATTTGAAAACAATCTACTGTAGAGTGCTGTCATATAGTATCTCCTATAGTTATACTTGAATCTCCAACCAACGATATTTCTTTTCAGCAGTATTATTTATGGTGTACATTAATGTTAATGCCACAAAATTGGGTTGGCACTAGATGCCTGCACACAGATGGACTATGATAGTCCAGAGAAAGCTAAAACTCATGGCAAGGCATAAACAGAAAATAGCAATCAAAAGGGAATTATTGACAAATAATGAGAGGACACTTAGTTTCACAGAGGACTTGTGGCAGGATCCAAACCCATCTTACCTGGAAATTCAGGTGCTCCTGCCAATCAGGCTGCATTGAGCATGTTAATATGTCTTTTTTAATCCCAACTTTCACATCTGCAGCAAACATTTTATAAAGTCACATGGCAAATACCTATCATTCTTCCTCTAGAAATGATTTTATCATCCAATTCTTCCTATTTTCCTTCCCTTCAATCTCTTCAAGATATATTTAGAAATAGGATCTCATTTGACAGCTACATGGTACCATGAACATTACACAACACAATGTATCTGAGAGTTTTTCATATTAAAATATATATTTTAAGATTTTATTTATTTATTTATTTATTTATTTATTTACTTTAGAAAGAGAGAGAGAGCAGGGGGGTGGGGAGCAGAGTGACAGGGACAAGCAGATTCCATGCTGAGCACAGACCCCAGTACGGGGCTGGATTCCACAACCCTGAGATCATGACCTGAGCTGAAATCAAGAGTCGGATGCTTAACCGCCTAAGCCACCCAGGGACCCCTGTGTTAAAATATTTTTAAAAGTTTGTCAAAGAAACTATTGGGATGGATATATAGCATTATAAATATTCATAAAATTTACATTGATTAACTAGGCAGAACATGGACCACATTTTACAAAAACTCTTTCCATTTATATTCTAGAAAATATAGTAGGTACAATTTCCCATTGTTATATTTTCTGAGTGGCAATTTCAAAGATAGGATTCATATTGTGTTTTGTTTTCCCACTTGTACACAAACACTGATAAGGTAAAGTTCATTTTTCAGAATTATTGATCATATGGGACACATTAATTTTTATTTGTCCTGACACGGCAATTTTAAAGTGGTAATAATTAGGAAGACTTTTTAGAGCAGTTAATATGAATACTCTGTAAAGTTTTTTTTTCAGTGATGCTTGTCACTTATACTGCATATATATATATAGATAGATAGGTATAGATATAGATATAGATATCGATATCAATATAGATACAGATATAGATAAAAGAGGCTGTCCAACAGTATATATTCAGGAGTTGTTCAATGTACTACAGCTCTTCAACAAATGAGAATATTATGACATTAGAGAAAATATAACATCAAAATTAAAATGAAATAATAAAATTAAGTTAAAATTGAGATTAAAATTAAATAATATTCAATGTTAAGAATAGTGAACAAGGTAAACATTTGAGTAGACAAGTATAACTAAATATACTTTAGATCTATAATAGAAGGATTATAGAAATGCATAGGTAAAATACCTATCTAGTATAAATGAATGAAATAAGGCTTTCTGGGAACAATGATAGTTAAGGTGAGACTTGAAGCAATGATAGAAATTAGCCTGACAAATGTTGAGAGTGAAAGGGGGTGAGGGAAGCAGAATCATTTAAGTGTGGAAATAATATGTATGGATAGTAGATGCAAGAGGAAAGAGAGAAGGGAGGAAGGTCAGTAATGACTGAAATATATGAGACAAGGCTGGAGAGATAGACAAGGGACAGACCTTGCAGTAATTTATAAACATTAAGTATTTTGAAATTCATTTAAGGATAATAGGAATCTTTGACTCCCATTAAGTAAGAAACTGATATAGATTAGTCTTTTATTAAGGTCACAATGTTGTATAAGAAATGGATTGGAGATCATTCAACCAAAGAAAGAGACACTATTGACCTGAACTAGAGTTGAGGCATGGGGATGGAGAAATATAGATGGAAAAAAGATACAATAAGCTAAAAATCAGTCAGCCTTCCTAATTGATTTAATGGGGGAAGGACAGAGAGAGGGAAAAAATGAAGAAATAACAAGGATGTTCAGGTCTTGGCTTGAACAACTAGGAAACTGTTAATATCATTTAATAAGATGAAAAACAAAGGGAAAGGGATAGGTGCAAGGGTAAGAGAATGATTTGATTATTGTTGGACATGCTGATTTTGAAGCATATTTTGGACCTCTAGGTGGAGATATCCAGTAGGTGAACCACAGTAGGTGAACTTCAAGCTTTGGAATGGGTGAGCTAGAGTTAGGGATTTGTTGATCTCTGCAATGTTACATGTACATGGAAGTTCAAGCCCTGGGAGTAGACTTTATTGAACTGCATAGTTAAAATCAAAGGTTAATTTAAAAGTGATTACACATCTAAGAATTGTATATTGGATTGGTTGCATTTTTGGACTTTAGCGAAGGGAGAATAAGCAGATACTGCTGATCTTAGTTTCCTTGATAAAACCCAATTAGGAAACATCTAGCCATATAATGACTCTGCATCTTGAAGTCTGTTTTGGAAACAATGAACACTCATTGATTATTCATATGTACTTCCACATTTCTGAGCCAACTTGCAGTTGGGGCCATGTGATTGAGTTCTGGCAGGGGCTCCACTGTCCAATCCAGAAAGCACTTTCCATAATGAAAATAGTCTTTGAAAAAGATTGTAAAGAAATATAGATTAAGAGCTGTCCAACAACATTGTTATAATAAGCATTCTCGCATTTCCTCAGCATTCTCAGGCATAGGCCGATTGTGACAAAGGTTCTGAGAAGATGAATTAATGGGGAATGTATATGGTGAGAGGGAAGTACACTTATTGGTAGACACTCCCTATACTTCCTTAGGAGTCCTGTAAGATCAGTGATGATTATTGAAATTTTTTTACATTGTTGGGCATAGACATCCTCTGGTGTTTTGGCTTTAGTTTATCAGAAACCATGATATTCCCATGAACATTAAGGTCATGCTCATATATTTCCAGGAAATCAATGTAACGTTCAAAAGCCTATGTTTAGTTCACACTGAGATCAATATATCAATGGTTATCCCCTCCTCAAATATTTTACACATCATTTTATTGAACATTTTACCAAAAGAAATACAGATTATACAAAAGAAAAACAGGATGACTATTTCAAGTGTGGCATGCTGATACATTAGTGGTCACCAATCTCTTTAGCTCCTGTCCTCATTTTTTCAGTGAGGGGATTTGCTTCAGGGTCAGGAATGTATAGTATCGGAGGAAACAATTCCAGGTGACTATATACCCCTTATTTATTCCTTCCCAATGAGGGGTTGAGTTATCTGGTGAAATATGGAGAGCTTGACAGGCTAAGTTAACCCCATAAAGCCAAGTTAACCACTGGATGGGGGTCACTGTATTTAAAAATATAATGTATGTTTGTCCATTGATTTTTCATGATTCTCTTCTCCATTATTCTGTTGACTTGTAAAACAGGCCTCACTATTCTTCATGTAACTGGCTGGGAAAATGCTATTTAGTATGCCCAACAGTCCCCGCAGGTTATTCCAGTTGTCCTCAATTTGTTCTCAGTTCTAGATCATATCCTCCAAAACAGCGTTCAGTAAGATATGTTTCTGGGAGTTGTTGTTACCTAAACAGAAGAAATACAAAGCTATATTTTGATTATTTTTAATTCCACATATTTGTGGGTAAAGAACCTAGAGGCTATCATATTGAGGAGCTTTTCCCAATCTTTAATCAAAGGTGCCAATCTGTAGTAGTTTAGTAATCAAGAGCGAATCCTCCTAGTTGCCAGTATTTTATCAGTCATAGTTGATCACCAATCACATAATCTAATAACCTTTTTTTATAATAGAATAGTTATAGATTTACAGAAATGTTGCAAAGATAATACAGAGAATTCTCAAATAACCTTCATAGTTTGCCTATTTGTTACATTAGGGTGGCGCATTTGTCACAACTAATGAAATAAGATTGATACAGTGCTATTTAAAAAAGTCCCTATTTTATTCAGATTTTACAGTTACTATTGTATTCTTTTCTGTTCCAAGATACTACCAGGATCCTGCATTATGTTTAGTATTCACGTCTCCTTTGGCTCCTCTAGGCTGTGACAGTTTCTCAAACTTTTGTTGTTTTTGATGACCTTTATAATTTTGAGGTGAACTAAGCAGGTATTTCATAAAGTATTTCTCATTTGGAATTTGTCTAATGTTTGCCTTATTATTACATGAGTGTTATGGTTCTTGAAAAGAAGACTGTGGAGGTTAAGTATCCATCTCTTTACAACATATCAAAGGTACATGCTTTCTGTCAACATGACTTGTTACTGTTGATGTTGACCATGATCACATGGTAGTGTGAAGTACCTTTTGTCAGATTTTTGTACTGTAAAGTTACTCTATTCATACCTCCTTTCCATTCTGTACTCTTGGAAGGAAGTACACAGACCACACTTCCTTGAGGGCAAGGTTTCTACAGAAATTATTTAGAAGGCTTATCTATTATCTCTCACTTATGTATGTATTCAAGCATTTATTTATATCAGTATGAACTCATGGATATTTTTTATACTTTGGCTTATAATGCAGTACTACTTTATTGTGCTTCTCAAATTGTTCTAGCTTTGGCCACTGGGAACTCTTTCATCTGGCTCTTGTGTTCCTTTGACAAACCTCCATCATTTTGTTTTGTTTTGTTTTTCCCAAGCACTGTCTTATTTTCTGGCATTGCAAGATATCTCAGGCTCGTGTTGTATATTCCATGCTCTAGCCCTAGGAGGAGGCAGTTCTCTTAAGGAAAGGTGGTTTCTTTTACTGGTGACTGGTATTAGAAACTAAGATTTGAATTTGCATTATGCAGTATTTTCGGACTATTTTCTTCACATAGCAATATGCATTTAACATCAATTCCTGTTCTGAATGGCTTAATACTTAATTTATTTTAATTGCAGAGTAGTATTCTATTGAGTGGAGGTGCCACAGTTCACATATGAAGGACATAATGGTTGCTTCTAGTTATTGGCAATTATGAATAAAACGCCTATAAGCATTCCTGTGAAGGTTTTGGTATGACCTGTTTGCAAATCAGTTGGGCAAGTAACTAGATATGTGTTTAAGTTCTGGATCATAAATAAAATAATGAATGAAAGTATCCACGTAATGACTGTACCATTTTGTAATCCCACGGGCAATGAATGAATCATCCCATTGCTCAGTATTCTATCAATTGGTATTGTCAACTTAAAAAATATAATAATCATAAAGAGGGCACCTGAGTGGTTCATTTGGCTAAGCATCTGACTTTGGCTCAGGTCATAATCTCAGGGTCTGAGGATCAAGCCCCAAGTCAGGCTCACTGCTCAGCGGGGAATCTGCTTCTCCGTCTCTCCCTCTGCCCCTCCCCCTGCTCAGGCTTGCTCCCTCTCTTTCTCGCTCTCTCTCAAATAAATAAAATCTTAAAAAAATTAATCATAAAGTGTTCTTTCACTCTGAAAAAAGTTAATTGTACTAATAGGAATGTAGTTGTATCAGATGCATTTTAAATTTGCTTTTACTTAATAACAAATTACTTGGAGCATCTTTACATCTTTTTTTGCCATCTATATATGTATTTTTGTGAGGTATTTATTTAAACATATTGCTCATTTTTAAATTGTGTTGTTTATTTTCTAATTGTTGAGTTTTAGGAGTTCTTTGTATATTTAAGATTCAAGTCCTTTTTCAGATATGTGTTTTGTAAATATTTTCTCCCAATCCATGAATTTTTTTCCATTCTCTTAACAATGCCTTTTACTATTAGTAATAATAAGTAATTTTAATAAAGTCCAACTTATTTTTTCCTTTTGTAGATCATGCTTTCAATATCGTATCTAAAAATCTCATCACCAAAAATCAAGGCCAAGACCCTGAGGGCTGTGAGTATCTAAGATACTCCTTTTGAGGGGCTTACATGCAGACTCACTTATTCTGGGACCCACAACAAAGGCAGCAATTTGAGAAGTGACTGGACTGTATGTGAAGGAAATTTATTTGCTTATCTTAAACTATCTTCTAGAGGGACAGGGACTAGTTGGGACTTTTTTAGGGGATGGGGCCACTGGCAAATGCCATTTTTGCCCTCTCCTTCTACCTTGCTAGCACAGGCAAGATAGAGGCCTCATTCCCACTCTGGGTAATTGGACCCACCTTATTCTATCTCTCTGGATGCACTTGTCTTTCCCAGTTTTCTAGCAGTCGTGTGCCCTTACAACCTCAGTTTGCTGAACTCTCCAAGAAAAACCCTTGATTTTTAGCTTGTATAGCTTTTAATTTTTCTAAGAATGGGAGTGATGAGATCAAGCTCTGTGCATGTTGGAGCTCAAACTGAACCAGTGTAATTCTGTTTTTGCTCCACATCTATATATATGCCACTCTGTGGTGGTTCGGTTGGCCACCGTTAAGAAAAAATATAACCCTGGAATAAGTCATTATAGACGTTTTAGTAAATGGTCATCACTTGGGATTATGGACTTCGAGATTGACCCTGTGTAATGATTATAGATCTGTATTGTCAAGGGAAATTTTAAAATATATCAGTATCTATGCTCTACCCAAAGAAATTCTAATTTAATAGGTTTGGGATGGGGCCCAAACATGAGTGATTTTGATATCTCCCCAGGTTATGGTAATGTGCTAACCAGGGTTGTGAACACTGCCATCAAGGAATTTAAAAGATAGATAAAATTTATGATATGGCTTTGAAGATTTCCCAGTAAGGAAGAAAAGAGAGATTTTGATATTCTCAATTTGAGAGTTGGAATATTTTAGCTATGAAGCATTTGAAGCTATGTATTTAGGGAAAAGAATATTTGGGTATGGCATTCAAGAATAAGTAAAGTTACTAATTATGTCATGCAGGGTAACTTTGCTGTTTATACCATCTTCTAAGGTTTGTTGCTTCACTCACAACCCTTACTGTCCTCCTTTTGGTAACAGAGAAAACTGGTAACAGTTCAAAGGTTTAAAACTGACCCAAGGGCAAATATTCCATATGCATATGTAAAGTTACTCTATAATAGGACTTCAATCAATTGTTCTTAGATTTGTAACAAAAACCATGTAGAAAAAGGACTAGCCAAAGTGTATAAATACAATATATAATCTTTTAGGGACCATGATGTACCATTTACCAATGAAGTTTTATAGGTGCAGATGATAGGAGTAGCCATTTTGAACTAGCTGATGGATCATCGGCAGATCTCTAGACTGAAGGACCTCTGATGAGGCCCCTAGAGTCACTTGAATTCAACATTAACTTGCAGCTACAATTGCATGAATCATATTTTCACTTAAATTTTCATTAGATTAAGATCACGTATCTGTGACATTTTATATTTACCCTGAAAAATAAAAAAGCCCTTACTTGAGTTAGTTTGAGGAGTCTCTATTTCTTACACTCAAATATGGCTGAATAAATTATTTAAGGAACATTTAGTCAAATGGAGCACAGGGTTTATAGTCACTTTAACCTGTGTTTAAATCTCAGTCTCAGCACTAAGTCTCACATTTAATTAAAAAAAATATATATTGTGGTGCCACTAGGGATAATTGTAAATCCATGCCCCCCCTTTTTGAGAATTGTTGCTGGAGCTCTTAAAACTGGAGCCATATTTTGGGAACCCTTGTCATATTTGTGATATGAGCAAAGATATAAAGTAGATGTGATGAAGATCCTAAACAGGAAAAAAATGATTCTTGAAGTAAATTTCATTAGGTAAACCTAGAAAGAATCATATTCCTTCCTATTAATTTTAAGGTACAGACTGGGAAGACTTAATTAGTTTAATAAGGGTGTCTATGCCAGGAGAAGATATGAAGTTGACCATTCAAAGAACTGTGGAAAGTGCAAAGACAATTTGTAACCAACCATGAAAATGTGATATCAGGGAGAATTAACTGAAGGAAAGAACTTTGTCAGAGGAGCTTGGGTTTTATATATATGAGCCAGTAACAGTAATACTTTGGACATGGTTACAGTAACTAGGAAAACAGAAAGCTTCTTTCTACCCCAAGAACTTCAGCATGTGAGTATGAACATGCTCATTTCCACATTACGTAGCAGTGGAAGTACTATCTTTGAAGAAAGTCAAATTTCAGTTAAGGATAAGCACTGGAAGGAACTTGATTACTATGGAATGAGAGTTATAAATAATACAGAAATCTAGGAGAGATGTTTCAAGTAGATTTTTTAATAACAAATATTTCAATGGGCTCCAAGATGAGCTCAAATATTGCACAGAAGTCTTGCTTAAGTGAGAGGTCTCAGTAAATTCTTTAGATTATAAACATATTAAGCCATTTGGTTTCTGTCAGGAGGGAGTTACCCTGACTATTTGAGACATTTTGCTTTATCCCTTATTAGTTTTTAATTGTGATATAATTCACATATCATAATAGTCACTTTTAAAATATAAATTACTGTAGTTTTAAGTATATTCATAAAATTGTACAGTCATCACCAATATCTAATTACTGAATAATTTTATCACCCTTAAAATAAATCTTATATCAATTAGCAAGTTACTCTCCTTTCCTCCTTTCTTCCAGCTCCTGGCAACCACTAATCTGTCTGTCTCTATGGATTTGTCTGTTCCAAATATTTAAGTGGTATCATTCAATATTTGCCCCTTTGCATCTGGCTTGTTCCAAGGTTCATACATGTTCTATGTATCAGCACAGCATTTCTTTCTCTGGCTGGATATTCTATTGTATGATACAGTATACATTATATTAGTTTCCTAAGACTGCTATAATTAAGTACTGGATTTAAAACAAAGGAGATGTATTCTCTCACAGTTCTGGAGGTTAGATATCTGAATTCAATGTATCAGCAAGGTCATGGTCCTTCTGAGACCCTGTGTAGACTTTTTCCTTGCCCCTTGCCCTAGCTTCTGTTGTCTGTAGATCCTTGATTTCATTTGGCTTACAGGGAAAGCTTGCAATCTTGGCCTCTGTCATCATATGGCCTTCTCCTTATGTGCCTCTATTTTTACAGTGTTTTTCTCTCTTATAAGGACACCTATTATATTGCATCAAGACCTCAAAATGGCCTCATATTTACTTGGACAAATCTGCAAAGGCTCTCTTTCAAAATAAAGTCACATTCACAGGTAACTGGGGTTGAGATTTCAACATATCTTTATGGGAACACGATTCAACTTATAATATAGAGATATCCACATTTTGTTAATCTATTCATCAGTTGATGAATACTTGGATTGTTTAAACCCTTTGGCTATTACAAATAATGCTGAACATTCATATCCAAAGTTTTCTACAGTCATATGTTTTAATGTGGCATATACCTAGTATATCTACCTTAAAGTGGAATTTTGGGGTCAACTGTAGTAACAGTAGTATGGTAACTACATTATGTTATTGAGCAATTTCCAAACTCTTCCAAAGTGACGATAATTTTTTTACATTTCCACTAGTAACATACAAGCGTTCTGATTTCTGCACATCTTCATGGACACTAGTTATTGTCTTTTTGATCATAGCCATCAGTGGGTGTGAATTGGCATCTCATTGTTTTGATTTTCATTTCTCTAATCATATGATGTTGAGCATCTTTTCATATGCTAATTGGCCATTTTCCTTTGGAGGAAAGGAAAATGGCCTCTCTCTCTTGCAAATAAATAAATCTTTAAAAAAAAGATATATATTCATTAGATCCTACTGTATTTGGCTTACAAGAAAAGCAGAAACTTTACATATCATATCTGAATATTTACATATAGAGAGATATACCAGGGTCCAAGATTACTAGAGAGATTTAAATATTTTTATTAGTGATTTTCATTAATTATATTTGAAGAGATTTATTATAAAGAATTGGCTTATGCAGTTATGGAAGCTGAGAAGTCCCACAGTCTGCCCTCTGCAAACTGGAAACCTAGGGAACACAATGGTGTAGATTACAAGTCTAGATGTGAATGTCTCAGAATGAAGAGCACAGGGGCAGCAGAAGATGCATGTCCCAGCTCAATAATCAAGCAAGATGAAAAAAGGGGTGAGTTCCTCCTTTGTCTACTTTTTGTTTTACTTAAACACTTAATGGATTAGATGCTGCCCACTCACATTGGGGAGGACATTCTACTGAATCGACCAATTTACCTATCTCATCATGAAACACCTATACTGACACACCCAGGAATGATATTTAACCTGGGTAATTGTTGGCCGGTCAACTTGACACATAAAGTTAACCATCCCAACATTGCTGTATAAGAAATTACGTATATGTAGCTTTGTAAAATAGGTATTTTGATTAACTCTAATGCATTTATTAAGGTATCCATTCCTCATTTGTAAAAATGATAAAAATGTACACTCTACAAAGCAATAAACAAGGAAAGAAAAGTAGAATACATTAAAAGTACTAATTAATAATAAGATCTTGGGTATTGAATTTAAATTGCTCATAACAACTCACTTTCCTTTATAAACAATAGGTCACCATTGTAAAACTTGTATACCTATAAATACTAATTTCAATCCAATAATAAAGTATTTTATTGTATATTTACCTACTTTAGAAAAAAAATTATGGCATTTAAATCTATTTTTTTACTCTTTACATTTATAGAAAAGCAAGTTCCCTTCTGCAATAAACATTTAAATTCTGTTTAATTGTTGAGAGTATCTTTTCAGTTAACATCACTTGAAATTAAAGTCAAAGCTGAAAGATAAATTACTACTTCATACAAAGCTCAACAGATATGTAGAATATCAGGTATAAAGTTATGATGTTGGCATTTTTGCTTTAAATTCGTTTAAAAACCTGTAAAAACTTTCTTTCAGCATTTCCATTAAGTTATTGTATTTATCCAACTGGAATAATAAATGTGATTGTCAATTAAACTATTGAAATGTTTTCCTTATTTTTTTTGCTCTCTTATATTTAGCGTTACACTTATTTTTTTAAAGTCAGGTTCAATTTGCATTTTATGTTAGCATCATAGCAAAATCTACACAGATACAAGATGTCTTTGATTTTTATAAAAGCAACGATTAGTGCCTATTATATTCTTGTGCTTAGTCTCATTCTTTCATAGGACAGCTTCACTCCCATTTAATGCTATTTTTTTAATCCAAATAAGATCTTTTCATTTGATTTAGCACTTTAGCCTCTAAAGTCACTTTGCTTAATGGGTCTGGTTTTGACTTTTTAGTTATTTTATTCATAAATGTACCACAATGTTCATCATTGTATGAGGCTTACGATGCATCCAACCACAGATCACTGAAAATAAGGTGCTGGAGTCAAATAGCAGGCCCCTTATTAGCACTTTTTTCCAGACCAATAATCATGTCACTATTTGAAATTTAGCAAATTGCTGTCATATCAATCATCCACTTCCAGCCCTTTTTTTAAGGACCCTGTCAGATTATTGTGCTGCTGAGTTGACACTAACCATGATAATGTTGCTAAATGTGAATTTTGGAAGTACACAGCTTTGGTTCACATTGTTGGAAAGGAAAGAGTATTTCCCTGCCACAGTGCAATAGAGTGCCGTCTTTATTTCTTAATTGTAATTTTTATTTGAAGATAGGTGTCCCTTAGCTTGTTATCTTCTTTAGATTGCTATCAAGCCTAAATAATATTGGGATGTATAGTATGTTTTCGAAGGTTCACAAAGTCATTTTTTTAAATTTTCATTCATGTTTTTGACCCCAAGTGAATATGTGTATCTATGTCTGAAATTTAATTCTGCTTAAGAAATTAAAAAGAGATGTTACTGTATATATATATATATATATATATACTATACATATATATATATAAAATATATATAGTGAGTATAGTAATGGACGTAGTCTATAAAGATGAAATTACTCTCTCTAATATTTGAAGATTATTAACAGGTAAGAAAATTGGGGTATTATTTTTTATACCGCAAGATAAACTTTGAGTTCCCTTAGTTTTCAGTAGTTTAGATGACAAATTTGTATAGAGAAATATGATTATTTCATAAAGAAAGCATGCCTATAATCTGTTTAACAGCTTTCTGAAAAGCAATACAAATTATCTACGAAATTAAGCACTGCACTTCTAAAATTTCAACTCCATAGGGGAAAATTGTAATTCTTAAAAGTTCTCTTTTCTTATGGAGCATACACAATGTACTTAAGCACCTATATAATTTATAAAACATATTTTTAATCCTTACTGTTTATTTAATGTTTACTATGCACCAGCATTGTTTTTAAGCACTTTATATGCATTATTGCTCTTGTGTATAAAAATCACATGAGGTAAATATTGTCGTTTAAGAAGTAATGTAAGAGTTGGGTGCTTGCTGTGTGTCAGAAACATGAAACCTTATGTTTTAAAATCATCACCAAAAGTTGAGTTTAAAATAGTGGATGTTAATAGAATTATGGTGAAGTCATTCCAACTTAAAATCACTCCCCAAATCCTCAAAATACTCCTTCTTGGTATATTATTTAGAGTCTTGATGACTGATTCATACTAAATCGAAAAAATAAATAGCATTTCAAATTTATAATAAACATAGAAGATATTTGGCAAGTTTCCTCAGTTATAACTGCTTGTTAATTAATATCACACATGGATATTGCTACTCATTCCACTGAACTTGGAGATCATATCCTTCAGATTGGACTTTCTAAGCTTGTACAACCTACCCTGCACAGGGCTTCCTGTTCCCTGAGCTGTTCTTTGACTAGAGATTAACTAAGAAGAGAGATCACTTCTATTATTGGTAACTTGGACAGTGGGAAAATATAAAAGTTTCCAAAATTAAAGGCCTTTGTGACTGTGCTCTGTAAATCAGATTATTAAAACGTTTTCTGATGAAGTCCCTAGAATTACTTGCTTATCCCCATTACCTGTATAAACTTTTTCATTGACAGTGGTTGACAACTATTATTAATCTGAACAATGCTAAATAACTTACACTAAACAAAATCCAACTTTTATGGGTCGTACTGGTAAAAACTTCAGGGTGAAACAAAAGGGGTCATGTCCCTCCTGGTGAAATTCTAGAGAAGCTGTACACTCTGGGTTGGCAATCATGGAGACCTCAAGACTGTTGTAGCAAAGAATCCATGGCACTGCTTTAAAGACCATCTGAGGGACAGCTCAGTCTGTCAGCATTCTCTAATTGCTCCCCAAATTTACAGAGAGACTAGTGAAAAAACTGCCACTGTAGGTTCAAAAGAGAGTTGATTTTATAAACAAATTTTATATTACTGTGTCACATACTTAAATACGCAATTAAAATTAAACAAGCTTAGTTTGCTTTAGCGTGCTAGTATTAGTTTGGGGAGACCAGTATTAGTCTGGTAGGGCTATCATAACTAAATGCCACTGGTGGCTTAAACAACAGAAATTTATTTTCTCACAGTTCTGAAAGCTAGAAGTCCAAGATCAAGGTGTAGGAAGGTTTGGTTTCTCCAAAGGCCTCTCTCCTTGGCTTGCAGACAGACACCTTTCACCGTGTCCTCATGTGGTCTTCTCTCTGTACGCATGCACCCCAGTGTCCACACTGCTGCTGCTTATAAGGACTTTACTCAGGTTGGATTAAGGCTCACTCTAACAGCCTCCCTCTAATTTAATCACTTCTTTAAAAATCCTATCTCCAAATAGTCTGAGGTAACCAGGGTTAGGGCTTCAACGTATGAAGGGGGACAGAATTTGGAGGACGCACAATCCAACCCATAACAGGACCCACATGCAGTATAAACAGTAACAGATGAATCACCTAATCACAATGCAGGAGGTGAGGAGTAAAATCACTAACAGTTTGGAAAAAAGTAACAATGGAAAATGGTATTTTGATTATATACTCTAAGCTAAAGAATACAAAGTACTGTACATAAATACTGAACTCTAGTTTGAAACTTGTGTTTATTTGGAGGTATGTGTTGGAAATTTCAAAATTATTTTATGTATTTTCAAAGATTGAGCAAATAAGGAAACATACTGAAGGTAATGAGAGCCAAGTTTTTCATCCTCAGAGAAAGGGGTTACTAAGTACCCAAGAAGGCTAGCATAAATAAGGAAGATTTGGATTGTAATTTAAAGTACAGTTTAAACTTGTGGAGAGAGAGATTTGCATAGGGACAGATATAGCTGTGCTTGCATGCGTAAATGCATGTATTTCTTAACTCTAGCATCATTACCGTTTTTTTTAAGATTTTTATTTATTCATTTTAGAAGGAAAGAGGGAGAGCAGAGGGAGGGGCAGAGGAAGAGGGAGAGAGAGAACCTCAAGCCGACTCCGCACTCAGCATGGAGCCTGATGCGGGGCTCAATCTCACAACCCTGAGATCATGACCTGAGACAAAATCAACAGTCGGTCACTTAACCAACTGATCACCCAGGTGCCCCACGCATCGTTACCTTTGTGCCTTGAAAATAAGAATTCCATGTTTTTGAAAGTGAAGGAAGTGTATTCACCATTAAAGAAAGAGGTTGGGCAAAAGCTGAACAAGAAAGTGGTTAGCCTAAGAGGAATTAGTGTAGGATTATAATAAGTATGTACCTGGAAATTTACCTTGAACCAGATCTTGGAAGTCATAAACATCAATCCAATAGGTTTGAAGTCTCTCTGGTATATATCCAGAAAAATCATATTTGTAAATGAAAAAACAGTAAGTGAAAAGTTGCCTTAATTTTCAAAATGGATTTTATTGTGAAAAATAACATCAAAGATCCAATGCAATTTCAAAAGCAAGGAAAATATAATGATTACAAAGTTATATCTACTAATTGTTATTGATTTAGAAGGAGTATAAATCTCAGTTTGGAAAGATAAGTATGCCAGTGACAAAACTTCTTTTCAATTGGTAAATCCTTTCAATGCTTCTCATTGGCCCAAATTAAATTTCAATACATTTGGAAACTAAATGCAAATGCCACTCCTCTTTTTCTTTAGGTAACATCTATATTCTAAGGAGGCTATACAGTGCCAAATTTTCTAAGATGGGGATAGGGTTAGGCATCTGGAGTTTAGCTTTTGGTGCACCAATGTTAATTCAGTATTGTTCTTTATGCATGTGACACTTTAGAAAGACCAAAGCAAGTTCCTACCCATACTTGTTATGAAAATCTGTGATACAGATTGGGACACAAAGCCTAAGAACCCTCTGGACCCAAATCAGTTCACAATCACAGCAAACCCACTATCAGCAAGTGATCAAATAGGCCACAGCTCTACCAGTTCTCAGAATTCTCTATTCCTTTTCTAATTTCCTGTCAAGTGCTGTGTGTGAATTACTAACCATTTTTGAGAGACTGGCTTGGTGTGGCCATTTACTTATGAAGAGAGTGGATTAGGTGGTCTTGAAGGATTAGTAGCTGAATCAGGCAGAAATCATTTAATAAAAAATGAACTGAGTCTAGTAGAGTAGACTTCCAGAAAAAATTGTCTAAGAGCCAGTAGCCAAATCTGGAGGAAAAAAGGTTAGGATAAGTAGCAGATCTTTGAGGGACTAAAATAAGTACTGAACTACAGGTAGAGAGTCAATGGTTCTGTTCTAGGAGAATGAGAATGTGTGTGATTTGGATGAAGAGAAGATAAGGTATTTCAGAGAAGTATTTGGAGGTAACTTTACAGCCTGACATGAGTGTAGTAGATTGATCTCTTTCATCATTTTTATCCCAGCTGACACTTCTGTGATCACATCCTCCCCATGTGTTTTTCCAACTTGTCATAACCCTTCAATATAAAGGCCCATGTGTTTATATTATTGTTATGGAAATTCAGGTCAGAAACATTTTTCATTTCACTTCGTTAATATGCATGAATCTGAAAATAGCTGTTGTTTAACTGATGGTGATAATGTGAACTGACATTAATCAATAGAGGTTATGGCTCTTATGTCTGGGTGTAAGCAGTCTGACACTTATGAGTTATCTGGCATGAAACAATTATTTTCTCAGAGGCTCTTATTATTGCTGATCGGATATGAACTCTGCCCAAGGTAAACACACCCTAGTGCTGTTTATTCTTCCAGCTGATGTTCTGGCTGTTAACATAATGAGAAAAAACATGACTATATACAATTATTTACAACTTTGTTACAGATTTTTTTCACTTTTTAGAATTTTTTAACCATCTTTAGTTTTCTTAAATGCTTACTAATAGAAATTTTATTTCTGTACATGAGCTGCAATACCCAGCATGTATTCACATCTCACTGAAGAATACCCAACAAATTCCAGTATCTGCAAAAAGTGATTCACCAAGATGCCTCCTTATTTTTCCCCTGTTAGCACTTTTCTTAGCTTCTACATTGTTTATGTTTGTAGAAATGTATCTGATACCTAAACTTTATGGTACATGCACCAGAGAGGCTTTGTTTGTCTCATTCTTGTTTTGAAAATATATGTTATTAAATAAGCTGATGGTTCAACTGAAACAGTAAGAGTTTTCTGTGCTCTAAGCCTTTTGAAATGAGCCATCAGCATTTTAGAAAGTTGAAACATTCATAACTTTTGAAGTATGATTTGATAAGAGACATGTTGAAATGCTGTAAGTTAAGGCAGCTTCCGATAGTGCAAAATTGATGCCAAGGGAGTATCTTATGCACAAGGAGAATCTGACTTGATCTCATATTTAAGGTCAATAGATGAAGCTCTAAGGGAATTTGAGGCAGAAAACCGAATAATTACATAGGTTGGCAAAGCCTTGCTTCCTGATCCTTAAGTGTTGAAATTGGGAACTAGTGACAAAAGTGCACTGTAGGTGGAGAACTGCTGACAGAGAGACAATCCTTCATCATTAATACCAAGGTTAAATAAAGATTAAGCTCAGAGCAGCAACAAGAGCCCTGGAGACTTTTGGTAGGCAAGATGCCCAGATGTTCTTCCTATCGTTTCAGCCTGGCATATGAGCAGAGGTGAGGAAGGTCAAGTGGGAAGGTGGCCGATTATAGAGAAGATGATGGCATGGTCATCAGTTATTCTTGGAGAGTCTGAGAATAGAACAGCTACTGCCAGGTAGTTAATTAATGATTTCTTCTACATACTTAAAGATTTCTTAAATTTTATTCTTAGACTCATGTGATCACAATAGTTCTCCTTTATTCACTCTAACCACATATAATAATTTCAGTTATATTCAAACCAAAACACTGCAGTTTAAAAAAAAACTAGATAAAAAGTTTATTTCATGGTTTCAATGGTATATATAATTTGGCAGTATGGGTGCTATTGCATTTTATTCATATAATCTAAGAATATAATGAATAGTGAATATCCTGAATGGTCTTCTTTGATCAATAAAGCAATTTTTTTTTGCGAAAATTTTTCCTTATGAACAGTTTTTTTTTAAACATTTTTTTTTTTTAAAGGTTTTATTTATTTATTTGAGAGAGAGAATGAGAGCACATGAGAGGGGGGAGGTTCAGAGGGAGGAGCAGACTCCCTGCAGAGCAGGGAGCCCGATGCGGGACTCGATCCCAGGACTCCAGGATCATGACCTGAGCCGAAGGCAGTCGCTTAACCAACTGAGCCACCCAGGCGCCCCCTTATGAACAGTTTTTTGTAAGAGTTTTTATTTTTCCACATAAAAGATTAATTTTGCCTAAAGATTCATGATCCGGACAGGTCTGCTTTCTGGCCTTGTTCCAGTCCCTGATGATTTTAGATTCAGTACTGATCAGGAAAAGAGTAATAGTAGAGTAGGAAGTAATATAGGTGCTTTATTATAAACTTGTGTAATATTAGTCTTTGTTCTTTCTTACTTAAATCACCCTCAGAAGTCATCATAAACCTGATTGAAAACCAAATGGGTAATTAGTCCTATACTGCTTTTGTTTTTGAATCTCCAGATTCATGAGCAATTTCTTCAAAATTTCATACTCAGGGGTGCCTGGGTGGCTCAGTCGTTAAGGGTCTGCCTTCGTCTCAGGTCATGATCCCAGGGTCCTGGGATGGAGCCCCGCACTGGGCTCCCTGCTCCGCGGGAAGCCTGCTTCTCCCTCTCCCACTCCCCCTGCTTGTGTTCCCTCTCTCGCTGTGTCTCTCTCTGTCAAATAAATAAATAAAATCTTAAAAAAAAAATTCACCTCAGGCTCTCCAGAAAAACAAAAACAAAAAAGAAAAACACTTCCAAATCCAACATTGTTTGAAGAGTTTCTGGAATTTTACAAAAACAAACAAACAAACAAAAAAAACTTTAATTAAAAATTATTATGGGTTATAGCTATAGATACTAGCTATTGCTTCTTCAATTGTACGTTTTTATAAATGATCCTTCCCCACCCATAGTTGCTCCTAAGAAGTGGTCCTGGGGGACAATATTTCAACAAGTGATCTTGCCTTTTTGCCTACACTCTGTATACCAGAGATGAATACCAAACGTGTTGACTTCGTCAAATGCTCTTTTGTGAGAACAAGGGTTTGGTTCACTTAAAAAAAAGTTAGGTAGCAGCAAGGATCTGTCAAAATTCATGTGTCATTGAGATGATGAATGGAGCTGTGGCAATTTAAAACTATGCACAAGCTGAGGTTCGATTGTAGTGGAAAGTAAAAGCTGGTCCATATGTTATAGAAGAGCAAATTTGCAGAGATGCTCATGTGGCTCCAGTATTTTTTGGACTCCTTCCAAATACTTCCGCCTAAGTACCAACTTCCCGGACACCTCTCAAATTTCCAGACTTCTGAGGTGCCTCTTTCCCTCAGTAGTAATATGTACTACTCCACTGGGTGCAATAATAAAAGTTTCTATCTCATGTGCTGGGGAAAACCCTGTGAAAATTTTGGTGATTTCAAGATCTTGGAGGGATTATATTTTTCTTATGTGCTTTTGCTCCATTTATGCTGAGTTTTTTAATTTCATCTAACCTCAGGCTCTTTCCACCTCTGTTTTTTTTGTTTGTTTGTTTTTTGCTTTGTTGTTTTTGTTGTTGTTGTTAACACATGTTGCTACAAGCATGAAATGAAGCTGCTTCTTATTTAAGTTAGCCAAAGGAATCTAACAGAGGCAGTATGAATATCTGTATAGTTAAGCAAGAGACAGTGGTTTTTAATTAGGCCCTGTACCCTATTATCTGTGAGAATAAGCATTGACAAAAACCTGTCCATATTAGTTTGGTTGATCTCTCCCTGACTTCATTACTTTTATACATTACTTATTTCAGCTTGGGTTACATTATTTTGTTTGTATCCAAAATGAATGAATCTCTCAATTGTAATCACAAGTAGATTTCATATAGTTCTCTAATAATTACTTTATAATTGTATGTCTTAGAAATTCTAGAAAAATTATGCTTAAAACTAGTAGGATATTTCAGAAAGCACTTGTCTTAAAATTGTTGGCCTTATGCAAAAGTAGGGGTCTGATTTTTCAGATTAAATTGGTGTACTTCAGCTTTTAAAAAGACATAGTATTTTTTTAATGCCATCATTTTGGAAGGCTACCAGTATTTTATTTTGAAAACTTTATTTGAAGTGACACATTTTATACACCAATAGTCACATCTCATTTTCAAAGAAACTAAGTGAGCTACAGCTTAGCTCTAGCCCTAAGTGACATGGAGAGGTAAGTCATTGAGTTGAAATCCTTTCAGTCAGCTCTCTGTGAAGTCAAGAACCATATTCACGGCATCTTGAGGCAGGGGATAGTTCCTTTTTTTTTTTTTTTTTTTGAACTTAGCTTGCACTTGGCAATATTTGACACATAAAGCTGTAGGCAAGAATGTTGGACTTGGCAGAATATGCCATTAAAAAAATGTGAACTCAAATGAAAACTTGCTTTCAAAATTAACACTAATTGCTGACAATAATGCCACTTTTCGTTTTCAGACAACTTGTTCTCCTTTCGTTCAGATGCACATGTATTTTGTAGCTATAGTTAAGGAATTTTATTTTGCTCCCAACTTCTCAGAACTTAAATCATCAGGTAAGTGTCCAGCATGGATCCTTTAAATACAGAGATGGTATTAAAGCCTAAATTTTAAGGTTGTGCTTTTCATATAAAAAAGCAGGAAGGGCAGAGGGAGAGGGAGAGAGAATCTTAAGCAGATTCCCCACCGAGTGTGGAGCCCCACGCAGGGCTTGATCTCAGGACCCTCAGATCACGACCTGAGCTGAAACCAAGAGTCAGATGCTGAACCCACTGACTGTGCCACCTTAATCTCCCCTATTTTGAATATTCCCCAGGTTTCTTATCTTTCACTTTACCCCCAATTCACTGAACTCACTTGGTTAAAGAACTTTTTATCAGGGTATATTTGACTCTATAGACATTTCCAAAAACCAAATTTCCCAAATCATGTACTTACAATCCCCCCCATTAAACAATAAACATATAGTTAATGGGCCTATAAATAAAAAATAGGATATAATTTTAAGAGATTAAAGCATTTTAAATAGAGTTAATGGTAGGCATTTTAGAGTGACTTTAGTATTACTAACTATAAACTTTTATATCTACATATCTGAAAATTAATGAGCTAAAAATGTGGAACAATCAATTATTTGAATGAGTCTCATAATGAAACTTAGTAGCCATAGAACACGGATGATTTCATCCAGGTGGCACAGTATTCCTTCCTTTCTGACTGGTCGAGAGTACCAGTAAGGAATAATTTATGCCTGTCATGGGGTTTTTCTTAAATAAAAATGACTGGTAGCTGTCTTTTACAAATATCATACTCTGAAAATTACTCTATAGAAATCTAAGGCCAATATTATTCCATGCCTGTTTCATTTAATTAATAGATTGTAGCTGATGAAAATGTCATTTCCCAAATTAAATCCTGACATTCCCCTCCCCTCTTTCTTTTAATATATGTTCAAGACATCATTACATTCTATAAGGTTATTTTCATTGATTTGAACATTTATTCCAGTGATAACCCATTTTGCCTATGGGTATGCTTAGATCTGTTGGAAATAATTTTGTGACACATAGCTAAATTAATGCCATTCCCTTTATATTTTGAGTTTAAAGAAATATGTCCCTTAATACTATCCAAATCAACATTTACTCAAAGTGATGTTCACTTCAGTGACCTCATCTCTAGCTAAAACTTCATGGGGGTGTCTAAGATCTGTATTTTTCCCAAAATTATAGTCATATTGATTCAACTGTCCATGTGCATATACTCTTATTATATGATTAATGTTTTTTCAGCTTTTACTAATGTTTCATCTGTTATCTGTGAGTAATTTTAATACTTGGTAGATTCCTTCATAATTTTTATTATTTGAAAATAATAGCATATGCTCTCCTTATTGAGGCCATCGTTGTGAAATATCTCTGGGTACGTTAAGGACGTTCCATCTTCAAGGTATATCATACTATTATCTTCCTAAGAACCAATATTTTCTTAGCATTCTTCACTCCCCCCCTTTTTTTTTTCCTTAATCTTTTGGACTATTTGCCAAAGAGAAACACTATTTTTTTTCAATTCACAAGAAGCTCTATTCAGTGATAACAGGTAAAGAATAACAAAACTATGTTGAGATATGAATGCTGGGCCTTGGTTTATTTACAAGGAGAATATTGAGGCCCACTTTCCAACCATGCTGTGTGAGTTATTGGCTTGACAACGGAACATAATTTTTAAAAAGTTATACCATGTATCTATACTTTTTTCCTTGAATAATTTAAATGAATACAAGACATGCCATATTTGTAGTATTTACTTAGTATCTGATTTCTAATTCTATATATGAACATACACACAGAAAATAGAAAATTACACCTTAAGACATAAGTTCCTTATTCATAATTTATTGCAACAAAATGAATTTTTCAATTTCATTTTGCAAATTGAAGCTACTTCTGTGAATCATAATTTTTTTCAGTAGCTTTATTGATATCTCAGTCATTCCTGCTTTAAATATTAAGTATTTTTAACCATTGTGATGCATTATTCATTAATTTCTGTTACTTTTTACTCTAAAATTTACTATAAAATGATTCTAAAAATCATCTCTATTTTTAATGTGATCTTTATAACCCTATTTGTTATTAAATTTTACCCAGTTTGATTTTTGGAAAAGCTATGTTTCTATGATTCCTATAGTATCAAAATTAAGTTTTCAATAGACTTTTAATATATGTTTTGCTATAGAATAAGCAAGATTTAAGTCTATTTTCTCTGAATGTAATATTGATGAAATTTCTTTTGAATTACACATATCAAAATATGAGATATTTTAAAGTATTTTTCCTGTCGTTTCTTAATTTAAAAAGGATGATCTGAAGTAATACTGTATTATAAGCTGTTTGGAATAAAAGTCTGTTAAAGAATTCAGGCACAGCTTTTTGTTGTTGTTTTGTTTTGTTTTGTTTCTTTTAAGGCTCCCTGATGGTTTTTGCAGAATGATCTTGTAATTCGGCAAATGTCGATGAGGTAGCAAACTTTAAATCTACACAGTGGATATGATTTCACATGCATATCAAACTGTAGCATTAATTTGATTCTCAAGGCCTATTGCAGAATCACCTATGTTTCATTTCTCAATAAACTTAACAGGCCTAATTGGCTCAAGACGTCTTCCCATGGAGAGAAAGCTAAGAACTGAAACAAATCAACATGAAAGCCTTTTTGTTTGTTTGTTTTTTATCAGGAACTATGTACTCCTTAGAATGCATGAAACTCAATATATCAAGTTGAATATAAAAGAAAATATTGGACTCTCAATGAGATAACTTCTTAGAACACTTGAATACTGGTTAATTAAAAAAAAAAAAAATCTTCCCTAAATGCCCAAAGTCTTTTTCTTTTGTTATACAGTAGGCTCCCCAATCTATTCTTGACAACAAACTGTCCATCAAGAACACGTTTTCAGGCTCTTTACTACTACTTCTTCCAAAATGGTATTTAGATCTTCAACATAGCATGTAAATAGCAAAGACCTTTTCCACTAAATATAGTATAAAGTTTTCAATATTGGAATCTCTATTGCATTCTGTATCTATTCCTATTAAAATTACCTTCTTTCTCCTATAGTGCTCTTCCGTTTGATGCTTAGAAAGGCTGATGTTTCCCCTTAACGAATAATATCTGATCGATGAAAATGCTAACCATGATAAGAATTAGAGTAATAATGTATATTCAGTTTAAATTCCTTGGCAGGGAAATTCACAGTTCAAGGTTTAAAATAATTAAGTAAATGTTGAAATCTTTTATAAATAATTTACCTATCACTAAAATAAAATGCAAAATAAAACTAAAATGTAGATAATTTTTGCTATATATGTTATAGTTATAGAGGTAATTTCCCATTAGTCACCTTGAGATGACTCTGTAGGGTACTGATGATGGCTTGGTTCCCTCACATGTCTGAATGACCACACCTGTCTATGTTCCTTTTCTGAAAGTACTTTATCTTTCCTTTAAAAAGAACGTGAAATATGATCTGAATATATTATGAACACTTTGTTTATATTTATTTATACCAGATCATTCAAGCCTTGTTTCACGTTCTGTCTTCAGGCTTTGCTTATATATCTTTTGAGAGTATAATCCTTAAGGCCAAATTTATATTGGTTACTCTCATTATATGACTCACTCATCCACTCTTAGGTTTTAGCCAAAAGAAATGAAATCATATGTCCAGGGGTGCCTGGGTGGCTCAGTTGGTTAATTGTTTGCCTTCTGCTCTGGTCATGATTCCAGGGTCCTGGGATTGAGCCCTGTGATGGGCTGCCTGCTCTGCGGGGAGTCTGCTTCTCCCTCTGCCCCTCCCCCTGCTCGTGCTCTCTCTCTGTCTCAAATAAATAAATACAATCTTAAAAAAATATGTCCATATAAGACATGCACAGAAATTTTGGCATCTTTATTTGTAATAGCCTAACACTGGATTAACCCAGAATCTTTATCAAATGATGAAAGATACACCACAAATCAAACCTAGATGTCCATGGGTAGCATGTTTGCATTATCACCTATCTTATTTTCTTCATATATCACTCTCTGAAATTAACTCATTTTGTAATCTTTTTATTATTTTGTAATTTTTTTAGTTCCCTGAGAGAATATTTGCTTCTTAGAACTTGTACCTTGTTGCATTTTTATTAAGTACTCTGAACAGTACTTGGCATACAGTAGTTTTTCAAAAATTATTTTTGAGTGCATGTACAAAGGCTTTATAGCTATAATTTCGTTTGATGATTAGTTTCTTGTTTTTCTTATAATGGAGTAGAATTGTGTTTCTAAGCAGCTACATTTCCTGGAAAGGGTATTTTCTCAAAAGTAACACCATATTTTCTAGTAAGTTAAATTAATCTCAGGGTAAATTCAGTGCCTTAACAAACCTCATTACTAGATTTGCTGAAGGTGGCTCTTCTAAGCATTACCTTCATTAATATTCTCTTCTCATTTTTCACCCATTACTATATTAGTAACTGCCAAAAGCTGAGGTTTTCAAGAAAACACTGTGCTGTTGAAGACTGAATATGTAATGAAGAAAATATAAAAAATTTAGCAAATTACATAGCAACAAATCTGTTTCTTGACAAGAATTAGTTACAGCTTAAACACATGCTTTTGTGCACCATGTAAAAATCACAGCATTTGTAAATATAATCATGTTTACATGGGGAGTTACAGAAATGTACTTTGTGACTATCTTTACATGAAATTTTGGAAATTATCAATACTATTTTTATCATGTCATTTGACAACATTTTGAGTTCAAGGAAAATGTTATAGTATAGATTTAAACACTAGGCATAAGGTCAGTAGATCTATTTCATCATTTTCTTGGGATAATCCAACATTAGTTAAACCCACAGCAGTGTGCGAGATTTTATTTTGCAATTTTATTTTAATTTTCTGTCAGTAGTATCTGTAAACCTGTAAACTTTATGATAGAGACTAATAATGTATTTTTAAATTTCTTTAAATATGAAGGAAATATGCCCTAACAGCATTTATGCTAATATCCATTTTTCACATTGTCTTTATATTTCTTCATGAATGATTCTCAAAAGGACACAGTTTTGATCTCTTTAGTACCACCTTAGATAAATACTCTTTTATATGAGTTTAAAATAATTTATTTTAGGGGCGCCTGGGTGGCTCAGTCATTAAGCGTCTGCCTTCGGCTCAGGTCATGATCCCAGTGTCCTGGGATCAAGCCCCACATCGGGCTCCCTGCTCCACGGGAAGACTGCTTCTCCCTCTCCCACTCCCCCTGCTTGTGTTCCCTCTCTCACTGTGTCTCTCTCTCTCTGTCAAATAAATAAATAAATAAATAAATAAATAAATAAAATAATGTATTTTAGTAATTCTTTCATATTTGCTATAAAAATACCAGGTTTTCACAAGGTAAAATAAAATAATTGAATGGTGGTACTGTTTTATATTTTGTTTCATAATCTCTTAATTTGTGTACATTCCTCTTTTAGAATTTGATTACATTATTGTTGTTTGTTTAGAGTCAAATCCAACAAATTCTTGGAAAACTATTCTATTTCTAATAGATTTTTTTCCTGTTTCCCAGACTGAGTGATCTCATTTTTTAATAAACACAATGCCATGGTCTCATATAATAATTGGCAAGTAAGAAAACATAATGATGATGTACTTCTCCTTACAATGTTTTACTAAAGATTAAGAAATTATCACCACTACAGAAGTTTAGCTTAAAAATCCACTTATTTTTATAGTTCTTAATGAGTTACATAGAATTAATATTAACCCAAGTGATGTGTCTTCTCAAAATCAAAGTCTTACAGCATGGTTGATTTTGAACATACATAACAATTTGTAGTTAAAAACCCCCTTGTACAATTCTTCTGCAATCTATGGAAGGTATTTTCCTCTATCATAAATCAATTCCTCTTTCCTGTAATTCTATTCTAGGTCCGGACATTATTTTTACAATTCTGTATGAACTTAACTCCCAAATGTATGCTTAGAAGTTAAGCTTTCAAAATACATTTTAGGAATCCAAGTATAGTTTGTTTCTCAAATGTGAGTTAGAATCACCTTAGGGGCTTTTGAAAAACACTGATTCTGAGGCACTTTCCCAGACCATTTAAGTCAAAATCTGGAAGGGTGTCTCAGGCATTAGTAGTTTTTACATTCTTGAGGTGATTCTAATGAGATCCCAGCCTTGAGAATTACTGACACTGAATAATTAACAAACATTAACATATATTGGTAAAGTATAGGTGTCTTGATAAAAATGCAGACTTTGGTTCAGTAGGTTAGGGTTGGTTGGTCCATGAACAATACTTTATGTAGCAAGGAAATAGAACAGAGATTGTTGCTGGGCAAGAAAAGGGTAGCTCCTGATCTTTATGAAATCAGGAAAAACAAAAAAGCAAAAGGCAGGAAGAACCAAGTGAAAGCAAACAGAAGCTAGCAGAAACAGGGACAGTCTTTAAAGAAAATTGATGAGTGTCAGTCTCTGTATTTACTGACTTTATTTAATGAATATCTACAGTATGTGGAAATTGTTATTCTAGTTAGCCTCTGCTAGGTTTTTTTGTGTGCAAAAAGCTCCTGAAAAACAGATTCTGTTCTAAAGGACTTTTGCTCATGCCCATCGCATACATTTCTTTCTTTCAATCAGAATACAAAGCTAAACAAAACAAAACAAAACAAAAACAAAAATAGGGAAAAAACCGTTGTTTACCTTTACACTGATTTACTTGGTTGTTCACACTCACTGCTTCCTTAGCCCAGCTTTTCTCTGGTGTCAGAGCAGAGCCATCTCCAGCAGGGCAGCTGGTGAGTACTGCTTGTATAGCTCTCAAGAGAATGCAGCAGGTGAGGAGACTGAATAGTGAATGGTTAGCCGGCAAAAGGAATGGGCAGTTCTTGGCTCAGGTTCAGAAATTACTTGAATGTAGGCACTTCTTCCATAAACATGGCTTGGTGGAAATGGTTGCCACCTGCCTCTATTCCCAGGGGCTAATATTCCTGCTGCTGAGTCAGCTTATAGTTCAAGAGGCTGTTAATGTCTGCAATACTAAGAATTTGGAGGCATGCCCTTGCTGCCCAGATGGTGGCTTCTGGACATCAGGTACAGTACATTTAGACTGGCAGAGTCCCGTGCTTACCAGTCAGGGATTCATATACTTCTGCTGCTGATACTGTTTGGTGACAGGTGCCCCAGACATAATAAGATCAGCACATCCCATAAACACATGAATAGGTTTGTGCATAGAAATGTCAAATTGGATTTAGTTTTAAATGAAATAACATATTCCTGTTCAGGAAAAATACAACCATTGCCTATGATAAAAAGCGGAATTGCTAAAATGTGTGAAGACAAATGTCAAAATTATAATAAAAGGTTACACAATTTACTCCGTATTATTGTTTTATATATGCACACATACACTTACATAGCTTCAGGAATATAGGGATATAATGTTACATAAATATGAAGTTATATTTGATCTGTGAATTTATATTTATATATTTATAATATATAACAAATACACTATGTTATATCATTATTTTGCAATATCTACATTATCTAACTAGCACAAATCACCTATTATGGTTTTACAAATATTCATTTTCATTAAGTTTGTGAGTAAATACTGTATCTGCTTCACCTATAAATAAGACAGAATTCTTTGCAACTATTGAAGAGAAAATATTTAGGACAAGAAGGATTAGTTAACACAAATGTATGCAAGTTCATGTAAGAGATGATTAGGACCTTAAGCATCTTGTCTCTGAGTTAAAGAAGAATGATCAATTATGGATATTGTAAAAATAAAGAAAACATAGAAATGCATGGGCAGAGACCAATATAAAAGTTCTCGAGCAAGAGACTTTATCTCACAAATTTCTGGTCATTATTACCCAGCACCCTAACCCCACCCAATCCCCCCCACCCAGCACTCGTAGATAACTTCGTCATTGGTAAAGTATTTCTAAAGTACAAGGAGACACAGGGCACCTGGATGGCTCAGTCGTTTAAGCGTCTGCCTTCGGCTCATGTCATGATCCCAGAGTCCTGGGATGGAGCCCCACATCGGACTCCTTGCTCGGCGGGAGGCCTGCTTCTCCCTCTGCAACCCCTCTGCTTGTGTTCCCTCTCTTGCTGTGTCTCTCTCTGTCAAATAAATAAATAAATAAATCTTTAAAAAAATTTTTAAAAATACAAGGAGACAAAAATGGTGTTCTTAACAGGACTCATTGATGTGTAAGCTTGTCCATTGTGAGAGTCACCTGCCTTTTGGCACTCACTTTATCCATGTATACACAAAAGACAAGGCCCTGCCATTAACTGTTTTGAATTTGGGACAAAGTAGAGAAAACAATTATTGAAGAACTGGAGACTTTGCCAGAAACTAATTGCACCAACATTGTGCTTAACAATTGGAAACACAAAAATTTTTTTTAGTCTTGCTCCAAAATATCCATTGCAACAATAGAAACAATTAGAATAAAGTCAAACTCACCTTGGATAATGTGATTTTTAGCAGCCAGTAAAACATGTGTTCACTATAGCTTCTTTCATTCCTTTTCATTCCTTTTCAGCTCCTAGTTAAGGAGCACTAAATAAAGAAATCAATAAAATGATGCAATTATAGGATTTGGCAGATTTTTTTATCCTGGTCTTTAGGGAGAATTTTAAGATTATGAATGGAAACTTAAAATGAGGAGGATAGGAAAAGAGAAGAAGTAAAACAAAGAAACACAACAAAATTAAATATACAGGGATAGATGATAGATAGATAGATATAGATATATGAATATAGAAGGGAAAATGCTCAGGGAAAAAGAACTTTTCCCCCAATTTATTTCCAAACGCTTCATGAGTTTAAGAAACATTATCTTTGTGGAACTTAAGTTGCACTTAAATTTATACTTTAGGAAACTTACAAATATTCTGGCTGATAAGGTTTCTTATCAGTGATTAGACTACAAGAAAATTCATAGGAAATCCAAGTGGAGATCAGATATGTGAGAAGGTATAAAAATTTGAGAGCTTGGTGCTTAGTGGAGAGTAAAATCTTGGCATAGCCCAACAATAACAAAACCTGCGTAACTTTAATAAATTCCCCATCACCTCAAACGCTGTACTTTACTTTCCAAAAGAGACATGGTCAGAAACATAAAAGGTATATATTTGGACAAATGGACTATTTTACCAAGTATTTATAGCATGATTTATTGGCTCCGTGGTTCTAAAACATATTATGATACAGAAAACATGTGAAATGTTAGTATAGAAATAATTTTCATTTGAGAATTATAGTATATACCTTGTATGGCACAAGAGATTTCGAAGTACTTGTGATTTTAGCTAACTTTTATATTTAAATCTCCAATGTAACTTTTCACTGAAATTTAAAATTTATCTTTTAACAGATCGAGTAAGCAATAAAAAAATCATCCAACTTCCTATAACAATTATTTAAAATTTTTTAAATTTTTTTTAATTTTTTTTTTTTTTAAGATTTTATTTATTTGACAGAGAGAGAGACAGTGAGAGCAGAAACACAAGCAGGGGGAGTGGGAGAGGGAGAAGCAGGCTTCCCGCCAAGCAGGGAGCCCGATGTGGGGCTTGATCCTAGGACTCTGGGATCATGACCTGAGCCGAAGGCAGACACTTAACGACTGAGCCACCCAGGCACCCCAATTATTTAAATTTTAAAATAGCATAATGATTATTTTAGGAAGCAATATTGCTAAAGGCATTTTAATATTATTAATTATATGTTAATATATTTGCTAATTTTTAACTTACATGTTCTCCAGGTGAATGGGTGTTAATCCTTTCTATAATCAAAACTGTTCTAGATAGCACACAGAACTACCAAATATAAGTTCTATTTTCAGCCACTGTGAAATTTGGGCAAAGCCACATTTTGTAACAAAACTTGGAAACTGTATGCTATTGTGAATACCATTCTATTTGGAAAGGTAAATTTTTAGAATTGGAGAAGCAATTGAAATGGTGATAGTGAGGTTTTTAAACAAGGTTGGAAAAATAAGAACGAGGAGGATGCTCGGAGTTAAATAGAAATGTATTTTAAAAAGTCAGTTGAATATTTACTCCTTAATAGGCACATTACCCAACAGGTATAAATTGACTTTCCATGGATCCCCACCAAAGATAATTTTATGGTGATCAAGTTGAACATTCCATTCCTTCTTCAAAGATTTCCTTTATTTCAAGCTTAGATTTTCACTTGCCTCCTAAAGTCTCTGCTTATATTGTCCTCACCTCAACTTGAATATGGTTACATGTAAATCTGAATCTTATTTTACAAAATTTCTGTTTTCTGGAAGATTTACATCTACTTCACCATGAAGCATTATTTTCCTAGTATTTCTAAATTTCATTCAATTCTGAGACAAGTTGTCTTTGGTCATTATATAATGGACCCCTCCACAATGTTCAGCAAAACTCATGAAGTTATCTCAGACTATTCTTCGTCCATTTTCTTCCTTGATCTATGAGATCTCTTCTAGGGCTACATATTTTTGATTTAACCGTTACCAGAACATGGTGTAGCACAGAGTATGCTTAGTAGTTATAATTTGCTGTAAACAATGTATGTAGAGAAATCCATCCTATCACCAACTATATCTAATTTTAGTTAAACTTTGTGATTGGCTATAAATATTCTTTAAAATGTTCTTTAATATCCTTCTTGGTGCTTCAAAGAGCACTATAGGGAATATATATGCTATAATTTGATATGTTTAAGATAAAATTTCATTTTATACATGAGACCAATGAACAAATAAAAATAAATAATGATAACTGGATACTTTTCTACTAATAGCTTATCTAAATTTCTCTGGATTTATATCCCATTTGTATCATTTTCACATGTTTACAAAATATTTTTATAAGGTTAAAGAAGTTAAAACAAATTATACAATTTCTTCCTAAAGAGAACAAAGGTTTTTATTTTTGTTGTTCTTTTTTTACATTTTGCATCTTCTCTAAGGATTATAAATGTAACATCGATGATACCAAAAGTTTTTAGTAAGCTTACCTGTAATTCTAAAAGAACACCTTAAACTTAACATATTTATTGATGCCCAGACAGTCTGTTACAAATATTCTACCAGAGGGAATAAACAAATGCTATAAGTATTATAAACTACTAATTTTACTAACAAGGAAAGATGGTTTAGTAATGGATGTTTAGATAATCAGACATTCATACCAGATACCAGAAGAAAATGACTGATATGAAACTGTAATTGTGAGGATTTTTTTGGAGATTTTCCAGAAATATTTTCATCCGAATAAAGCTGAAATAATTATTTAAATAATAGATTAATAATTTACCTAGCCAACATTATATCAGGGCCTTCACTACTTAGAATGATTCCAGTTGCTATTCTGTGAATTGCAAAACTTCCCATTCCTTTCTAATTCTGTCAGTCGTGGAGGGACTTAGGCTCTAAGGCTTATTTCGGATTCTCTGCTCTTCTACATATTTGGTTTATAGATCATCTCCTCTTCCTGCTTATGCTATACATGTTTTGCCTACCATTTTTTTGCCAGAAAATTGGTACTCAGCCTCTTTAGTTGATTTCAACTAATGAAACAAGCAAGCATACACACTAATAAACAGAATATACATCAGGTCTTTGTGTTCTTTATCATAGGTTATGTTCAGGAGAAAGTGATCCTACAACTTCAGTGGTTTATAACAACAAAATCATTTCTAATTCATGCTGAATGCCCATCTTGGGTCAGCTGCTGTTCTTTTACATGTCTTTTTTTTTTTCCCCTGGATACAAGCTGTCAGAATTGCTCCTACCTATTGTTCCTAAAGAACATTTCAAATGGCAGAAGGGAATAGATGTGAATGAAGCACACCCTGGTTTGTATAACATCTAGTCAGAAATGATGCATCATTTTGCTCCTATTGCATTGTCCAAAATAAACCGAGTCACATGACCATACCTGAGTTCAATATAATTGGAAAATATTATCTTCCTCTGTGGAGGGATGCAGAACAGTTGAGAATAAGTAATCCATGATTCACAGAGCTAGGGAGTCAGTGAGAAGATTATAGGTCAGCATGCGAATAATTTAACTGCATACCCTACTCCACATTATATTTCAAGCTCCCTTCCTCTTACTGGCTGATTTCTCTTTCTCTTTCCACCCATATACCCTTTTCATTTTATCCCTTCTAGATTTTGCTCAAGAAAAGCTAGTGTTTTTTTGGGGCACCTGGGTGGCTCAGTCGTTAAGCGTCTGCCTTCGGCTCAGGTCATGATCCCAGAGTCCTGGGATCGAGCCCCACATCGGGCTCCCTGCTCCGCGGGAAGCCTGCTTCTCCCTCTCCCACTCCCCCTGCTTGTGTTCCCTCTCTGGCTGTCTTTCTCTCTGTCAAATAAATAAAAAAAAAAAAAAACCTTTAAAGAAAAGCTAGTGTTTTCTCCCTTAGATACTCAGTAAAATATGTTGTAACCCATTTAGTGTGAGTAGATCTGCGTATTTTCTGGGTACTGTTAAAAATTTGCATATTTAGGAAAAAATTACAAAACATAGTTGTAAGGGAACTTTATTACAGTCCAAAGGGAGAAATGCAAAATATAGTCAAACATCTATTTATCTATATTTTAACTCCATAAAATTGATATTTTAAAAATGATTATAAAAAAATCTATGTGTAATATATACCCAAATTATGCTGGCCATTTTTAAATGTTTAAGATGTTTAGCATTTTAAGATATCCTTGATATCAATATCAGATATACTTAAAATCTGAAAGGATAATGTTTTATGTAAACTGGTTTGTTTTCACTATTTAATAATTGAGTAATGCTGGATTTACTTGGTCTTAGGGCTTACATTTTTCATGGCTAGGTAAACGTGCAAAATAATATGTATTATTTGGCATAAGCTGCTTGGAAAGCTATGTTGCTAATAAAAAATAATTTTAAAGTAATAATAACACTTTCCTATTTACACTTCGCTAATACCTGTTGTTTACAGTAAAATGAAAAGGTAGAATTAAAAAATCAGTCCCAGAAATTTGTTCTTTCCTGAACTATCTGCATCCTTGAAATGCTGAGCCAGATTAACATTAATCATTGATGTGAGTACATGATCAAAGATCCTCTAGCAAGAGGGCAAGAACTCATATCTCTGTCTCTCTGTCTCTACTTCCACCATTATCTTTATATCTAATTTTTAATCTTCATGTTAAATCCATATCCATATCTATATCTGTATATAACTTTTTAAAGTTGAAGAAAGAAATCAAAATCAGAATTCAGTTGTGGCAAATAAAAACTCAAAATTAATGGGCAAATATTTTTACACTTCAATCCATGTCAAATTGGGGGTAGAAAAAGCATCTGTAGATAATTGGTTGACAATTTCTGTTTAAATTTTTATTACAAGCCCAGCTTCTTCTGTTTACTTGTTTCTAAATGCAGGGTTTTATTTATGCTGCACAACACTATATGATGAATGCAAAAGTGGGATGCCTGGGGAAAATCAACTGTCAAACTGAATTCAGACATTATAGTTACTGTGATGTAAAAAAAAAAAAAAAAATCAGTACTGTCACACCCAAACACTTGTAAGCTTAAGAAACATGTTTTTGCTGTTTTTTTTTTTTTTTTTTCTTCTTAGGTTTTAACAGTTTTAAAATACTGAAGTACATAATGCCCTCTCAGAGTCATACTAGTTTTGTGTGGGAGAGGGTGGGGGAGAAGTTAAAACCATTGGGTTTTCTGCAACTGTATATTTACTAGTATCTATGGGCCAGTAATGGAAGAAAATCACAAAGAAAAAAGATTTTATATTGCCTTCAACATTTGTCCTGCTGAGCATTTTTCCTCCCCAGTACAAAACACAGAAAGATGAACTCCCAGACTCCCCAAAACATTTTGCAGATTTACTGTTGCTTTAAACAATATTTTAAGAAGAAAGCACTGAAAGTTCTAGAAATGATCTAGATGAATAAGCAAAATACACACAAATTAAAAACAATAAAAGCCTAATCATGGGGTCCATGGGTGGCTCAGTCAGTTAAGCATTGGATTCTTGGTTTCAGCTCAGGTCATGATCTCATGGGTCATGAGATAGATGGGCCTCTGGTTCCATGCTCAGCAGGGAGTCTGCTTGAGGATTCTCTCCCTCTGCCCCTCCCCCACCCCGCTCTCATGCTCACTCTCTCTCTAAATACATCTTTAGGAAGTCTAATCATATTAAAACCTAACTTTATCCATAAGTTTTGACAGGATGATTTTTCTGCTTTCTATTTGTTTTCAATGTGGTTGCTCTGTGAAGAAGCAAACTAGACTTACATCTTATAATGTCAGATTTTTTATATATGTATTTATATTTATGTTAAGCATCTGAGATTGTATATATGTATGTATATGTTACACATTTGTGTGTGATATTTATAGGTATGTTAGGTATTCCACCAATTCTCTCCTTTTCATATAATTTCTTTACTATCACCCTTATCTTCCAAATGACCTAATAGTAATGTCCCTCATGTGTGTATCTCAAATATGTTTAAATGTTCATTTATCCATAAGTGAAAATGATGTAGACCTATATACAGGAACTCTTATTTTCCTTTATCCGTTAAAAATACCCACTTGTAGTTGAATGTTTTCCTTTATCCGTTAAAAATACCCACTTGTAGTGGAATGTACTTGAAATGAATCTCGTGTGATTTGAAATTTTGAGAGATACCAAGGGGAGAAAGGAAAATGGGTCTTCTTTTCAGATTGTACAAATGTGGGAACTTGAAAACTCTTAGAACTCAAACATTAGCAATGGAGTCTTTCTCTATATTACAGGTGACATTTTGATTGCTTTTCTTTGGTCCTAGGATTGATCTCATTCCTACATCCAATCAGAGTAATATCATTCCTCTTTTTAGATCCCTTTCAGGTATAGGGAAGTACATGACTCCAAAGTCAGTCAGCTCATTGCTCCAGTTATGCCCTCAATTGAGGAGTAATTATGGGAAAAGTAAACTTTTTACTTTTAACCCCTTTTAATTTTAGGATTCTTATTGAGCCAGGAAGACATTGGTTAAGGGGGTAGTTGCTGTAGCATTTGTAATGGAATTTTCCTGGAGGAACCAGAAACATGTATGAATCATAATCTTCCACTGACCTCATCCCCGTCATACTCAATAAAATTTTGATAATGTTACAGAATAAACACATAATAGTGAGAGGAAAGAAAAATAACATTTCCCTTTTAAAGTTGGGGCCATGCCAGTGCTCGAACAAATGACTGCCTATGTCTGATTATAAATTTCACCAATCTTCAGCCACTTGCACAGCATTAGAAACCAAGTAATGACCAGCATGTTAGGAAGCCTTTTATGGTAAAATTCCATATATGTTTGTTTCAAATATGTCCCTCATGTGTATATCTCAAATATGTTTAAATGTTCATTTATCCATAAGACTAGTTATTGCAGTAAATGGGACTTTCCTTAATAGTTCTTATCATTGGTTTCCTTACTACACATTTCAGGGTTCACTCATTGATTTTTTTTATTCCAATCCCCTTCTGGGCTTTATTCAAATATTCACTCAATGTATTCTTCTCCTTTAATTCTCTCTAGGTGCTCATACCCTTCCCATTACCTACAATGAGTGGGAGAATACCCTTCTTTCCTATCCCAACTTTTAAAATAAGTTTAGTAAAATACCTTAAAAAAGACAAAAAGGCATAATCATTTCATTGTTAACTCTGTTTAAATATGGACATAGTGTAGAGAAGTATTTTAATTGATACTGAATTAAAAAGAATGATGTGAGATTGAAACAACTAATCTCAAAGCCTGAACATTTCTACTATTCTTCCACGCCTCGACTTTATTCATGGAGTCATTCTTAAGTTTACATTTATACAGCAAGCTTTACTATTTTAACTGCAAAACATTATTTTCCTTTAAGCAAATATCCTAGCTCTAAGACTAGCACTAAGGAACATTGTTTTCTCATTTTCCTGTTTATTCCTTGATTTAAGAATTATGTTTTCATTAGGACTTTTATTTCCCATATTTTTCAGTGAAAATGATGTAGACCTATATACAAGAACTCTTATTTTCCTTTATCCATTAAAAATACCCACTTGTAGTTGAATGTACTTGAAATTCACAACATAACTGAGGATTATTTTCATCATGTTTCAGTATATGACCAGGAACACATTTCACAATGGGATAAATAAGAATACAGTTTTGCTCCCAAGTGCTATGCCCTGTCCATATGTTGTGAGATAATATTAATACGTTAAGGCTATCAGTGGGATTTAACATAAAGATATCTGTATCTTGCCCTGCCCACAACAAAACTTTTTGCACATTGGCATGTTCATTGCAAATTCATATTTTAGTCTTGCTTTTCATCTAATACAATGGAACGGTGAAAAAAAAAAAAAAAAAAATATTCTTAGCCTCTCTAGAAAGGCAAGTATCTGCATAGTTTCTCCCAGCAGAGGCATCATGAGAGAGCTTGAGGAAGAAAATTTGAAACATGTGGTGGTAGTTGTTTTCTACCAAAAATCAAAACAAAAACAACCTGACCAATTACTTTCCTGAGACCTTTATATGTAAGGAATAGGAACTACAGAAAAACAAAGTGCTTCAACGACAGATACACCAGCGCTAAACGTTGAATTGGGTCAGACAACGTGGGTAACAGTCTAAGTGAGACCATATACTCTTCATTAGCCAAATTTAAACCATAACACTAGCTGGGATAGTAACTGAAACCACTGATGAGCAAGTCGTAAGGTCAGTAGACAGGAAGGATGAGGAAGAGCAAAAGGAAGAAAGAGTAGAGAACATCTATGGATAGATAAATATGTGAACTTTTAACATGCACTGGCCCCACCACATGTTCAAGGGGCCATGATTTAGGATTTTCTCCTCTGTTCAGAAAAACTTGGAGGGGGATGGGGAGAAAAAAAACAGACTTCCTCTTTTGCAGTGATAGGTTAAGTTGTAATGTTCTTTCTGGGGATCTTTAGTTTTAAAAGAGGACTGGTAAAGTATAAAAAGACTCTCATTGAAAATGTCTTTAAAAATGAGAAGACGTGCCAGCAGATGGTTCTCAGCACAGAGTGCACATCATCATCTTAAGTTACACCATCACTGAAAGCTTGGCAACTTCTGATCTAATCAGTTTAAGGTACATGTGTTTTTTAAAACCTAAATAGCTTGAATTTTGAGTTTTTTGTGTAGTAATTATCATCAATTATGGAGTTACTGTTTTCCAAAAGATCACACTCGAATAACTAAATTAAGTGTGCAGTCTAGCACAATTTGGAGAGATTTAAACAAGGCCACTTATGAGAGGACTTCAATTAGGTAAACATTTGGAAGCATAAGGCTAGTGATAGTTTCTAGGGAATGCCTAAAAATGAAATGAAATACAACCAATATTTCTTAGAAATCTGAATTATTTTCAATTAGAAGAAGCAAGTGGTTTAAATTAGTAAACATCAAGAATATTAAAAAAAAGTGTTTAAAAACAGTTTCTCATTTAGCTTATCCCATTTGATATTTTAAAATAGCAGTAACTAGGGGGGCGCCTGCGTGGCTCAGTTGTTAAGCGTCTGCCTTCAGCTCAGGTCATGATCCCAGGGTCCTGGGATCGAGCCCCGCATCGGGCTCCCTGCTCCGCGGGAAGCCTGCTTCTCCCTCTCCCACTCCCCCTACTTGTGTTCCCTCTCTCGCTGTGTCTCTCTCTATCAAATAAATAAATAAAATATTAAAAAAAAATAGCAGTAACTATTGAAGATGTACATGCCCTTTCCACGATGGATATTCCAGAGAACTAATCATTTAGTCAGGTGTCATTTGCCCGCTTAAATTTCCTTTTTAAGGGGCGCCTGGGTGGCTCAGTCGTTAAGCGTCTGCCTTCGGCTCAGGTCATGATCCCAGGGTCCTGGGATCGAGCCCCGCATCGGGCTCCCTGCTCCGCGGGAAGCCTGTTTCTCCCTCTCTCTCTCCCCCTGCTTGTGATCCTGCTCTCACTGTGTCTCTCTGTCAAATAAATAAAATCTTTAAAAAAAAAAAAAAAATTTCCTTTTTAAGCATTTTTGTCTGAGTTACTCTGAATAGCCTAATCAGACTTCATGTGGGCAGATTGTATTACCATTTAGATTAAACCTCTGTATATTTACACAGCTGTAGACCACAAGTTAAAAAAAAAGGGGGGGGGGGAGATGCATAAATTCAGATGTAAATACAAACGCTCACATATTATATTCATAGGCAAAATATTGATTCTTTCCAGAAGCACTGAGGAAGGAGAGATCTGAAATAATTCCTGACGTTCATCTCTGGTTTTTACCAACCTTTAAAAGGTAGTAAAACTAATTGATGTGAAAAAGTGGAAACATCTCTTTCGTAAGGAAACATTATAATAACCAGCTCATATGTGAGAAAAGGAGAGTTCAGACTTGTGGTGCACATATGGAGGGTAGCATATTGGCTTTTAATGTCTACTATTTTTGATCTTCTAGAAAGATCTGAGCTGCATGGCCTCTGGTAAGCATCACATTGACAACCGTGCCTCCAAGTTGTTGAAACCAGGCCAAGAAACATTGTAAACTATTAGCCACCCTATTTCCAACCAAATTATTATATAATTTAAATAGAACTTTCTTAACGTTATCCACGTTTTACCTTGGCAAGTAGTAAATGACTATAAAATGTACACAATATTTTTTGCAAGGACAGAATGAGATGACGAATATCAAGAGACTTTTACCAATGACTTTCACATGGGAGTAATCCCTCAATGAATGTTATTTTCCCTTCTTCCTGTCATGTTACACACAAGGTAGAAATACATAGAATTTATTTTGTTTTGGATAATATGTTCCTTTTGAATGCCAGTGGAAGCGATTACTCCTTCCATACATAGATAACTTACTCATTAGTATGTCACCTAGACAGTGTAGACAAACTTGTCTTGTATTTTCAGTGTTATATTTATATTGCCAAGGATGAATTTAACAGTACAAACTACTAAAAATAAAAATACAATTTCTTCCTATAAACAACTATTTAATTCCTATAAACAACTGTTTAGGGTAGAGATTTTAAATTATTGAAGAGAAATCTAGCAAATCACTGGCAATCAAGGTTAAATAGAATCAGATTCATTACCAACAGATAAGAGGCAAGGATATTTACCTCTAAGAATATTGGTGACAGAAATAAGAACTTAAATTTTGATTCTGTACTACGAGAAGACTTAGATAGTATGACATGGAAAGTATAACCATTCTTCACATTCTAAAAAGAAAGCCCGACACAACTTGGGTGTGTTTAGTAAAGCAGTTAACATTAAGCACCCCAAACCTGGTAACAAAGTCAAGGGTACAGTAATCTTGAATCTTGTAATAAATGATTATGAGAATTAAAACAAGAAGGAACTTAGCATCAACAAACACATTTTGTATATGAAAAATCTCAGCAACTGGAATGGAGTTAGGGTAAGTTCCTGTATTTATCAGACAAAGTTTGGCAAAGAAAATGGTCCAGAGAGATAGAATACCAATAGTATTTAATAGAATCCTGTATCTTAAGACAAAAAAAAAAAAAAAAAAAAAGAAAGCACAAACATTTTTTTTTAAGTTTTTATTTGAAAAGGGGGGGTGCCTGGGTGGCTCAGTAGTTAAGTGTCTGCCTTCCGCTCAGGTCATGATCCCAGGGTCCTGGGATAGAGCCCCACATCGGGCTCCCTGTTCAGAGGAGAGCCTGCTTCTTCCTCTCGCTCTGCCATTCCCCCTTGCTTGTGCTCTCTCTCTCTCTTTGTCAAATAAATAAAATCTTAAAAAAATAAAAAAAAAATTATTTTAATTCCAGTTAGTTAACATACAGTATTAGTTTCAGGTGTACAATATAGTGATTCAACACTTCCATACATCACCCTGTGCTCATCATGACAGGTACACTCCTTAATCCCCATCACCTATTTATCCCATCCCACCCTCTCTGTTAACCATCAGTTTGTTCTCTCTAGTTAAAAGTCTCTTTCTTGATTTCTTTCTGGTTTTTTTCCCCTTTGCTCATTTCCTTTGTTCTTAAATTACACATATGAGTGAAATCATATGGTATTTGTTTTCTGACTTATTTCGCTTAGCATTATACACCTTAGCTCCATCCACATCTTTGCAAATGACAAGATTTCATTCTTTTTTATGTCTGAGTAATATTCCAGTGTGTGTGTGTGTGTGTGTGTGTGTGTGTGTGTGTGTGTGTATCACCTCTTCTTTATCCATTCATCAATAAATGGACACTTGGGCTTTTTCCATAATCTGGCTATTGTAAATAATGCTGCTATAAACTTCAGGGTGCATGTATCCATTTGAATTACTGTTTTTATATTCTTTGGGTAAATAACCAGTAGTGCTGTTGCTGGATCATAGGGTAATTGTATTTTTAACTTTTTGGGGAAGCTCCATACTGTCTTCCTCAGTGGCTGTACCAGTTTGCATTCCCACCAGCAGTGCATGGGGGTTCCCCTTACTCAACATCCTCGCCAACACTTTTGTTTCCTGTGTTGATTTTAGCTATTTTGACAGGTGTGAGGTGATATTTCATTGTAGTTTTGATTTACATTTCCCTGCTGGTAAGTGATGATGATCATCTTTTCATGTCTGTTGGCCATCTGGATGTCTTCTTTGGAGAAATGTCTGTTCATGCTTCTGCCCATTTTTAAATTGTATTATTTGCTTTTTGGGCATTGAGTTGTATAAGATGTTTATATATTTTGGGTTCTAACCCTTTATCAGATATATCATTTGCAAATATCTTCTCCCATTCTGTAGGTTGCCTTTTAGTTTTGTTGATTGTTTCCTTCACTGTGCAGAAGCTTTTTATATTGACGTAGTCTATTTTTGCTTTTGTTTTCCTGTCTCAGGAGACCTATTTAGAAAGATGTAGTTAAAGCCAGTGTTAAAAAAAGTTACTGCCTGTGTTCTCCTCTAGGAGTCTGATGGTTTCAGGTCTCAGATTTAGGTCTTTGATCAATTTTGAATTCATTTTTGTGTATGGTATAAGAAAGTAGTCCAATTTCATTCTTCATGTTGCTGTTCAGTTTTCCCAACACCATTTGTTGAAGACTGTCCCTTACCTATTGGATAATTTATCCTTCTTGTCAAAGATTAATTGTCTATGTAGTCGTGGGTTTATTTCTGGCTTTTCTATTCTGTTCTATTGATCTATGTGTCTATTTTTGCACCAGTACCATACTGTTTTGATCACTACAGCTTTGTAATATAACTTGAAGTCTAGAATTGTGATGTCTCCAGATTTGTTTTTCATTTTCAAGGTTGCTTGGGCTATTTGGGGTCTTAGTGCTTCCATACAAATTTGAGGATTGTTTGTTCTAGTTCTGTGAAAAATGCTATTGGTATTTGGTAGGGATTGCATTAAATGTGTAGATTGCTTTGGGTACTACAGACATTTTAATATTTGAAATCCATGAGTATGGAATGTTTTTCCATATTTTGTGTGGTCTTCAATTTTTTTCATCTGTGTATTTATTTATTTATTTATTGAGAGCATGAGCTGGGGGAGCAGCAGAGGAAGAGGGACAAGTCGACTCCTCACTAAACATGGAGCCCAAGGCAGGGCTCAATCCCATGACCTGAGCCAAAATCAGCTGCTTAACCAACTGAGCAACCCAGGTGTCCATCTTGCATCAGTGTTTTATAGTTTTCAGAGTACAGGTCAGAAAGCACAAAATTTGAAAATTGTTTAAAATTTTTAACTAATTAGTATTAAAGAGTTCTTGATGGTGAATTTCCATTTTTGGGGCTAAAGCTTTTTACAGGTCTTTTATCTAAAGAAATGACTTGATTCTATATAGTCCATTATGGATGGATCTTCAGATAGATTTCAATTGGTTCAAGTTAGGGAGAAAATAGAATGTGATGGCAGAATACCTGAAGGAAACTGACATGTTCTTACTAAGTCTACAACTGCAAATGCATTGAATTCCATTTTTTTTTTTTTGAGTAACAGTGCCTCTTATTGCATTTATTATTTGTGCAGCTAATGAATATCTAAGTAACAATTGCCTGAGTTATAAACTCCTATTATCCATTTTATAATATGAAATATGTATTTCATATAGAATTTGTACTATACATTTATAGTTCAAAGAATAATAAAAAGATGACCAATGCAACAAACAAAATTTTGAAAAATAAGTAATTAAAAAAATAGGATAAATTAAACATCAGAATTTTGAAACCCATTAAGAAAAAAAATGGAAGACACAAAGAACCCTAAATAAACCAAACCTCAGAAAATGTGGAGAGATCCCACACACAAAGTAACTCTGTGCCAAGCCACCACATTTTTCTCAAGTGGGGTGGACAAAAAATAAAAACTAAAGCAGTCTGAGCCAAGTAGGATCTCTGACAAGTCCTTCAAAACCTGCAAGGTGGGAAGGTTGTGAAGGAAAACATATGAGACATTCATGGTCTTGATAAAGTATAGAACAGCTGGCTTGCTAAAGTTGGGGAGAAACAACAGAGCTGAACAAGGTATTTCAAGGCACAGACAGTGGAGATGGCAACTGAGGAGCAGAGAAACCCCATAGTATCCTCAACACTTGGTAACCAGTCTTCAGATCAGGGAGAGATCAGTCACAGTTCAGAAGTTGCCAGTTCAGCTATAAAGCAGAACACTGGAATTAGAGAAGAGCTCCAATTCCAGGAACTATTCACTGGGTACAGATTCCGTGTTCAAAAAACTGAATCCAGTGGTGAGCTATATAAAACTAAAGCATAAACAAAATCTGTATTTAGTTTATCTACAGATCCTTTGGATTCAGCTCCCACTATAGTGATCTAAGAGGAAAGAATGCATACTCTTTTGTGGAGGTAAATATTATTGACACTGTTCTCTACTGTTATTTTTATACTAAATGCCCATTTTAAAATCAAAGATTACAAGACACCCAAAATAAGGCAAGAAAATGTATACCACAGTTCAGAGAAGAGTCAACAGCAGGACACTTAAAGATGGGCCAAATTTAGAAATGATCAAACAGGGATTTTACACTAACCACAGTAAAATGGACAACAGAGATAAGAAAATGCAAAGACAAGTCTCATACTTGCAATATATGTATCTTTCAAAAATCTAGTATCACATACATAAGGAACCCCTGTAAACCCATAAGAAAAGAAATGGCACATATTTTATACATCTCAAAAGAGGATATTAACGTATGGTGCGATGTGCAATGCAACAGTGCTACCAGGTAAATGTAAGTTAAAATTAAAATGAGAAGCAGTTATAAACTAATCAAAAAGCCTAAAATTTAAAGAAATATAGGCAATACCAACTTTTTACAAGGATGTAGATTACCTGGGCCTTTCATATATTGTTAGTGGGAGTATAAACCTGTCATTCATTTTGGAAAACTGCTTAATGTAGTATTACATCTCAATTCCTTTGACTCAAGAATTTATTCCTAGTTTTACCCAAGAGAAATAAAAATATTTGTTCACAAAAGAATTGTAGTCCTTTACAATTCAAAAGGAGTGGATTGATAAATCATGGTATGTTTGTATGATGGAATATTAACCAGCAATAAAAAAGAATAAATAGCTGCCACAAAAGAAGCTGGACACACATGGTTACATAATTTACAACTCCATTTATATTAAGTCAAGACTACACTAATCTATAATGATTGAGATCAGAAAGTGGTTGCTAATCAGAGTAGATACTGGGAACTGGTAGGCCCAGGCAAACATTCTGCAGTGATGACAGTATCTTATACTTTTATTGTTGTAATAATTGCACACGTGTATATCATGATCAGAACATATTGAACATTTAAAATCTACAGAGCTTATTTTCTATTAATTATACTTAAATTAAATTAATAAATCATTTTCTACCCTGAAGTTAGGAAAATATTCTTCCATAATAATAGCTAAATTCTCTATAGCTTTTCTCTCAAATTTAAGTTTTTGATATCCCTAGAATTGATCTAGTTTCATTTTTTAAGCTATAGATAACTACCTGTCCTAATATTATTTATCAAAAAGCCTAACTGTACCCATTGTACAGTGGCACTTCTTGTAAGATATTTATGTGTATGGGTCTGTTTCTGGACTTTTTATTATATGCCACTGTTTTGTCTATTCTTACATCATTTTCAAGTGGTCTTAATTACTATATTTCTATCATGGTTCTTGAAAATTTATAAAACTCTCAACAGGCAATTAGTACTTTTCCCCTAATCACCATCCTCTACCAGCCCATACAGTGGCTATTTCTAAACATCACTACACATTCCTCAAAGCCCTTGTTCTGGTCATGTTCCCCATCACACTCAGCTAAATACCTTAAGTCCTACCTAATAGAGAACATAATGGCTCCCAGGCCTTCCACCTCCAAATTTATCAGCATCATCAATCATCCTTATAGCCTTCCTTCCCATTTTAGTAGAAGAGATGTTACTGCTATAGACAGCCATAACTGCAATTGTTGTCTGAATCTCATCTCCTCCCATTTTCTCGGGTACATTATACCATCTGTGTAATTCTCTTTTTCACGTATTACCTTATATTGCATATATTTTGCCTCACTTTTAATTAAGATTAGTGTTTTTTTCCCTATTTTTAAAAGGAATATATTTTAAAAATAAAAACTAGGGAAATCATTTCAAAAACATTTTTGTATTTGTTGTGTGTATTACATCTCACAAAGTTCACACTGTACACTAATCTTGTTCATACATTTTTTATTAGTATAGATCATGAATTTGTCTCATGTCAGCAAATATTCTTTTAATACATGAGTACTTCAATAGATAATTTAAGCATAGGGATGTACATATATCCCTCCTTGTTATATAACATTTTCAAAATAATGCAAGTGCTTATGTTTTTGTTTTAAATGGACATGAAAATAATGAAAAGTGACTCCTTTCCTATTCTACAGTATTTGGGGAATATCTTTGATATAATCCCCTTCCTATCAACACAAATAGAGAATTATATACCCTCTGCTGAGCAGTTCTGTTTTAATTAAATTATCTCTCTCGATGATTTTATATGTTACATGTTTTACTTTTACAAAATGCTAGTATTTTCTTTTTTAAGATTTATTTATTTGTTTTAGAGAGAAAGCACAAGTGCAGGGGTAAGGGGTGGAGGGAGAGGGAGAGAGAATGTTAAGCAGACTCCATGCTGAGTGCCCAATGTGGGACTCAATCCCAAGACCCTGAGATCACGACCTGAGTCAAAACCAAGAGTTGGACGCTTAACCAATTGCATCACCCAGGCACCCCATATTTTCTAATGTTTACATAATATTCCCAAGCTATACTTTTTTTCATTTCTCATGCTCTACCATGTCCATTCTCTATTTGATTCATTTTCTCTCTACTGCTAATGCTTCAGAAAATTATAATTTTGATTTTTTAAAAAGATTTTTTCAGTAATTTCTTCACCAACATGGGGCTCAAACTCACAACCCCAAGATCAAGAGTCACATGCTCTACCAACTGAGCCAGGCAGGCACCCTATAATTGTGATTTCTATTCTCAGTGGATATACATTTTCTGAAGTACCAATCGCTGATTCCTCACAAATCTTTGTAGTAATTTCAGTCCACTTTTTATGTTCAAATCTTATGTGTCTGGTAACAGATTAGAAGTTGTCCAATCCTGTAGGCATATGAAAATCAGTATTTCTAAACAAGAATGAATCCATTTTCTCTAAACCTGAATACAATATTTCATTTTTACTGAAGTCTGTTCTTCCTCTGGGTGTTACTCACATTTAGTAAATGTTAATCTTATTGATCTAGTTACTTAAACCAAAAATGACAGTTATTCTTGAATCTATTCTCTTATGTACAATAAGGAACAAAGTACAGCATATTTTACTTTCTTAGTGCAATTAAAATTTATCCCCTCTGATATCTTCTTACTCTTATTGTCTTATGATCCTGCTCACTTACCTTTAAACTTAATTACTTAATGAGCATTCTAGCTGGTCTCTTGGAAGCCTCCAGTCCTTCCCCCCTAATTTTTCAAACTGTACACTGCTGTCCTAGTGATCTTTCTAAAATGTGGAGTTGGTTCTGTTACTTCTGTGCACAGAATTATTTCCCTTTAAGATGAAGTTGATTTCACATGCAAAAAATGACCTTCTGTGCCAGTTAGAATAGTAAATATATCCCCCCAAGATCATTCTCTGGCTCTTCAATCAAACACTAATCTACATACTGCTATGAAGAGACTAGGTTATCATTCAGCTGATCTTAAAATAGGGAGATTATCCTGGATTATCATGGTGGCCCCAATCTAATCACATGAATTTTTAAAGGAAAAAGAGAAGACAGAAGAGAGATGCAGATGAAAGGAGGTAGAAGGGGGAAATTAGAGAGATTCAAAGCTTGAGAGGAACTGAACCTTCCATTGCTGATGGGGTTGACATGGAAAATTCGAGAAGGAATGTAGGCAGTATAGAGGAACAAAGTGACAGACAACAAAGAAATGGTACCTCAGTCTCAGAATCATGAGAAACTGGATTCTGCCAACCAGAATGAGCTTAGAAGCAGATTCTTGCCAGAGCCTCTTGATAAGAGCCCTAAAGGTCAACACCCTGGTGTGGGTCTTGTAAAACCCAGAGCAGAGAAACCAGTCAAGTCAACTCAAACTTCTGATAGGTAGTCTCTCTTGAATGCTCCACTTATATTCTCTCTTACACTGATTTATTTCCATCAAAACACTTAAGACATCCTCTGGTAATTATCAACTTGTCTGTCTTCCTGTATTTGAATATAAGCTCTTTGAAGACATAGGCTATAAATCATATCTGTGAATTACCTAGGACTAGCACAAAACACACACAATATTTATGCACAAGAAAAATTTATTGAATGAATGCCAGAACGATGGGTTTGCAGTTTGCAATGAATTCTTAAGAATGATTTATTAACTAGCACATATATCAATGAAAGGTCACTATCCTTTCTATAAAATTATTTTGTCAATAAAGATTAACCTATAGAGTGTTTTACTATATCCTAATACTTTATCTTTTTCAGATACCTTATTTTATTTATTTTTATTTTTTAATGATTTTATTTATTTATCAGGGAGAGAGAGAGAATGCAAGCATGAGCGTGTGGAGGGGCAGAGGGAGAGGGAAAAGCAGACTCCCTGCTGGAGAGGAGGGTTCAATCCCAGGATCCCAAAATCATGACCTGGCTTGAAGTCACATGCTTAACTGACTGAACTACCCAGGCGCCCCCAGATAGCTTATTTTAAACTAATTGTCTGTAATAACAATGATAATACATTTCTTCTATTTAATTAAAAGGTGTATTGTTTACTTGAAACTATGGCTTTTTTAAGGGAAATCTTGTCACTCTCTATATTTGCATGTTCTCATTCCTGGTAGAGAGATACTTATGTGCATTTTTTTTTTCCACAGAGAGATAATTAATTGCACTCCCCTTTAAGGAACAATATTGAAAGATTATTACTTACCTTAATTTTTCTCCACATCCCTAACCTGCTCCTCCTCAGGTTAGAGAAATGCTTGTACCTGTAGTGCACCTGAAATACATTGACCTCTGGGGTTCAGACTCTTCTTCCATTTCATTCACTAAGATCTGCCTTCCTAAAACAGCATTTGTTATTATTTCCATTCTTGCAGAATGGAAATAATATGTGACTGCCCTGCTTTGTCCTAAGACCTAAGGAAAATTGCATTTTCCTAACTGCTCTATTTGTGACAGTTGTAGTAGTAGAAGTTCATTTATCAAGGGTTTGGGAGTTCATTTATCAAGGGTTTGGGAGTACTAGAAGGTCCATGTTGGTCTTAGGACAAAGCAGGGCAGTCACATATTTTGTGCCATTTTGCCCTCCACCAAGGCATCTTGTTCAGAGGCCACTAAGGGCTAAAATACAGCCCAGGCTTGACTTTCCAAATCCTGTGCCCTGTAGGGCAAAGGCCAGAGGGATACCTTATGTTCATTTATAAGAAGATATATTTTAGGCATCCCTATGTCTAATCTACCATTCTGGACTCCTTTCTCTATATTCATTTGGTTCAGAACCAATAGTTAAGAGATCTCACTAATTAGCTGATTTAAAATCACACACCAGGGGCACCTGGGTGGCTCAGTTAGTTAAGCGTCTGCCTTTGGCTCAAGTCATGATCTCAGGGTCCTGGGATCCAGCCCTGCATGGATCCCTGCATCAGGCTCCCTGCTCAGCAGGGAGTCTGCTTCTCCTTCTCCCTCTGCCACTCCCCCTACTTGTGCTCTCTCTCCCTCTCTCTCCAACAAATAAATAAATAAAATCTTAAAAAAAATAAATAAAATAAAATCACACACCAGACAATAAAGCTAAAGGAAACTTAATTTTCCAGTACCATGTCATGATCCAAGAGGTTATGATTTTATCTAAATAATTTGTCACACTCTGAAAATAAATTTTTGTGTGTTAAATCTTTAACATGCATATTTGGCCATACTACTTACTGATTAAAGTTTATAGGATCTCTATGTTATGCATATGCTAAACATACCCATACATGGATAAAGAGTCTCATGTGCTCTATTTCTAATGTTATACAGTCCTAAAAGGAAGAACATAGGCTATTATTTTACAAATAACTTTTGCCTCTTCTTACAAAGGTAATAGTTTCAGCTTAATGAGTTACAGCTCTATTTGAAATCTATTTATGTTTTTGTACAAAAAAAGGCAAAACCTTGCAAATTAGTCTGATTAATAATGATGGTAACTTAAAATTTATATTAAAATTTCATTGAAATGAAATGCTCATGCTTTTGGATGGTACTTCTACTCATCAATCTTTTAAAGTACTCAATTCCCTTTCCAAAATGTTGTTTGGATAAGCAAAAACAGTGAAGTGAGGGTGAATGCCAGATGTTTAATTAGCACCACTTCATCTAGTCCACTTCAAACAGCATAATGTTCTCATAGAGGAAGGGATTTTCTGTCAGTATTTCATTTAAAATATACAGTAAATACTTTTAAATGACTGAATGACTCTGCATTGCAAATTGGTTAACAAATAAAATTAACAGGAAAAGAATATGCTTATTTCCAAGTTAGTTTTACAAAATCATGACAGGTCAAGAAACTAGTTTGGGATATTGTAGGATAAATAAACACCATGTAAACTGGACCACATTCACATATTTATTTGTCTACAAAACTGGTTATTCTGTTGTCTTTCTCTATATAAGTTCAGAATGTAACTTACTTGTGAATACAAAGCAAGGCACACAAATTTCCTAATTAAACTCTTCTAATCTGTCCTTTTTTGAATTTTAATTCTATTAGCCATGGCAGTTGGGATAATTACTCTTCAGTTTCCTACTATATAATATCAACATAATACTAGAGATTTGCATCCCAGGGTGTTGGGGGAGTTAACTAAGATAAGCCATGTAAAATGTTTAGCCTAGAGTTGGGTATGTTGTAAGTGACAAATGTTAACTATTATTATCATGATTGTTTCTGAAAGCAGCAGTTAGATATTCTTAATCATCTTATTTTGTAAACTCCGATTTCCCGCTAAATAACATGTGAGAAATACCAAAATGATGGTCCAATCTTCCTTTTACCCTTGACAGTAATAATTGATGCATTTGTAAGATAGCACACATACATGATTATTTTTGAAAATCAAATAAATTTTCCTCCTCTACCTAGACTACTCTATTCCTTAAGAAAAGATTAAAAGTTCATTGAATGCCTGTATTAACATTATATTTAATTATGCTTTTTTAAAAAACAGATTATGTTACCTTTCTTTAAGACTTGCCATAAGGTATTTAAGATGTTGGTATTTAGTATAGTAATATTTTTGTGGCAAATCTGTCATTTCCACAGATCATTTAGCCACATTAAGCTTTAGAACTAATGCCAGAAAAAAAAATTAAGATTTTTAGATAATTTCAATATGTTTGAACATCTAGTTTGACTTAAATACTATAAATGCAAATAAGTAACAAAATCACAGGCACGCATTAGAGTTATACCGCTCTTTTTTTTTAAGTTTTAATTTTAATTCCAGTTAGTTAACATACAGTGTTATATTAGTTTCAGGGGTACATTATAGTGATTCAACATTTCCATACAATACCAGGTTCTCCTCACAGCAAGTGCCCTCCTTAATCCCCAACCCCTATTTATCCCTCCACCTCCCTCCCCTCTGGTAACCACCAGTTTGTTCTCTATAGTTAAGAATCTGTTTCTTGGTATGCTTCTCTCTCTCTCTCTCTTATAGGATGCAAATATTTTAGACCAAAATATGCCTGAGAGAACACCAGACTATCTGAACAAAAAGTAAATCATGGGGCGCCTGGTGGCTCAATCTGTTAAACCTCTGACTCTTGATTTTGGCTCAGGTCATGATCTCAGGATCCTGAGATCCAGACTGCATTGGGCTCCTCACTGGGTGTGGAGTCTGCTTAAGATTCTCCCTCTCCCTCCCTCTGCCCCTGACACCCCCCACCCACTCTCTTAAAAAAAAAAAAAAAGGAAATCAGTTAGGGGTAGTAGCATTCTGCCCACAAAAACAATGAACTCCTTATTTCATTCATTTTTTTCTAACATTTTTACATTGATAATGTTGAATGTTTTTTTCCTAATATATGTTGGGAGATAAAATGAAATAAAAAGGTGTTGGATGCCTAGAATGTGTCCTGCACTATATTCAGCACTATATACTTTTAAAATCATTCATTTTTCACATCAGTGTTATATATTATACATGTATCTATCTCATATAGTACTCTCAACAATTGGGTGAGTTGCTTTCTTAATTCTATAAAGAAAAATCTGAATCCTGCCATTTAAAAACATATCCAAAGTAGCAAAAGTGGAAAGTAGCTAGGAAAAAGCCTCAATACAAACTTATGACTCCCTGATGACAAAGGTTGCTATCTCCTTTCAATAAAACATTCTTTCCTCCAATTTAACTTCAGTGCTCAGAAAGAGATTAACAATCTACTTTATTAGATATTATCAAAAACTTAAGTCTTCTATGATGTATACTGAATGTTTCTCCTTTTATGTTGCCGTTCTGTTATTGTACAGTCATACCATGAGATTGGTCAGCCTTGGAAAGTGACATGTTTGTAAATAGCTACAAACAGATGTCAAATGGGCAAAATGAAAACAGGATGGTTAAGTGGGTAAATTCAAAGTTAATTAGCTATAATCATTCCTCCTAATCATATGATAATGAATAGGAATATAGTATTTTTTTTTAAAGATTTTATTTATTTATTTTACAGAGAGAGACACAGTGAGAGAGGGAACACAAGCAGGGGGAGTGGGAGAGGGAGAAGCAGACTTCCCGCAGAGCAGGGAGCCCGATGTGGGGCTCAATCCCAGGACCCTGGGATCATGACCTGAGCTGAAGGCAGACGCTTAACGACTGAGCCACCCAGGCGCCCCAGGAATATAGTATTTTTATATTCATTTGACAATTTGATCTTTATAATTTCCATGTGAAGATTTGTATTTTTCGTGTGTATACCTAGTTCTATTTGCCATTCTCCCATGCATAAGATATTGTCTAACTTCAGTTCAGTTCGGATAATGCAGTATTATTTGTGCCCTTTATGTCTTTATATCTAAAAAGACAGGTACATATTTTATAGACTTATAATTAGATCCTGTTATAATTATGCTTTATGGAGGTATGTATGAATACTGATTATTTTATATATTTGTCCAGCCTGACTATGAATAGATGAAGGGCAGATAACGCCTGTTAGAGTGTTGGTCACAAAGTAGGCACTAAAAATGGCTTTGATAAAAGAAAGAAAAAGCTAAGGGAAGAAAAAAAAACAATGAAATAAAATTCATATACTTATGATTTGATGGTTAAAAGAAGTTCTAAACAAAAAAATCTAGTAGTATTTACATATAAAATAGCTGCTTTCCAACACTATTAATAATTTCTGTAAGCATATTTAAAATTCTTTCTGGATCACAGAACACTTAGAATATGCATAATTATATCAAATTATTGAGGTAATATGTGATAAGTAATTTTAGAAAGAATACAAAGTAAATACATTGTCAGTTTGGGCATATAAATCATATCTCTAACATTGAAAATTAAAGCATGAAAAGGAAAACCACAAGCTAGAATTTTTGAGTGATTCTCTTTTTTTTAAACCACAATATAACACAGTTATTATTATAAGGTTTTTAATTACAAAGCAATTTTTTTTATTTCTCATGGCTATATAATTAGTAGTGAAATTGCTGGATATTTTGCTAAGTATACTTTTTTTTTTATTATGTTTTGTTAATCACCATACATTACATCATTAGTTTTTGATGTAGTGTTCCATGATTCATTGTTTGCGTATAACACCCAGTGCTCCATGCAGTACGTGCCCTCTTTAATACCCATCACCAGGCTAACCCATCCCCCCAACCCCCTCCCCTCTAAAACCCTCAATTTGTTTCTCAGAGTCCATAGTCTCTCATGATTCATTTCCCCCTCCGGTTCCCCACCTTCATTTTTCCCTTCCTACTATCTTTTTTTTTTTTTTTTAACATATACTATATTATTTGTTTCAGAGGTATAGGTCTGTGATTCAACAGTCTTACACAATTCACAATGATTTATTTAAGTTCATTAGATCATTATTTGAGAATTTATGATAATTAAAAAATGAAAGAAATTTCTACAAAATTGTCTTAAAGTCTCACACCTGCCACCAAATCCATAATTTTAATCCAGAGCTGTCATTAATGAAATGACAGTGAGTTTTGTAAACTTGATGGTGATTTTAATTGTACATAAAAACACAGAATGTAAGAAACTATCAATGCTTTCTAAAGAGCATTTAATCTTATCCAAGTTTATTAAAGGCAGCAATATATTTCCATTTTTATCATGTGGGAAAGAGAAAAAAGGAAAAGATTTAGTTTTCATTGCTTCTTATTTTCCCATCGGGGAAAAAAGGAATGATAGTTCAAGTTACATTCATTGTAAACATATCATTGATATTCTAGGAATTAAAAGTGTTATCCAAATATAGTATGGTGCAGAAATATATATGTGGGGGGGTCATTTATATATACATACATACATCATACATATATATGGAATTTTATATTTTGCATATTTTACATTTTATATATATTTAATTTTATATAAAGAATTTTGATAGGTAGTAAAATTTTGAAAATTATTGTGAATAAATGTAGTTCAGAGTAAAATGTAAGAATTAATTTTATACTGTGAAATTATGTTTTATCAATATTGGCATGTTTCTCAAGTAATTAGTTTCTAGTTAAAAAGAGGGAGTGAAGTAATGGCAAGAGGGCCAATACAAAGGATTAATAGAATTCCCATCCTGAGGGCACACTGTGTCTTTTCAGATTTAGTTGTCTTGCACATTTAGGGGTTCTACTCTCCAGAAAAATGTTTCTACAAAAAAGAAAGACATATATTCAATCAAAATATCAATTGACCTTAGATTTTATATCTTAGCTAATTTTTGTGTATTTATTATTAGCATTACTCTTATAATATTACAATTCAGGGGCACCTGGGTGGTTAAGTGTCTGCCTAGAGCTCAGGTCATGATCCCATGGTCCTGGGGTTGAGCCCCATGTGGGTCTTCCTGCTCAGCGGGAAACCTGCTTCTCCCTCTCCCTCTGTTGCTCTCTGGCTCTCTCTCTCTCTCTCTCTCCCCCCAGTATAATAAATAAATTCATTAGTAAATTAATTATTTAGTTAATTAAAAATATATAACAATTCATATTGTTTGTACAAGCATCTAGGATTAAAATGTAGTTTTGAAAATATCACTTTTCTGAATTATAAATCTAGTATTTTTATATTAATTGACATTTTCAAGTTGCTCTAATTTGCTAAAATAACATCATTGGGATAGTAATCTAGTTTTATTATAGCTTTCAATTTATTCGAAGTAATCTTTTAAGAATAACATATATTCCAAAATTAGAAGGATAGGGGCGCCTGGGTGGTAGTTGGTTAACCTTTCGACTCTTGGTTTCTGCGCAAGTCATGATCTCAGGGTGGTGAGATCGAACCCCACATCAGGCTCTGTGCTCAGCACAGAGTCTGCTTAATACTCTCTTTCCCTCTACCTCTGCCCTTCTGCTTGTTCTCTCCCTCTCTCTCTCTCACCAATCAATCAATCAATCTTTAAGAGTAAAGTTCAATTGAATTATTCATTTGTGTAGTTTTCACATTTTTCCCCTAAAGTCCACTTTTTCCTACTCCAAAAGGAATGTGTAGTTTGTAATTATTCAGAATAAGATTATTTTCTATCTTAATGTATTGTCTATATCCCAATGCTATTGTCACAGTTCCAATATATAATTTTCATTTCATATAATATCAGTACTTGAAATAGCAAATTTGCTATATTAGAATAGAGACATGAACACCAAAGGTAATCTCAGGCATGGCACACAATTAAAATGAAAAATATATAGCAATAATTGTATTTAACAGAAAAGAACATGGTATCGATGTCAGTCCACTGTGTCATCGTTTGAAGTTAATTGCTTGCATTTTTCCACCAAAATATTTGAAATCCTATTTTGTGAGGATTTCTATTGGCTGTAAGAACATGCAAGCAAATGTGGAAAATAGTTCATAATAGCTCCTTTCAGATTTCTCAGAATTCCAGAATAAAAATACTGTATTATCGTTACTTTATCATTTTTTATTATTTTTTTCTATTAGATTTTTTAATATAAGACATGGATCTATAAAAGATATTCTATTTCATATCAATAAATATGCTGCAGAGAATTCCCACTAATCCTGGAATTCCAGAAAATATTCACGTATGCTAGGCATTTCTGTTCTAAACACTCCATATAATCTTTGCTACAGCTTGATACTATAAGTTTTTGTTGTTATCCTCAGTGTGCAGACGAGGGAATTCAAGTACAAGAAGGTTACATCACTTGTTGGTATCACAGCTAATAAACGATAGGAATGAGTTTCAAACTCAGTCTAGGGCATGATTTTACACTTTACCATACTCTGTTTCTTTAGTTCTCATTCTTTCATATACATGCATAGAAAAGAATAAATACAGATTTTATGGAGGCCTGAAGGTGATATAATTTTTGGGGTCCACATTAAGAAAAGGAATATAAAATTACCAATAATATAGTAGTTATGAAAATGAATATTTAGTTAAAATGATAAAAGAAATCACAACAAATATATTAAAGTTGAAAATACCAAAAAACCACAGAATTCAGAATAATAAAACAATATGTTCATTAATTAACTGCTTGATATCTACCTTCCTAGGATGTTTCACTTTACAATTTTTGATCATCTTTTTATATAGATAATAAAAAGTAATTCAATTCTCCCACTGACATTGTTGATTGAAAAAAATATTGTTGATAGTTTGTATTCATAAAGCAGCCTACTTTACACATAGACACTTATTTTGTAGTAGTACTTCAGATTTTTTGCTTTCTGGCAAAGAAATTTGATAAATTTGATAGTATATTATTCTTTCCCCCCTTTCTCCAGTGCAGTCAGAAGCAACAAACCAAATTTTTAAACTCCTTATTTTGATGGAAATATTCTAAGACAGCAAATATTGATGATCCAGACCTTGCTTTTAGTTGATACTCAATTGCAGGTATCAAAAGTTATTTTATTTTTTTAAAGATTTTATTTATTCATTTGAGAAAGAGAGAGAGTGGGGTGTAGATTGTGAGCGAGAGAGAGCATGAGCTGGGAGGTGGGGGGTAAGGGGCAGAGGGAGAAGCAGACTCCCCACTGGACAGGTTTGCCTCCTGGTTTGCCTCTCTCTCTCTTTTTCATATGTTCATCTATTTTGTTTCCTAAATTTCACATATGAATAAAATCATATGCTATTTGTCTTTCTCTGACTGACTTTTTTCACTTAACATAATACTTTCTAGCTCCATCCATGTTGGCACAAATGGTAAGATTTCATTCTTTTAGTGGCTGAGTAATATTCCATTATACACACACACACACACACACACACACACACACATACACACACACATACACACACACCACCTCTTCTTAATCCATTCATCAGTCGGTGGGCATTTGGGCTCTTTCCATAATTTAGCTATTGATGATAATGCTACTATAAACATTGGGGTGCATGTGCCCTTTCAAATCAGTGCTTTTGTATTCTTTTGGTGAATTCCTAGTAGTGAAATTGCTAGATCATAGGGTAGTTCTATTTGGCACTTTTTCAGTAGCCTCCATACTGTTTTCCAGAGTGGCTGCACCAGTTTGCATTCCCACCAACAGTTTAAGAGGGTTCCCCTTTCTCAACATCCTCACCAACGCCTGTTGTTTTCTATGTTGTTCGTTTTAGCCATTCTGACAGGTGTGAGGTGGTATGTCACTGGAGTTTTGATTTGTATTTCCCTGATGATGAGTGATGTTTAGCATCTTTTCATGTGTCTCTTAGCCATCTGGATGTCTTCTTTGGAAAAATGTCTATTCATGTCTCCTGCCCATTTCTTAACTGGATTATTTATTTTTGGGGTGTTGGGTTTGATAAGTTCTTTATAGATTTTGAATACTATCCCTTTATCAGATATGTCACTTGCAAATATCTTCTCCCATTCTGTAGGTTACCTTTTAGTACTGTTGGTGGTTTCCTTCACTGTGCAGAAGATTTTTATTTTGATGAAGTCCCAATGGTTCATTTTTGCTTTCACTTCCCTTGCCTCAGGAGGCATATCTAGAAAGAAATTGCTATGGCTGATGTCAAAGAGGTTACTGCCTGTGTCTCTTCTAGGATTTTGATGATTTCCCATCTCACATTTAGGTCTTTCATTCAATTTGAATTTATCTCTGTGTATGGTAAGAAAGTGGTCCAGCTTCATTCTTCTGCATGTGGCTATCCAATTTTCCCACATCATTTTTTGAAGAGACTGTCTTTTTCCCATTAGACATTCTTTCCTGCTTTGTCAAAGATTAATTGAGCATATAGTTGTGGATTCTTTTCTGGGTTTTCTATTCTGTTTCATTGATCTATATGACTGTTTCTGTGCCAATACCATACTGTTTTGATCACTATGGCTTGATAATAAAACTTAGAAGTCCAGAATTATGAGGCCTCCAGCTTTGCTTTTCTTTTTCAAGGTGCTTTGGCTATTTGAGGTATTTTGTGGTTCTGTACAAATTTTAGGTTTGTTTGTTCTAGCTCTGTGAAAAATGCTGGTGGTAGGGGCGCCTGGGTGGCTCAGTCATTAAGCGTCTGCCTTTGGCTCAAGTCATGATCCCAGCGTCCTGGGATCGAGCCCCATGTTGGGCTCCCTGCTCCGCAGGAAGCCTGCTTCTCCTTCTCCCACTCCCCCTGCTTGTGTTCCCTCTCTTGCTGTATCTCTCTGTCAAATGAATAAATAAAATCTTAAAAAAAAAAAAAAGAAAAAAGAAAATTGCTGGTGGTATTTTGATGGGGATTGCATTAACTGTGTAGATTGCTTTGGCTTGTATGGACATTTAATAATATTTGTTCTTCCAATCCATGACCATGGAATATCTTCCCATATCTTTGTGTGATCTTCAATTTCTTTCACTAGTGTTTTATAGTTTTCAGAGCATTTCACTTCTTTGTTTAGGTTTATTCCTAGGTACAGACAAAGATCTTAACACAAATATTTACGATGGTTATATCTTCTTGTTGGATTGTCCTCTTTATGATTATATAATACCCTTTTTTTGTCTCATGTTACAGTCTTTGTCTTAAAGTCTAGTTTGTCCAATATAAGTATTGCTACTCTGACCTTTTTTTAAGATTTTTATTTATTTATTTATTTGAGAGAGAGAGAGAGAGAGAGAGCACAAGCCAGGGAGAGAGGCAGAGGCAGAGGCAGAGGGAGAGGGAGAATCTAGCTCCCCACTGAGCAGGGAGTCCAACTTGGGGCTCGATCCAATTCCAGGACCCTGGGATCATGACCTGAGTGGAAGGCAGACGCTTAACCAACTGAGCCACCCAGGCGCCCCTACCACCAGCATTTTTCACACCACCCAGACGCCCCTGCTTCTCTGGCTTTCATTTGACATCCATTTGTGTGATAAATGGTTCCCCATTCCCCTCACTTTCAATCTGCAGGTGTCCTTAGGTCTACAATGAGTTTCTTGTAGGCAGCATATAGATGGCTCTCATTCCTTTAATCCATTTTGACACCTCTTTTGATTGGAGAGTTTAATCTATTTACATTCAAAGTAATTATTGATAGATACGTATTTATTGCCATTTAACTACTTGTTTTGTCATTGTTTCTAGATATTTTCTCTGATCCTTTGTTGTCTTTGCCACTTTTGGTCTCTCCTTTGTATTCAGATCCCTTTTACTATTTCTTGTAGGGATGCTTTAATGGTCATGAGTTCCTTTAGTGTTTGTTTGTCTGGGAAACTCTTTATTTCTCCTTCTATTCTGAGTGATAGCCTTGCTGGATATTATATTTTTTACTTCAAATTTTTCCCATTCAGCATACTGAATATATCACGCAACTCCCTTCTGGCTTGCCAATTTTCTGTTAAAATCTCCTGCTGGCCTTACAGGTCTTCCCTTGTAAATTACTGACTTTTGTGTTTCTGTTTAAGACTTTTCTCTTTATCACTATATTTTATAAATATAATTACAATAATTAATTACAAGTTTTTAGCTATTGTTTCTTCAGATAAATTTTCTGTCCCCTTCTCTCTCTCTTCTTCTGAAACTCTTATAATACTAATATTATTATGTTTGATGGAGTCACTGAGTTCCCTTAGTGTATTCTCATGTTGCGTATTCTTCTTTCTCTCTTTTGTTCAACTTCATTATTTTCCATTATTTTGTCCTCTGGGTCATGAATTCATTCCCCTGCTTCCTCCAGCCTGCTGTTCATTGCATCAAGCCTGCTTCCAACCTTGTTTATTGCATTCTTCATCTCTGATCAGTTCTAACTCTTTTATCTATGTAGTAGGGGTCTTACTGATATCTTCTTTCCTCAAGCCCAGTGAATATCCATATGATTGTTGCTTTAAATTCTCCATCAGGTATGTTACTTAAATCTGTTTCACTTAGATCTCTGTCCGTGGTTTTATTTTGTTCTTTCATTTGCAGTAAATTCCTCTGTTTTGGCATTTTGTCTAAGTCTCTGCCTTCTCTCTGTTAGAAAATCCAGTTATGTCTTCTGCTCCTGAAAGTAATGACATTATGAAGAAGTCATGGAGTGCCCAGGGCCTGGCAATTCAGGGAGTGTCTCTAGTGTGTGCTGCATGTGCTCTGCTGTTGTGTTGTGGCTTCTCTGTCATTCAGGCCAGCCATCTGCAGAGGCTCTCCTTGCCTGCTGTGGGCAGTGTTTGGTCCCTGGTCTGAATGTGGTGAGTTTTAACTAGGTGTGCTCCAGTCTGCTTGTGAAATGAGACCTGACACCAACTCCACCAGAACTGAGGACCTGCAGAACCCTCTGGTCAGAAGACATGGTGTGGGCAGGGTTTGTGCTGGTCTTCTGGGGGAGGGGCCTGCCATGCCTGGGACAGAGGCAGACTTGACCAAGAAGGGCAGTCCTGCCAGAGTGCAGTGGGTGTGGGGCTTGGTGTAAGCAAGTTAGGCAGCCAGTGTCCAAGCTGTGCTCTTTCCCACAGGCGGCTCTGTTTATCCTGAGGGGTGGGGCATATTAAATATAGTCTAATCATGTCCTTTGATACATATGTAGTATAGAGAAGAAGAGAATGGACTGTGAAGACTAGGTTTTTTTTTTTTTTTTAAGATTTTATTTATTTATTTGACAGAGTGAGACACAGTGAGAGAGGGAACACAAGCAGGAGGAGTGGGAGAGGGAGAAGCAGGCTTCCTGCAGAGCAGGGAGCCCGATGTGGGGCTCAATCCCAGGACCCTGAGATCATGACCTAAGCTGAAGGCAGACACTTAATGATTGAGCCACCCAGGGACCCCAAAGACTCTGAAGACTAGTTAACAATCTCTGATATATAGACTGTTACTTGCCCAAGATCACACAACTAGAATGTGTCCAGTTGTAGATAGGAATTCAAATCTACCTGATTCTTTATGCTGTGCTACTAACTATACAAATGTATAAAAAATGAACCAAGAATTTGTGTTTGAGTTATAACTTGTGGCAATGTATCTTATAGATGCATCTCTAAAAGTGGCTTTTCTAAGAAAAGTTTTTAAGTTAGTGTGTATTTCTAGGACTTAGAAGTTAACTATATTCCCATGAAAATGGAAGATATTTAATAAGATACTTAACCTTACTTTAAGGATTTTTTAATAAAACAAAAATAATTTATTAACTGTAAATTTATAAGCAATAAGGATGATTTTATTGCAACATTTCAGATACATTGTTTCAGAAAATAATTACTTATTTAATATTCATCAATTATATTTAATTCAAAATAAGTGTGATGGTTAATTGCTAAAAAATATGAGAAAAAATGACTGATAATCAGTGACACCTCATAGGTGGTATAAACTTACTTCTATATTAAAGTCACAAACACTTGATTTTTCCAGAATTATACTGAATGTGCTAACATTTGTACACTTGTCTCTGAATCAGGTTGGTTGTATCTTTACCAGAATATCTAAGCTTCTTCATCTATAATTTCTAGCTCTTATCCAGTCATTTTTTTTGGGGTATGGGCAAGAGAATATTCCTAATATTTTCATTTCATTTCAGCTCAATGTCTAGCATCTTCTCAGTTGTCTTCCACAGATTTATCTTCCCAAAGGTCATAATTACTGCTGGTCTGGGTACCCCTGAACTCAAATAGTGAGGGTTTGGATGGAGTTTACTCATGTGAGCTATGTCCACACACATGGATGTGAGATTCCTATGGGGCAAAGTAAGACTCAGTATGGGCCAGGATTAGTAAATGGCTCTTCCTTCCCTGCTTCCATGAAAAAAGAGGCATGCAATAAGTAAATCTATCTAACACACTGTTACATAAAACATCAGGTAAATTTATCAAGGGACAAGAATAGAGCATATTTAATAGTAATAAAATTTATGCATTTATAACATTTATACATTTATATATCTGGATATATGATATGTAAATCTCTTTTGGTAATCTCATGCAAAATCCTGAAAAAGTTAGGATTAGGCCTGCTTCATATTTTTCCCAAATGGAAGAAACTAATTTCTTTTGTTAATAGAGCACTTCTTATATCTCTACGTCTCTGTGAAATGATTTCTCCTAAAATATTACCTTTTGTTTCCCATCACCATATTCTTCCCTGTCATTTCCTCAGATATCTGCAATTCCTTGAGATACCTGTCACTGTTGCTATAGAAAGCATATCTCTAAGGTAAGCCTCCAACCCGCCCTTGCCTTATCATCTTCCTTGAGCACACAGAGGTCCACCGCTAAGTTCTTCCTACAAAAAAATTCTAGAGCTGCTAAGGATGTGAGGGAGACTTTCTTATCTCTACAGTTTTGTGGGTTTTTTTTTTTGCTTTGGTTTCGGTTTTTTGTTTTTGTTTTTGTTTTTGTTTTTTTGTATTATGCCATAGTTTCTTATTCCAGATGTTGCTCTTTAACTTGTATAATTGTTACCTGCATAGTTATTTTAACACACCCTCTTTAATGTAAGCTGCTTGAAGGTAGAGACTCTATTTCACCTCTGTAAGATCCCCCACAGACACCCAATTCTTTCCAATATCCCTCTTTCCATAGTACGCATACACTATGTTTATCATACTCTAGTGTTTATAGATTTCATCAAACAATGTTAAACCAGTACATGGATGTATAAATCATTTCAATGGTAATTACCCAAAGTATATCATGTTTCATGTGAATTTTGTCTTTTAGATTTATCTTTGAGAAAATAAAGACTTACTGTAAACTACTAAAATTGATTTGGTAGATATAAAACTACAAGAATAAGTCTTGCTTCATATAAGTTTAATGGAAGTAAATGAAATCTAAAAGCTCTGCTTTGAATTTTTAGAAATGTTATTTTATATCCTATCTTTTTTCTTATTTTTAGCACATCACAGAACTCTAAATTAAATTTAACTATGGGTTTTAGGATGTAGTTTTTCTCTTAGATAAATAAATTAGTATAATTCACTGGCTTCAGTCAAAAATACCTGCATTTCACACTTCCAAAATTACCAGTTGCCAAATTATTCCATGGTTAATTAAAATATCATTGGTATGAGGCAGTCATGAATATCTGGAAGAGGCTTTTTGTTTTTGTTTTTTGTTTTTAAGAGCATTTTCTTACTGGGTCATAACTTTATAATATTTTTCAGAAATGTTTGTGTCTGTGCCTGAGCTGAGTGTAGGATAGATTTTCTGTAAGCTTGAATGGTAATCATGAGAATCCTTTTCTTCCACTAAATTCATTAGAAGGAAGATTTAGTCATTATGGTTTTGTATTTGTAAATCAAACCTATAGTAGATCATGGTTTTGTTTTACTTTTAATATAACATAGGCTATTTATATTAAGCATAAATGCCTCATGCAATCCACAGAAACTAGCAAAATATTTTAATGATTCAAAAATATTTATAATTAGTATGTAAACTAGTGAGTTAAAAGTGACACTATGCTGAGATTCTGAAAACCCAGTTTCTAATTCTTCCACTATGTTAATGTGTAGTTCTTTTTTAATAAAGTGACTACTTCAAAGATTATTCTGTATATAAAATAATACAAGCTAAGTGTGTAATTGTGTTATGTGTTCAATAAACACTAGTTTTCAATAGTTTTTTTTTGTTAATATTATTGGTATTTTACCTCTCTAGTTTTCATATTCCTTACCAGTAACTTGAGAGTTTGTACTGATTAGTGTTATTTTTTGTCTTGAAATTCTATTGTGCTATGATCTATATAAATCTTAGCTTATTAGCTGTTGAAGGGATAATGAAAGAGAAATCTTTGGGTCTTTTTTTTTTTTCTGGCTGACAGCACAGGTCACTTTTTCCTATTTCTAAATATTCTCATGTTTCATAGGATAACATTTTATAACATATGGTTTTATGAATATTTTACCAGAATGAAATTTAAATTTATGAAATCCCACTGATTAGTAGTTAGTCAGGAAATAACATTTAGTTTAAGAGACAGTTTTACTCTGCTGTTCTAGGAAACTTTATTACAATTTAAAATTATTACAATTTAAAATTCCTGGTCTCAAAAAAATAAAATAATAAAAAAATGTCTGGTCTTATATGCTTAATATGAAAATGATGGCGAATATGCGGGAGAGTTGAGATTGCTACTTGTTTCACTTCTACCTATTAAAGTAAAAATCCTCTAAAACAGGAATGTATTAAACAACTACTCCAGAAGCTACTATATTCAAGATGTTATGAATGATATTTCATAAGACAAATTTAAGAATAGTATAGTGAACCTAAAGAAAAGTGATAGGGATTAGGCATGTAACTGGAGAGGTTTTCCAACCCAGATGGGAAATGTTTTTTCTCTCAGAAAATTGATAAAGGGGAAGGAAATAAATAAAGCAACCTAAGAAAGATGATACAAATTGCATACCCCATCACACAGAAAAATCAATAAGGATTTATTTATATAAATCTATAAGCAGTGATATGCTGAATGCACTCTAGGAAGACATCAAGTATAGCAAATACTTTAAGAAAGACAATAAAATTAAATTAGATTTTATCTTTTAAGCTAAAGATTAGGAATTAGGACCCATATGAAAAACACAACTATTTAATGACATAAGTAGTATAGTAGAAAGTCTGGGAATCAAAACAATGAGCATATTACTCTAGGGTAAGTAACTTATCCTCTTTGATCTTTATTATTATAAAATTTATAAAATTGGACAAGAAGTCTTAAAATGCCTCTGACCCATAAAACATTGGTTCTTTGGAGACAGAGATCAAATTGCAATTAACATCCCTGCATCCTCTTCAGTACTTTTCATTACACCCCTCTAAAATTAGAATATAATCAAATTTTATTATCAGTATCAAGTAATTTTAAATAATGTACTTATAATCTCTTTGTATGATCTATGGGCAAAAGTAACTATTTTTTGTGTTCATATATTCATTAATGTGTCTTCATTTTTAATAGTGCAAGTAAATTTAGGGCATATACTAAAAATAAAATAAGGGTAAGTTTAAACTAATACATTCTGAAGAAATATAGCTATGATTTCTCTCTCACACAAAATATGTATGGGAAGTGTCATGGGGGAAACAGGAGAAACAGGGAATATTTCAATCCTAGGGAATTGTAGAATGTGGGATACAGTATCTGTTTGTTAAGGTTCTGAAGTGAAAATGTACCTGGCAGTTACTCTGCCAACTTTAGAAGATTTGTACTGTCTGGCATGGCTACAACCCTTTTGTGAAGGATTCCTTATGAATGGATAATGTAATTTGTACCAAATTATTTTACTACAACTTAATGATTAGACTAGCAAACATTGTTGGACCTCAAAACAGCCACCTCTTACTCTGACCAGCAGCCTATATAATCATCCTGCAGTTGAGTTGCCTTGTAGGAGAGTTACTAGCTCAATTAATGAAATATTTTGGTAGAAGAATTTAACATATACTTGCATTTTGAGGTTCTCACATCATGAGGTTGGCTGTTTACATTCAGAACACTGAGAATCAAAAAAAATTCCATCTTTGTGAATATTCTGGATATCAAGGGACTTCCTAAGGTAGGGTTCACGTAGGCTTTCATATAGACACAGAGAAAGAGTAACATTAAAGCAAAAAGCAAAATGATGAACCAGAGAATATATAAAATGATAAGGTGCAACAAGCAAATTTATCAGGAAACGTTGACATTTAGTCAAGTAACATGGGTGAGAAAGAAGAAGTAGTAAGGAAAATAGAACTAAAAAGCCGGGATGGATTATTCTCAAAAGTAATCTTAACATATGGTTTTTCTCTCCCACGTAGACATCCTTCCCCTACTGGGGCTCCTGCAAAGCCTGTGCCTGCCAGTCTTATCTAACAGTTTTGGACTGAATTATTTGGGGAGTAAGACTAAAGGAAAACTTAGATACTATTTGAAGTTTTTATTCCTCTGAACCTTTGCTTAACTAACTTGCTTGCTGAAGACTTTCTTCTGTCTTTTCTTTCACTCTTCTAAATCCCATGTATCCTTTGACAGCAAGTACCAATGACAGGGTCAAAAGAAGTCTCATTAGAAACTTTAGTAGGAACTTAAAATTCCTTATATTTGTCTGATTTAATTGTATAAAGTTTGGTTAATATACTAGAAGGTAAAATATTTTTATAATTATGGGATCTAAATATTTTCACCTATTGCAATTGGTTAAATTCTATCTGCATATATGTGATATATTAAATAATTTTTAAAAATACACTCTTTTGTCTCCATAGACAGAGTGTGTGCATCTCCATATGTATCTCCCCACCCTTGAATTTGGTCTAAATCACATGAGGTTAATTTGGACAATGGGATGTTAGTAGATATAATGCAAATAGATGCTCAAAATGTATGTCTGAAGTCAGTATGTACACCTTTTAGAAACTATGACTTCTTAGATCACTTGTCATTGCAAAGAAAAATTTCTTTCAGTTAGCTTCCATGTTATGTCTCCAACAAAAACTCATAGTAGACCAGAACATAAGTGGCAACCAAAAGTAAGCAAGAAAGCCAATTTACAGCTGACCCCAGACACATGAAAAAGAAAATTGGATTGTTAGATGCCACTGAGATTTGGTAATTGTTTACTAAGCAGTCATTAATAAGTAACATTCCTTGTGCTAAGCAAATAAGGAGCCTTGAGATAATCAGTCCTATAGAGAAAAATAAAATAGTGATAAAGGTTAGGAATGAAGATGGTAAGGTAGAATTAAAATTTTAAGTAAGGGAATCAGTAATGGTTTGATATTGATGGTGATATTGGAGGATATTGTGGAAATGAGTCATGTATATATCTGTGGAGATATAATTCCAAATCAAAAGATGAGTTAGTGCAAACGTCCTGAAGCTAGAATGTGCCAACCATTTAAGGAATAGCAAAGAGCTTAGTAGGGCAGGGAGACAGACTCTAATGGCCTTAGATTCACTCTGAAGTACATTGGAAATCCCCGGAGGATTTAAAAATACATTAATGAAGTAAAATATGAGATTTACGACTTAAAAGAATTACTCTATTAGCTTTGCAGAGAATTGGCTGAAGGATGGAAAGCTAGAGCTTCAGCAACCAGGCTGGTTAGGAGGCTATTGCAATAATTCAGAAGAGAGTTAAAGATAGCTTAAACCAAAAAAAAAAAAAAAAAAGATAGCTTAAACCAATGTAGGACAGGTATTCCAGGTCAGAGTTCTTCAGTTTCTGGACATGGTCAAGGTACAGCTGAGAGTATCTTCTGATTAATTTTGACGTGAAGTATAAGAAAATTGGAAGGGTTGATAATTCTAAATTGGCCAGAAAAAATGTAAAGTGAAGTTACCACTCACCAAGGCAGGAAAGACAGCATAGAGACCAGTGACAACAGAAGTCACACATTTAAAAAACATTTAACCTAGCCTAAGTTGAAGGGATATGTATGTGACAGATATTGAATGGAGAATTTTCCTGATGCCCTGCAAAATAGCACTAAAGTCCATAGTCGTAAGCAATGAATACTCAATGCCACATACTTTTTAGAAGTCCACTCATCAATAGAGCCAGACACTATCTCTGAGGCTTACAAAACCAGACTAAACCATGTCTTTCACAGTGAACTCCTTTTCTCCTCACTCTCCTACTCCACCCTACTCCCCACTAGGATATGTAATCAAAGCACTATGGAGGGGAAGTATAGAGAGAAAGTGCTAGATTACCACTGATGAGAAATAAAGTGGTTTTACTTACCCTGCTTATTTGGGAAAGAAGTGAGATTCTTTCCTCACCAAGCAGAGTAAGAATTTATAGGTAGAGACTCACCTTAGAGACATAGAAATTGGAGGTTTCTGCAAGGTAGGAGACTGGTATCTCATTTTCTCACTGGAAGATAAGTGAGCATTGAATCTCAGAATCTTCCTTATGCTGCTCTAAGGGAGCACTTTGGGTAACCTGACACATGTTCCTGGACTTGGTGTTTAGTGCATTTTTTTTTAAGGCAGTGTAGCTTGAGATAGAAGCCTAAAGCAGAGGAACAAGAAGAATCTATAGCATCTCTGGGAAGAAGGCAGTGAGAACTACTTAGTGGTCCTTTGGCTCCATTTTTGGGCATAGAGGTTGGAGATGGCTCATGGGAATGCTCAAGGGTCGGCTGCACCAGTGTAAGTGGCACACAACCCAGAGATGGTTTATAATGGACAACTCCTGAAGCCATATTTAGACAGAACTGCTCCATTATAAAGAGCTCCCCACAGAGAGAAGGAACAGAGTAAAGCTAAACATTGTTCCTAGAAATTCATGGACATTGTGGGCTGAAGCCACTAGTAGGAGACATAAGCAACACAAGCAGGAGTGAAAACATAGATACCTTGTTACCAAAGCAAAATGAACAGATTGTAAATGAAGTTACTTGCCTCTTCTTTTGCTCATCTCAACCTCAATCCCAGAGTGGTAAGAATCTTCAAAACAGAGAGGAAGACTGTATCTCAAAATCAGACCATGATACCCACCCTCTTCCTATGCTGTGCGCTGGGGTAGGAAGAAGAGAAGTGAAAGAGTGGCCAATGCTCTCTTTCTACTTCAGCTACTGTAAGAAACCAACCTGGGTATGCGTGAGTGGGGTGGACTTCATAGGATTAAATCAACAGTGAGACTGGGGTTTTAAACATATATTTTTTTTTATATTTAATGTGAGGGAGTGACTAATAACCTGTGAGTTCATCCAGATATATTTTTGTAGATCAGGAAATAGAGATTTAATGATCATAGTTGAAAGTAACAATGGGAGAAAAAATTTCTAGACTTTAACTACTCTACTTAGCTCAGAACTTTGTAAATCATACAATATATATATATATATATTTCTGCCATCTTGAATAACATTTTTTTCTAATAATCCCCTTCTTACATCCTTCCTTGCTGTAATATAGTTGTAAGAGTAAACATAAAAATTGTGTCTCTTAGCCCTTCAAAAGATATCTGTGGCAGTAAAAAATTGAGTGCTTTCCTAAAATATGAATATAAAATGTACATTTAATGAGAAATGTCCTCTCTTCTGAATTTATACAAATTTTGATTGACTCAGGGGACAAAAAAGTCCATTTCTTATTGAAAGAAAATATTTATTTCAAATATCCCACCTTAAGGGGAATGAGGAATCTATACATGGCAAAAGCCAGTTTACTACAGTGTTTAAAAGTATGTCAGGTGATTCTCCACATGTCTAAGATATGTAACTTAAAAATGAAAATCATGCATAGATTTTAGATGATTTTCAATTATGGAAGCATCCTGCATGGTGTGAGCTTGATGTCAACTCTTAATTAGAAATGCAATTATTTTCTTTTCCTCTATAGCTCTACTTTTCTTTTCCTCTGTTCTTTGAACTTTCCCCCCCTACATTCTCAATGCCTTCATGTTTTTCTCTTTAGACTCTTTTTAGAAACCTTTAACCAGTAGATGTCATATCTCATATTGAACTATTAGTAATGTCCCAAGACAATGGAAAACAGTAATCTCTACACAGCTCTTCCCTACTTTTGGAAGTTCATGTTATGCCACTTCACACTTGCAAAAGGCTTACATTAGCACCTTTTTTTTTTTTTTTTTTTGCTAACCAAAGAAATCCAAAGAGGAGTTTGCTTTTATGAAAAAAAGAGGAAATGAAAAATAGAGGTCAGTGTTTGTTTTGTAGTGAGCCGTTCTGGAGGCAGTGTGCGCCCTGAGCAGTGAGTGTGGCTCTCCCAAGCTCTCTCTCTAGGAACTACACTCAGTATCTCGGCATCAAGCTGCCATAGCTTTGAACTGTGTCTATGAGCACCTGTGCTTTATCTCAATTTATTTTGTGGATCCATTAGTAATATGTGTCCTAAAGTATCAGAAAAGCCTAAGAGAGGTTATTTTTGGGGATCTGAGAATGTTCAAAAATTTTTCCATATAAATTAGCGGTAACTGCTTCTTTGCTTTACGCCATTTTTGCTTATGGAAGTTTTCATAGGAGTGCTCTACTCTCTGATAGTGAAGGAAACCTGTTACCAGCAAGCTAACGTAAAACTGAAAAGGGAGGGGCGCCTGGGTGGCTCAGTTGGTTTAGTGTCCAACTCTTGATTTTGGCTCAGGTCATGATCTCAGGATCCTGAGATTGAGGCCCACATGGAACCCCTCAACTGGCTCTGTGCTGAGTGTGGAGGCTGCTTAAGAGTCTCTCTCTCAGGGGCGCCTGGGTGGTTCAGTCGTTAAGCAACTGCCTTTAGCTCAGGTGATGATCCCAGGGTCCTGGGATCGAGTCCCACATCGGGCTCCCTCCTCGGCGGGAAGCCTGCTCTCCCTCTCCCACTCCCTCTGCTTGTGTTCCTGCTCTCGCTATCTCTGTCTCTGTCAAATAAATAAATAATTTCTTTCAAAAAAAAAAAAAAAAAGAGTCCTTGAAAAGGGAAAGATATGAAATAAAAGCAATCAACAATTTTATGTTGTTTTTCTTTTTTTTGGCAATCAACAGTTTTATAGTTTAGGCCTCACCAACCTCAGTCATTACTGAGTCCTTATTGTGATTTGTTCTATAATCATATGATTTTAACTATTGATATTACCTATCAATCTTTAATATACTGAAGAGACTTCATCTTTTATTTTAAATACACAATACATTTGTCTCATCTTTTTCTCTTGTATTTCTCTTGTATCTTGTCACTTTATTTAGAAAATTTTACCCTTAAATATTTATAAACAAACTGGCGGGATATACCTTGATCAACCACTGTTCAATACAGTTAGAGACAGAATTTTCAAAATGTACTATGCTGCAAAATGACACTGAAGAACAAAGCATTTAACTCTATGGGAGGCTAAAGATTCCTCTCTTTTCAAGAGCCTGTGGCCAACAAGTATGCAAACAGATTCCATTCATTTGGAAATATCAGGAGGCCTCTCTATGCCCAGATAACTTTTGTGGTTAAAGCCAACTAGCTGAATACTTCAGAAATTCTGAACAGAATTTGAGTTTGCACTTCAAATAGCACAGAAGAAAAAAATCAGTAAAAACTTATTCAAACATAATTTGTTAGGTGTAGTTAAATAAGCATTTTCACCCCAGATCAGTTTCAGTGATTGTGCTGGTTTAGTGGTTTTAATCTAGAACTAAAGATGACCCTTCCAAAGGTATAATTTTTCATGCCAGGTTTTCACCTGGTAGAAGTTCTACTCACAAATCAACTGAGATTATTGCCAAATCTGTCTGAAAAGAAGCATTATGTTATCAGTCTCTGATTTCCTTGGTCCTATTCAGAAATAGCTATGAATTTGTGCAACATGCTACATTTACATTGCCCAAGCTGTCAATGAACCATTGCCCAAAAGATTTGCTGTTGTTGGTGGTGGTAGTGTTGTTACTGTTGTTGCTATTGTTTTCCCCATCCCCTCCACTGGTGGTTTGAAAATTAGTGAGCATTCCTCATTCATCCATTTACTTGTTCAACTAATATTAGTTGAGCCCCTAGGGTGTGCTAACCACTGGGATGATTTTTTAGTTCTGATCCAATTGAAACAGAAACTACCTAGTAATATATATATATAGAGAGAGAGAGAGAAAATTATATATCTATACACACACACACACATAAAATAGAATATATAGAACATATATGTATATAGAATTGTTAATATTAACAGGGAACTAGAGTAATAATGAATTGACTAGTTAGAAGAAAAGAAACATCTAAAGAATACAGAAACAGCAGATTTAAAGAGCATTCACTGGGGCGCCTGGGTGGCTCAGTCGTTAAGCGTCTGCCTTCAGCTCAGGTCATGATCCCAGGGTCCTGGGATGGAGCCCCACATCGGGCTCCCTGCTCCGCGGGAAGCCTGCTTCTCCCTCTCCCACTCCCCCTGCTTGTGTTCCTGCTCTCGCTGTGTCTCTCTCTGTCAAATAAATAAATAAATAATCTTTAAAAAAAAAAATAAAGAGCATTCACTACACTAGGGCTTGGAGAAGGCCCAATGAAGAGCTCCCTACCCCATGCTGAGATCTAGACAGTGATGCTGAAGGTACAACCATGACTCACTGAAAGAGAAGTCACCATGGTGCTGCACCAGTGCAAATTGATGCAAGTTCACATTTAGGTTATGAGAGAAAGCAGTTCAAGGGTATATAACTTATCAGAGGCACTCTGAAAGAGTTGTTGATGAAAGCTGACAGGTGGTGGATGCTGTTGGCTACCAGGTACTACAGGAGGCAGAGGGAAGTTACCCAAATTGCGGGAGCCTAGCAATGGAAAAGTCTCCCACACAGTAGGAAGATTGCACTGGTTTCCTATTGGACTTACTCTTCTAAACTGCTTGAGGATGTTCTAAAGCATGTTATGCCATACATTATTCTGCAGTGATTCTACATTTTGGTAAACCCCATGAAGTATTTTCATGCAAGACATTGGGCAATGATAAATTTTCAAGACAAAGTTCCATTTTTGTTTTCACCAGCTGCAATGTCCTATAGTGATTGGGTAAAGATATAAGTGAAGTTCTTGGTTATGAACCTTAAATATGGAATATACAATCATCCATTTTTATATGGAATGGTTCCAAAAGCTGCTTCTGAGGTTCTCAGTACATTATATATGTACCATATGCATAAGCATCTGCAAAAAGACCACACTGACCTATTTTGGTAATGGGATGGTTCAGTGGACTTTGGCTAGAGGATTTGCCAAAATAGAATTAGGTCCTCCATTCTCTGGTACATTGATTTTTAGAATAAAGAATCTTACTGTTGTTTTTATTTTATAATACATAGGAAATTTGGAAATTAAAGCTCTTAAAAAGAACATATCTTTTTCCCAATAAAACTCTTAAATAAAAGATCCTATCCTTCTATGATGGGACCTAATAAATCATGTGAGCTTTCTCAGTTTTTATATGGTGAAGACTCAGACTGCAGTGAGATAGTATGCCAGGTTCACTAGAGAAATTTTTCTATAAAATGGGAATTTGGCAATAAATGGGTAGTTACTCTGTACTAGTTTATTATTACTGCTGTAACAAATAGTCACAGATTTGGAGGCTTAAAACAAATGTTCTACAAGTCAAAAAACTGATATGGGTCTTGCAGGGCTAAAATCAAGGTTGTGGCAGAACTACACTAACATAATTGTTGCTGAAAAAATGTGCTGTTTAATTTCCACATACTGGTGACTTTTCCAGTTTTCCTCCTGTTATTGATGTCTAGTTTCATTCCATTGTAGTCAGAGAAGATGTTTGGTATTTCAATCATCTTAAATTTATTTCGACTTATTTTGTCACGTAACATGTGATCTATCAGAGAATGTTCCATATGTATTTGAGAAGAATGTGTATTCTGCTGCTGTTGGGTAGAATATTCTGTATATATCAATTAGGTCTGTTTGGGCTGTGGTGGTGTACAAGTTCACTGTTCTATATTGATTTTCTATCTGAATGTGCTATATACTGTCGAAAATAGGGTAATAGTCTCTTACTATTACTGCACTGCTATCTATTTCTCCTCTCAGATATGTGAATATTTGCTTTACATACTTGTTGCTTGGATATTAGTGCATATATATTTATGATTGTTATATTCTTGATGAACTGGCTCTTTCATAGTTATATAATAGCCTTCTTTGTCTTTTGTGAGAATATTTAACTTAAAGTCTGTTTTGTCTGATAAATATAGTCACCCTTGTTCTCCTTTGGTTATCATTTCATAGAAAATAAAACAGAATTTCTGCTTTGTTCTTTTTAATTGTTTCTCTTTATCAATACTCTCATTTTGTTCATATATCATTTTCCTGATTTTACTTGGTATTTTAATCAGTGTTCTCTTGGAAATCACTGAGTTGATACTTATTTTTAATTCTTTGTCAGTAATTCCTAGATCTCTAATTCCTTAGGCTTGGTAAATAGAGATTTATTTTGTCCATTTGATTGTGTTGTGTTTTCCAGATTTTCATGTTCTTTGTTGCTTTGCATTTGTGTTTGCACATTTGAAAAAATAGTCACCTCTCCCTGGCTTTGACTGGGAAAGACCCTCACCAATCAGGCTAGTTATCTCAGATGTCCAGTCTTTTTATTTTTCTTTCAGGAGCTCCCAATCATTTTTTTTTTTTTTTTTTAGATTTTATTTATTTATTTGAGAGAGAGAATGAGCGTAAGAGAGAGAACATGGGCGGGGTGGAGGGGCAGGGGGAAAGAGAGAAGCAGACTCCCTGCTGAGCAGCGAGCCCGATGAAGCAGGGCTCCATCCCAGGACCCTGCCATCACAACCTGAGCCAAGGGCAGACGCTCAACCAACTGAGCTACCCAGGCGCCTCATGGAGCTCACCATCTTTTATATAATTCTTCCTTTTTGATTTTTAAGTCCTTGTAAGATCACCTCGTTAAAAGCCTTTAAAACAGAAAAAGCACTAAAGAGCTAACATTTTAGTTGGAATGAGTGTAACACTATAATGAGTGAAAGTAAATTTCTACTTGCTTAGAACAAAGCCCTCTTATTGTTCATTGTGATGAACATTTCAAATAGTCATGTAGATTGACCACCGAAAGGCATGAACTTTATTTGGAAATTCATAAATTTTAGTCGTTGTTCCAGTAAACCAAAATAAAGAGGCTCTTGAGAGCATGAACAATACCTGTGTGTAGATAAAAAAGATGGAATGTTGCTTTAGACTTTAAAATTAAAACTTTTCCTTTAGGATATTTCAGGTAGGAGATAACAGTTGTTGTAGCATCCTTTAATAGAGGCAGAAGTAAATGACTTTGCACAATCTGTTTGTCTCCCTAGGAGAACTGTTGTGTTATTATTAGCACTACCAAGGGAAATAGATTTTATGTTGGAGAATAAGTTGACAATCTGAATGACTGACTCCATTTTACAAAGTTACATTATAACGAAAAAGTTATATAATAATGCATGGAGCCTGTCTCTGTGAATAATTGGCTCCTTTACAAAGCTCCAGATGATAAATAAATAAATTTAAGCACCATCAGTGATAAATTATTATGTTTACAAAATTAAACTCTAATATACATAATAAATTACATGGTTTCCAAAACACTCAATTTTTGTCTTGTCTTACTAGTTCTATTATCACATTTAAACAGGTTTGGCACTTCAGTCAAATGTCTTATTGGGCTTTTTTTTTTTTTTTTTTTTTGTCAAAACGATTGGCATAGAATGGGGTCTAGTTTATTTAGTTTCCTCATCTTTCCTTATTATCTATTTTCTGAGATAACTGCTTAGCAACTTCTTCTCTTTCTTCAAATTTCCAATGTATCGGGGGCCTGGGTGGCTCAGTCGGTTAAGCATCTACCTTCAGCTCAGGCCATGATCCCAGGGTCCTGGGCTCGAGTCCCACATCGGGCTCCCTGCTCAGCAGGAAGCCTGCTTCTCCCTCTGCTTCTCCCCATGGTTTGTGCTCTCTCTCTCACTCACTCTCTCTCTCAAATAAATAAATCTTTAAAAAAAACTTACACTGTATCACATTCTCCTAGTTTTTCTTCTATATGGCCCCCTGCTTTTCAGGTTTTGTTTTTGTTTTTGTTTTTGTTTTCCTAACTCCTCACGCTACAGAAACTCTGTATGGAAGAGTGCACAAGAGCTCTGACTACATCATTATTCTTATTCCTTAGATGATTTTCTCTCAGTGTTTAGATTTAAATCACATTTATGCACAAATACTTCCAAATTAATTCTTTACCCCAACCTCACTCAAAATATCTCTACTTTAAAGTCTTATGAGCATGGCAAACTCTTATGTCAAAATCCAAGTATTGATTGATTCCCTTTTCAAATCTGTGCATGGCTTAATCTTTCATAAATTTGCAAAAGCACAAACATTAACCCTATTTCTTGGGGGCAGAAGCCTGTAGTTTTCTTTCTCTAAACTCTTTCTCCATTATCTTACTGGCCAATCTTGAAACTGCCCTTAAAGCAGGTCATGAAATTAGTCATATGTATCACCTCCACCTTCATTAGGCTGCCAAATCAGTGTTCTCTCTCCTATATGTGGCAATTATCAAACTTGTTATCCTGCCTCTAGGCTTTCACATTTTGTAATATTTGATAAAACAGTGTATGAGTATATAAGTGTGTGTGTTTATGTGCATGATATAGGAGTTTAGAAAATAAAAATACATTCATAAACCCATCATCAAATGACTATTATTAGATCAGTTACATAAACCTCGCCTTACTTTTCCTTCAGAGGAAATAATCATTGTAAAAATTTAGTTTTCTCTACCACCAGAAACAGTTGAAAAACCATATGAAGTATGTGAAACAAAAGTTTTTGGGCACTGGACAATAGTCTGTGAAGAACGGTGACCTCTGAGAGAAAGATGGCGATTGAAGTGGGCCAAGTGACTGCCCTGGTTTTCTTCCTAGGAGCACACTCAAGACTACTGTAGAGGGGAATTCCAGGGGGTGGTGCTGTTGAGGTGAGGAAACTTGAGATCACAGCCAAAGTTGGCTCAGGGAGCTAGATGTTGTGAGACAGTGTTCCCCAAAAGAGAAAGCTATGCAGGAAAAGAATTCCAGAAATGTGCATAGGGTTTCCTTGGAGTATCTACAGAATAATAAACTATGGGTGCAAAGGGTAAAAATGGCAAAAATTACCCCTAGAGTAAAGCTACTCCAGATCTGTCCCTGCCCTAGCTTTATTTCTGTGGTAGTTTAGCTCTGCTACTCCTGTGTGATACATGTGTGCACTTGCTCTATTGAATGTCTCAGGTGATCAGTAAGAATCTCCACTCCCAGCTTTGGCTGGCTGGAGCTTAAGTATCTCTGTGCCCTGTTTGAGCTCTGGAAATTGTTTAGCTTACATTGCCCTGATTGATACCTTTTATGATAATTTTGTCATTAAAATGTTATATTTTCTTATAAACACAAAAAAATAGTCTTCCATATTCACTTTTTAAATCCATCTGAAGTTGTATGACAAAATAGAGAGAGATTCCAATTATTTTTTTTTCTTTATGGATAACCAATTTACCCAGCAAAATTTATTGAATAATTCATCCTTTCCTTCTGATCTACAATGGATTCTCTGTTGAACCAAATTTACATATATGAAAGGATTTGGTTTTAAACCATTTACTATTTTATTGCTCTGTGCCAATACCACATTTTCTTACTGGATCTTCATAATATCTCTATATCCTATACGGAGTCCCTCTACCAGCAACTTGCTCATTTTGAGTGGCTATGTAATTCTTAGGTCTGTTTTCTTCTTACTCTTAAACCTTATAAAAATATCAGAATCACCTTGTTAGTTTCATGAACTATCATATAGTGATTTTGATTGAAATTATATTGTGTATACAGATCACTATGAAATATGACCAAACTATTTTTAGGAATAAAATCTAAAATTGAATTGCACATGGATTATAATTCTTGACAGTAATACCATTTAATAAAACTATGATTGCATAATTAAATGTGTACATAGTTTTTGTTAAGAATCACAAAACATGAGGAAAATATTAGTTCATATATATTGATCTCATGTGGGTGTTGAATTATTTAGAGGAGTTTTGATGCACACTCAGGCAAAAAAAAAAAAAAAAAAGAGGAAAAGAGGAAAATAGCCATTTATTAGGGAAGCAATCCTACTAGATGAATACATGTCCAGGAGTATTCATGAGACAGAAGTCATGCTATTCTTCAATGGCTATCACTTTAAGTTTCTTCCATAGGATATGCATTTCTGATGTTTAAAATGTAGTGGTATAAAATTATAGTTTGCATACACGTTATTTTACATATTTTTGAAATGTGCATTTATCTGGACATATTATAGAGGTGTTTACACAAAACTACATGTGTTTCAATTTTTATTCCTAAAAAACATTTTAGGAATAAAAGATTGAAAAATTTACAAAAGTGATTTTGACTATATATGTTTCCCTTATATGTTTGTGTAAGTTATCTTTTGGTTGTAGCAATGTTGCATAACAAACAACCTAGAAAATAGGTGGTTTAAAGGCACAACCATTTATTTTGTGCTCTTGGGCTTATGGATCAGCTGCATCTTGGCTTGACTCTGCTAAGCTGTAGTGGTTCAATGAGGTTTGCCTCCAAGATGTGAGTTAGCTCTAAATTGATATTTAGATCCAAACTGAAAGATCATACCTTACCTAGGAAGTGAAATTCTCATGTCTGTGCACGGGAGCATAAGAGAGAACAAACCAATCCATGCAAGGACAGATAAGTCTCTGCTTGGATGTATCCATATGTCATAGCTCCTAACATTCTTTTGGCCAAAGTGAGTCACATAACCAAATGCAACATCCACGGGGTGGAGAAATAAAATACTTCTATAGAAGGGGCGAAGAAGGATGAATATTTTCTGAATCATAACATAATATACCACACTATGTAAGTATGACTCTATAGTCAGCTAAATTTTCCTTGTGGAAAATACCTGCAATTTTCAGGCATGACTACTGTTAGGATCATGTTATTCATTAAAAAAAACGAAAGAAAATGTTATATTTCAGAAACATTTGTTTGTATTTCCCTCAAACCTAGCCTCTTTTGATTTCAGGATTTTAAAGAGATTTTAAACAGCTTTTTATAACTTCTTTGCATTGCTTTAGTTTGTGACAAAGAATATTAAACAAGTTGTTTGTTAGATATTTCAAAACATACCATGAGTTGGTCTACTAATTAGCATTACAGAAGCAGAAGTGCTGAAGTCCCCTAGAAGTGTTATTTATAGAGAATCTAAATTTCATCAGAGTAAACTTGTTTACTATTAACTGTTCTTTGCAAAAAAAAATATATTGCTATAGCTATATTTAATGAGAAGCATAAATCACATCTAATGGACCATGCCTCAGATTACCATCAATTTATGATGCTAGAATATGGACTTAGGAATCTATCTTTCTATGACTAGTTCAGTTTGGGTTAGAATATTTATAGATAGGAAGAAAAGCTTTATTCTTTTTTTAAGCAGCAATAGAACATTGTAGATTTCTTTGTTCTTTTTAGTTTATAAATATTGAAGTAATAAATACTTGAAAATGTGAATGTACAGACAGGCAAGCATGTTAACCTAAAAATCCTGGCTAACCAAAAAAAAAAAAAGTAATTTTGGGGTGAAGAAGATGGAAGATGAGAGAAAAAGAAATATATGTATCAGTGTTTTATTTAGTGGTATCCGTTCCCCATGTTCAGTAGCTTGTGACACTGGGTCTTTGTGCAGTATACCAGGGGCCGGACCATACTGGCTCCCAGATTCTTCAGAGATATTTTTGATGTTTGCGGTCTTGAGAGTTAAAATGTGGAGTCTTCAGTTTAACAGAAAATAGAGCAGAATGAGTATGAGAATATCATTTATGCTTTTCAATATCTTACTGTATTCTCCTAATTTTAGCCTTTTTCCTATCATCATAACAAAGAGAGGTAAGATCAGCTACTGCGGGGTGCCAGGGTGGCTCAGTCAGTTAAGCATCTGCCTTGGTCTCAGGTCCTAATCCCAGGGTCTTGGGATAGAGCCCAGGCTCCTTCTCAGTGGGCTTCCTGCTCAGTGGGGAGTCTGCTTCTTCCTTTCCCTCTGCCCCTCCCCGCCCCGCTCATGCTCACTCACTCACTCTCTCAAATAAATAAATAAAATCTTAAAAAAAAAAGTCAGCTATTGCAACGCTTCACCCAAAATCTAAAGGGTGTGATTAAGGGGCTTCTCCTACTTCTTCCTTCTCCATCCTTCTCTGTATATGGCCACATGATCATTGATCTCCTATCAATAGTTACCAAGATGTTTTTCTAGCTTTTTTCTTATCCTGTAGATGGCACAGGGCTAGCTATTTTACATATGTATTCCAGCATTGATTGTGAGAGCCTAGTAGACAGTATCAACTGGGAACTGGAAGCCAGGTAAATTCCTGCATTTAGAGTAACTCATTTCTTTTCTTTTTTTTTTTTTTTTAATTTATTTGACAGGGAGAGACAGCCAGAGAGAGAACACAAGCAGGGTAAGTGGGAGAGAGAGAAGCAGGCCTCCCGCCGAGCAGGGAGCCCGATGCGGGGCTCGATCCCAGGACCCTGGGATCATGACCTGAGCTGAAGGCAGACGCTTAACGACTGAGCCACCCAGGCGCCCCTAGAGTAACTCATTTCTAAACACAGACCATATAGACCTGTTGGGGAGCTACTTGGAAAGATAGCTTAGTCTCTAATAGAAGTGACAGGTGTGGGAAGAGAGTGTATTGCTGCTCTCCTTTTCCCTTCTTCCTCTCTGGAAAGCAGACTTGGTACTTGGAGCAGAGTTTGGCATATTGAAACCATAATGAAACAAGTAGAGGGAGAAAGACACAAGATGCTAAGGATGTCAGAAAAGAATGATAGAGCCTCAGAACTAGTTTGCAAAACTGCTTCACCAACGGCAAACATCGCCTATGTCCAATTATATGTGGAAAACACAAACCTCTGTTTTTAAGGCATGATTTATCAAGTTTTCAGTTCTTTGTTGCAAAGGCATTCTTACATCGTATAGAATATTATGTAGAATAAAATTGTAAACAGAGGATTTCCTGGTCAAAGAGTACACACATTTTCAATTATAAACGTTAATGTAAAATTTTCCTTTAAAAAGTTATGCAAATGTACACCTCACCAACAGCAAATGAGAATGCTTGTTTTCCTACATTGCTACAATATCAAATGTTATCAGTTTATATATTCACTAACATTTACTAAGTGCTTAATAAGTGTGCCCAGCACTGTGCTAATTATAAGGATAGGAAAATAGACAAAAGTAATATGGTGTCTGCCTTCCATGTTTCCAGTTATCCTCTTATGACCACTTTATTTTTTTCTTGATGAATCCTGAAAAGTTATTACGTTTGGCTTTGGCATTGCATATTTTGTGTTGCCTCTGTGGTTGAGATCAGGGGAGAGTGTAGGAAGTTTAGGAAATAGATTCTAGAATCAGTCAGCTTGGGATCAGGATCTTATTGCCACCTGAATAGTTATGTGGTGATGGCCCATTTAACTCTCTGAGCCTCAGTCTCCTCACCTGCAAATTGAGGATAATAAGAATATTTATTATAAGACCTATGAGTTATGTAAAGCACTTAAAACAGGGCCTGTCTAATGTCACCTAATATTACCATGAAATTTTTAATATATTTTCTAAGTAGTTTGTATTTGTATATATAAATGTTACAAACTTTGGTACATTAATTTGTCTGCAGTTGCCTTCCTGAATTTTGTGCTGATTATAATAGTTGATTTGTTGATTCTCTAATGTTTCCAAATATTTAATCATATTATCTGAAAATAATCATATGATTTCTATTCTTTTCCAATATTTATACTTCTATTTTTTTTTATCTAATATGGAGTCAATTAGAATTTCCAGAAGAATATTACCATGGTTATGTTAGAAGGCTTCCTAATTGAAACCCTACAACTATTTTAATATTGCTTCTGTTACTAGTCCCGATGTTAAAGGCACTCATAAAATAATGCAATATCTTTTTTAATTTCCTTTTTGAGTAGTTGACACACAATGTTAGATCAGTTTTAAGTGTACAACATAGTGATTGAACTACTCTATACGTTGTGCTCTGCTCACCACAAGTGTAGCTAGCACTTGCCACCATACAACACTATTACAGTATCATTGACCATATTCTCATGGTCTTATTCCCATGACTTATTCATTCCATAACTGGAGGCCTGTATCTCCCATTACCTTTCACCCATTTTGCCTATCCTCCTCCTCCCTCCCCTCTGGCAATAGGTATCTGATATACAGGGGATTTTTCCACTGACCTGGTAATAAGAAAAAGTCCTTGTTAACCAGAGGTTAGAAGGAAAAAGGCATCCCCCACACTATTACTGTGCATTTAGAAGGACTCAATATACAATGAACAAACTAATTTGAACTGATAATTCTATTAACAAATTGAATTACAAATTAACTAATGAATTAACTTTATATAACAATTATTCAAAGGTATGGGAAGCATGTGAAAAAAATTACAGCAAAATGGAGAGAGAGAAAGAGAAAATAGATACAGAAGCTAAGATGGATAAGATGGTTGAAGAATGCATTTTGCAAGAAAAATTCCTATTTATAGTAGTTAGGAAACAGATATTTTATAGTCCATATAATCATATAAAAGAAAATTGGCAAATTATAGAAAATGTGATCAAAGATGAGCTTATTTGATGATAAAAAAGGTTTTACAAAACAGGTTGCCATAATATTATCAGTCTGTTCTCTGTATTTATTGGTCTGATTCTGCTTTTGGTTTGTTTATTCAGTTATTTTTTAGGTTCCACATATGAGTGAAATCATATGGTATTTATCTTTCTCAGTCTGACTTATTTTTCTTGGCATAATACCCTAAGGTCCATCCATGTTGTTGCAAATGACATGATCTCATTCTTTTTTATGGCTGCATAATATTACCAGGTCAGTGGAAAAATCCCTCTATCTCAGACACCTATTGCCATTGATAATTGTGTACAATAACTGAGCAAAAACTTAATGGAATAAAGTAAAAAAAAATTTGTTTATCATACTATTCCATAGATTGGCAATTTGTGTTTGGCTCAGCCAGGCCATTGTGATCTCAGCTGTGTTCTCATGCTTCTTTAGTCAGCTGCTAGGTTAGTTGGGGTTGGCTAAGATGTTTAAGAAGGCCTCAGGATTTCTCCTCCAAGAGTTTCTCTTTACCCAATGGGCTAGCTGGAACTTGTTCAGTTGGTAGTCAGAGTTTTGAGAGAGAAAACTGAAGCCCAACCTCAAGGGGTTAGAAAATAGACAATACTTTTTCGTGGAAAGAAGCACAAATGAAGGTACATGGATACAAAAATAATTACAGTTATTTTTCACAAATTATCTGTATTACACCATCTCTCACTCTTAAGGAGCTATAGTAGATCACATTTTGCAATGAGTTTTTTTTAATTCATTTCCTCATTTGTGACCTAAAGTATTTGAATCATATGGTTTAATTATAAAATAACTAGATGAAACTAATAACAATTTGGCAGTTCTTCCTTAAACACTACTAATTGTTTGATATGTAAATGCTGATTTGTATTTTGCCATATGCTTGAAACTCATTACTACATCACTAGTTCTTGGATAGTTCAACACCTCAATGCCTATGTAACTTTAATTTGATTAATCAGTATGGTGAATAAATACCTTACAACCCTGTAGACGTTTGTAAGACTGCAACCAAGTGATCCCCAAAAGGATGCCAATGGAATTCACATTGGGTTGTTTTATATCCTGTAACTCGCTGCAGGAGCACTTCTACTTCTCTGAGCAACCAGGAAACAACCATGTATTAGAGTTCTTCAGGAAAAAACAAAAAAAACACAGAACCAACAGGATATGTATAACATGTTTTTGTGATGATGCATAGATGGTAAGAATGACTGTTCCTACCTTTGCATCACTAAATCCTTCTAGGGATGGTGAGAAGCCGTATTACTTAACAGTCCCTTTTGCTATCCCCTTCCCGTGCCTCCCACTACACACAAACAAATTCCCTATTCCTCTTCACTATTATTTGGAAGATGATTGGCAGCATAATGTTGGTTTGAAGTTTATTTATATTTGAAGAAATTAAATTTGTCTCCTTAAGTCATAAGCATTTAGAGGGAAAAAATGTTTTGATCAACTGCTTTCTACTTATAATTATTAGAATGATTACTAAAGTCGGAAAATTTTAAAAATTAGACTTATGAGCACAACAATATAAATACATAAAATGTTCATTTGTATTCATGGTTTTGCTGTGGAGAAATATGGGGACATAGTCAGACTTTCCCAGAAATATATATTATATGGAAAACAGATCTTGTGGTCAAAGTAGAATAGAAATATAAGACCAAAGAGAAAAAGAATATCTTCTTCTTTTTTTTTTTTTTAAGATTTTATTTTTTATTTATTTATTTGACAGAGACAGAGATAGCGAGAGCAGGAACACAAGCAGGGGGAGTGGGAGAGGGAGAAGCAGGCTTCCCCCCGAGGAGGGAGCCCGATGTGGGGCTCGATCCCAGGATCCTGGGATCATGACCTGAGCCGAAGGCAGATGCTTAACGACTGAGCCACCCAGGCACCCGAAAAAAAGTATCTTCTAACATTGGTCTACCTAAATGATTTTCAAGCTCCAGTTTAGCCATAATCTTATTGTTTAGGTAGTATATGATAGAAGGCCTGGGGGTGGGGGGAGTATAAATGGGGTTATGCTAATTGAAAGGGAATGGGACAAATATCTATTGATCTTTCTTAGTCTCCACCAGAATTATTAAAACTGTGAATCACAGTTCTGAATATATTATATTTCATGATCTCTACATTCCTTGTGAAGTATGATTATTTTATGAAACATAACTAAAATATTGCCTTTAAATTGGGGCATTCACACATTTCCTCTTCAGTGTACTTATAGTCTGATTTTATAAAACTGTATGCCTGCATTGATTATATTTAAATTCTGTTAAGATTTCAATAAGTATTCCTGTTTATAAACAGTTTAAATAATGTAAAAGTGTAATATCTCAGATACAGTCACCATCTCATGTTTATCTTCAAGTTTTCTCCTCGATAATCTATACTCAAACAGGCTTGTGTGTATCTTTCTCCATTTTAGTGTATATATGTAAGTGCATAATTTGTATAAATATATGTAAAATTTTATATGTACACTTTACAAAAAGATAAAGCACATGTCTCTGTTTCAAAAAGCTGGGAATATTGGGTAACATGGAGCAATGTTTAAAATAATGTTCTGCACTTAAAAGAAAATTAGGAGAAGAATCAGTGCTAGCAACGAAGAAAGTGCTGAGAACCCAAGTGCTGAGCACGTAAACCAATGACACAGCAGTCCTGGGTGAGAGAGGAAGGAGTTAACCGAAAGATTCTAAACATATGCAAAGATAGGGGATAAAGACTGTTTGCTGGAGGCAAGAAGTTGAAACTGAGACCCCCTACACAAGTATAACCTCTGCAGAGAAGGCTCCATGCTTTCTAGTTCAGTTTTCCCCATTTAGTCTAGTCTAAAGGCCCATGATTATTCATTTTTTAGTGAATTTATGGAAGTCCCAAGACTAGATAACATGACTAACCAATCATGATGAAAATGTTAATTTCTAAATGAGAATATATATATATATATATATATAGCAAACTTACCAAAATGTAGGTAAAAATAAATAAATTTGAATGCTCATATAAAGAAAGTAAATCATTAAAAAGCCTGTCATGATTATCTAGGCATCTTTTATTTTTTAAATTTTTGAACAATCACATAAGGAAGCATTGAGGTTTAACATTAAATCATATAAATAAAATTTGTATAAACACAAATCCACATCTAGTCATAACACAGAGAGCAAAAGACCAAGTAAAAACAAAGAGAACTAATTGGCAGCTATATACAGATGGATAAAGTTGTGTCTTGTACACTAGAAAGTCTTACAAAACAATCACCTTAGATCCACAGAAGACCAATCTTCAGTGTCATCCTACAAGATGGGTTAACTTTAGCAATCTCCTCCTGTTTTCTCCAACATGCTCCTTTAGCATGGCTGGTAATTGTTTTGGTGATTCCCACGCCCTTGAGACCCATAAGTGCTCTGTTGGCCACTGCAGTCGGCATATCCTTGTCCATATCCATAGTTCCCATAGTTATACCCAGTATCACTACTGGGTATAATCACAGCTGCCATAGCCACTATAGTTTTGATCACCACCATAGGCACTATTGTAATTTCCATATCCTTGATCATAATAATTATTAAATCCTTGGTTCCAGTTTTGGCCCTGACCTTGCCCACCACCCCAGTACCACTTGGTCCACCAGCTGCAGCACTTCTTCCTCCTTTTTGTTATTGCTGTTGATGCTTATAAACCTCTCTAGGTTGTGCAATTTTGATTTCACACTTTCCAGAACCAATTTGATGATATTTGCTTTTTAACAATTTCTTTACTGGCTCTTCATCTGTATATGTGATAAAACAAAATCCTCTTCTTTAATTTGTTTTTGTATCCATGGAAAGTTCAATATTTTCAATTTCTCCGAAGGCTCCAAAATATTCTTTAATTTGTTCTTCGGAAGTATCTGGGCTCAACCCACCCACAAAAACCTTTTGGGGGGATTCTTTCCCTTTGAAAGCTTTGGTCCCTTTGGGGCTATCAATTTGCCATCCAGTTTGTGTTCTTTCAGTTCCAAAACCTCATCAACACTAGCAGCATCTTTGAAAAGCACCAATCCAAATCCTCTTGCTCTTCCAGTCACTGCATCTGTTTTAATTGTGCAGTCTACAAATTCCCCAAATTGAGACAAATATTCAGTCAGATCTTCCTTGCTTTTATCCCAGCTCAAGCCTCCAGTAAACATTTTACTGTCATTCTGCTGACTCTTACTGGTGTTGATCTTGGATTTCTCTGAGAATCCCTCTAGTTCTATGTTGCTGTATTTGTTCATGTCTTCTATGGTGGAGGAGTTGTCGCGGGGCTGGGGTGGGGGTGAGGCCCTGGCGCACAGCACTGATCCTGCAGCAGTGGCCCCAGAGTGTTATAAGGAGTTCTCTAGGTCTCTAGGCATCTTTTAAACAAAGAATTAGAATAATCTTGCAATTAACTTTTAGGGAACTGAAAAACAAGTAACTATTTCCCAAATTGTACTTTGAGATCCAAATTGCAGTGGTAGTAAAGATGATAAATTATTCATAAAACGAGAAAAGTATAGCCCAATTTCCCTCATGTGTGGAAAAGTTGGCTAAAATTTTGTCCTTTGAAGAGCTCCATGCCTGGATTATTGGAGGGATTTTTAATCTGAAGGCATACAAAATTATTTTTAAAAAAGGACCTCAATCCACTGTAAACCTTGTATTGTGGTATATAGCTGTGAGGTTGCCACCTTGAACTTCATGTGAACAGAGATGTGGTTATTGGAGAAATTCAGCACCTTCAGCTCCAAGGAAAGTTCCACTAGTTACCTAGCCCAAGCAGTAACTGGATATAAATATGTTGCTTAAAAAGGAGACACCTGAAAAAGTCTGTATCGAAAGTTTCTAATATAAATCATCCTAAAAGAATTTTCTTTTGTGAGATGTTTTAAGAATATAGAGAAAACAACCCCCATTTGCTTAACAGAATTAGTTTATTTAAACCATTTTATTTAGAATCATAGACTGTTAGAAGTGGAGGGGACATTTGGGATATTCTAGTCTAGCTGTTTCATGTTGCAAATTTGGGATGAGAAGGGTTAAGTGATCTTCCCCAAGGTTACATTAATTGACAGAAAAGTTGGAACTGAAACCAAGTTTCCATAGTTTTCCATAGTTTTAGTCTCTCCCCTTTTAAATGCCAGTTCTAAAAACTACTTGGTCTAAGAGCATATTGTACCTCTGAAAATTTTCCTGTAGCATTCAGTCAAATGAAAGCAGGGTTGTGAAAAGGTGACTGCCATAAAAAGAGAAGAAGTCAGGCGGTATACTCTTGTCTGTCCCAGAAGGAATTCGCAGAGCGGTATATTCCCATAAAGTTCATAAATTGAAAGAATCAGAATTCATAGAGGGCAGAGATCATGGCTTGTCTCTGGAAGTGGTATTCTGAGATATTTTAAAGACCTATTTGGATCATTTTTGGCTGAGAAAATTAATTCTTTTTCAACCAACTATCAGTGATGAGGACATAGGTTTGTTTTGTATGACAACAATAGAATATGTTTTGTTTTTTAGTCAATATTTGTCAAATTTAATATACTTAGGAATCACCAGAAAGGTATAAAACAGAGTTCAGGGGTCCCACACACAAAGACTGCTTCAGTAGGCTTGTTGGGGAGCCTAAATGTTTGCATTGTGAACAGGTAAGTGAGCTGATCCAATGTATTGGTCTTAAGTTCACCTTTTGAGAAAAATTGTTTCAAGGCATATAAACATCTTTAGGAGTATTTTTTTACCTTTGTTTTTAACTGTTGTTAATTACGTTTGCTTGCCTTTGAGAAACTTCACTATAGTCACACATCGTATGTATACCAAGTCTGACATTGATCAGTATATTTTATTCATTTTATTCTATCAGTCAAAACACATTGCAATATAAATGCATATATACTTAAAATGGCCATATTTATTATTTTCCTTGAAATATGCATCATAAACTGAATATAATCATGGATACATATGTACTATGTGAAGTCCCAATAAAAGAAATTTGATTATTAGGACATCAGCTAAATAAATTGATGTTGTGCAGATTTGGCTTTCAGTCAGAGATTCAAAAACAGATATTCATTCCAAAATGACTCCAAAAATACCTTGCTAATTAGTTGTGTTATGTTAGAGGTACATCAAATTATGTACATCAAATTATGTATCCTAAAATGCATTTTTTTTTTCAGAACAGTGTCTCTCTCTAGGAGATTTAACATAAGAATCTCCTGCGAATCTGCATTCATAAAACGCAGATTCTGATTCTGTAGGTTTGGAGCAGGGCATAAGAATCTGCATTTCCACCATGTTCCCAAGTGATTTCACATTTTGAACAACAATGCTTTGGAGGATATTTCTTTCACAAAGATGTGACAAACTTGTATTGTGAATTTATTTATCATGTTATTCTGACAATAGTGTTCTAGCGAAGTCTTGTTCAATCTATCTATAGGAGCTCATTCAAGGTATATGTTGGATATTTCTTTTGTTGCTGAAAAGTAAAAAAAAAAAAAATTTTTTTCACTGTCTTAGGTAATATTTTTTCTGTACCCGTACATGGAATGTCCTGTCCATTTGTGTTTTCTGCAAGGTAATTGATCTAAAATAAGAATCACTCAACTCTTCAGCTTGCACCGGGCAAAAGTGAACTTGCCAGGCTTTGCTATCTTAATCCAATAAATTCTTGCTGAGCAATAAGGCAAGATCAACATCTTTCTGTTAAACTAAAGGACTCATTAGATGAAGAAATAATATTCACACTTCCAGAACCTTCTGGTTGAAAGGTCAGAAACAGAGGTTTCGTATTTTGTATACTATAATAGAATAGTTGAAACATGTTCAGAAAGATATTTTGATTTATCCAATTGAAAGGGCAAAAAAAACACTGTAGAGAACTATCCTTTCAGGAAGTCTTGAAATAGCTATTACAGACCATTCCATTTTTAAGAAAGTCTTCGTACAGATTAGGTCTTGGGAAATACATAGGTACCACCGTGCTGAAGTCAGAATATTATGCCATTTTCCTAATTTAATATTCCATTTTTCTAATTTAACATTCTGCCTCTAGCTTGCTTTTTCTAACTTTTGCTATATTTCCTGTGACCTAAAGAGCAAAATGAGGCTTATTTTCTATTCAGTTACTTCCCATCCCCATGTGAGATATCTCAGAAAAGATAATCTAAATTGACATCCATCCTCAAGGAGAAAAATATGACATTAAAGTCTCCATCCTACCTTTTGTGGATTCCTAGAACCCAGAGCTTGGCTCCACAGTTTAAAAAAGTAAATTAAAAATTAGCTGCCAGTGTATTTCAATTAGAATTCTGCATCCTTTTTGTCCATTCTAAAAACTCTAGTCAGAGTTATTATGATTTTTGCACTGTCAGTGGTTTCCAGCTTGCTTCCCATTAAAGACTATCATGAGAAATATATTGATTCTTTCCTAATTGAAGCTCATAAGCATTTAAATGCTCTGTTGTGCATAATAATATACTCTGAAAGAAGGAAAAAAGTTCCTGACCTATAAACAATATAAACATATGGAATCATAGTGATAGAGGCATTAGAGTTAATATTGATATAACAACACATTCATAGTATGAATTAGGAAACAAATTAATCTATCTCTCTAGCTTCATTTTTCTTTTCAGGAAAATGAGGCCATTTATACCTGCCTCATCTCTCCTCAGATACTATGAAGATGAAATTAAACAATGTGTATAAAGTGGTATGATAAACTAAAAACTTAAACAAGTATTTTTTTTTTTTTAATTTGTCCCATAGCATTACATAGTATAAGGTTGAACAAAAAGGTCTGGAAAGTACCTCTTGTGTTTCCTAATTCTCTCTCTTTAATCTATCAAGTTATCTCAATCGACTCCCACACGTGGAACCAAAAAGCAAATCTATAACTGGTTCTACAGAAACACAGAGCAAGTGAGTAATAAGGAAATGTAGAAGATAAAGTTGTTAATAGTCAGGAAATTAAAAAGAAAAATGTTTCAAACTGTTGAAAAAAGTATTTCACAGATCATCAACCCATCATTCCTATAAATTTATCAAAACTCTTTTGTAGAGAACTGCGCCTAGGGCGGGGGCAGGGGATGGCCAAGAACAAATGCCCTCTACTGTATGGTTTCCTAATGGGTACAATATGCGTGAAAGTTGCCAGGCTTTGTGTAAGATATAATAGATATTGGGGCCCCTGGGTGGCTCAGGAGGTTAAGTGCCTGCCTTCAGCTCAGGTCATGATCCCAGGGTCGTGGGATTGGGCCCCGCATTGGGCTCCCTGCTCAGCGGGGAGTCTGCTTCTCCCCCTCCTTTTGTTGCTTCCCTGTCAAATAAATAAATAAATAAATCTTTAGAATATATATATAATAGATGTCATTTATGCTGAGAAATTATCCTCAACTTTGTGAAATTTTCAGATTTCATTTCAAGTAATTGACTTATATTAAATAATAACATTTTTCATGTCTTGAAATTTATTATTTCTAATTCTCAGAATACGGTATTTTTAGTGCTACAGTTTGTCAGTAAGTTTTAGGGAAAGCAACATTTTTTTAATTAGCATTTTTATTTACATGGAGTTATATTCATACAAAAGTTTATAACTTTTCTCTCTTTAACACTTTGAAATTATTTTTCTACAATGCTCTGGTTCATATATAAGACAAAACTGCAGAATTTTATGAGTGTAGTTCTGGAGAGATCATTAAGTTTACTGCAACTGAAATTTTCAGTGTTCCATAAAATATGCTAAAATTTATTTAGAAACACAGCAAACCCTTTTTGCTTAAGTTGTAGTCTGTTAATCTTCATTAGAAATATTTAAGCTGATTTTTAAAAGTAGATTCCTGTTTCCACCTTATTCTCCACCTAGTCTCACTGTATCAGATCCCTTTGAATAGCACTCTGGAATCTCTTTTTACAAGCATTAAACACGAAAGCTTGAGAAAGGTCTGAAAATTCCTTCCCAGCTTTTCCCCAAATAACTTAATTCTTCACGAGAAAGATTGCCCTATAGAAAACATAAAGCAAAGTTTAAAATTTGGCAAGAGAGATTATCACTCGATGAAATTCAGAGTGTGCAAAAGTAAGAGCAAGTGCAATATTTTTTTTTCCTTGTGCTGTTCTCCCTCCCAGTCTCGCTCTGACTCATGAAGCAGATACAATGTTGATCTTTACAGTCCCTTAGAATTCTAATGACAGAATGCATTGCATTTTGGATCATGGTAGACTGAATTACCAAGTCAGAGAAATTGACCAGTTTTCACAGAATTGACTAGCCCACAACTGAGAAAAACAAACTCTCAGAGTCCTGCATTCTGAGTTCAGAGAACAGCAAGCCATGAGACCAGAGCCTAATGAAAGGCACAATTTTAAGAAAAGTGTCCTTGCAATCCTCTGTCACTTGCCTTCCCCTATTTCGCAGAACTGGAGTTGAGATACAGGAGCACAGGCGGTCTTTTGAGGGAGAACAGATCATGAAAAGGAGTTACCCTCAAGGAAGGGATACTGGCTGGTTCTCGTTACCATCATGGCATGAGGTAGTCGTTGGAGAATTGCTTGTATTATCTGTGGGTGTCTGAAAGGAGGCATAATTATCTACTTCCTGAGTAAGACAACCGCTTGGCCATTGGCCGCAGTGACTTACACACGTGATTTTGAATTGATGCAGGATCAGGGTAAGCGATAGATGGGTTGAAGAGAAGGTGCTATGGCCAACAAGATCAGGAAAGGGAAATTCTAAATGTACATTTCCCAAGAAGTGCAGAGCATGGATGTTACCCTCGCCTATAAGAACAGGCCCAGGGGCGCCTGGGTGGCTCAGATGGTTAAGCGTCTGCCTTCGGCTCAGGTCATGATCCCAGGGTCCTGGGATCGAGTCCCGCATCGGGCTCCCTGCTCAGCGAGGAGCCTGCTTCTCCCTCTGCCTCTCTCTCTCTCTCTCTCTCTGTCTCTCATGAATAAATAAATAAAATAAAATCTTTAAAAAAAAAAAAAAGAACAGGCCCATAACCTCCAGTGTTAGAGTTTTGGAGGTCAGATTACACACCTACTTGGCAATGACACATTTGCTGGGACTGCTAGAGTGTGATTCAGAGTTTCAGGCATATTAGGAATGTGCCCCTAGGCCTCCTTTATAGATGTCAAATTGAGTAAGTTGACTCTTTTAAGTGTCCTCTGATGTACTGATGTTTGAGGCATATGTTTGAGCTTGAATCAGCAAGGCCTGCCATGGCTTGTACTTATCCACGGTAACACTAAAGACAATAACTTAGATCAGTTATGATGACCAATAAAAGAGTGAAATGGGCAGCAGCTTAATCTCTTTTATTTTTGTATGATTGGTGGGCAAGAGAGGTGAGTGTGAAAGACTGTCAGTGCCCCTAACCCCTCCTCTTTCTCTCAGACCGCTGGAGACACACATCTGGCCTACATTAGTGAGAGAAGAACTTTGAATTGAATATGAATCCTAGGCTTTACATTAAATCACCTGAAATTTCAAAAGCCACAACAAGAGAATTTAACAACCAGAGCCAACTGAAAATGTTAAGATTTCTACTGAGATATCATTAAGGGAACCCACTACTCAGGTGAAAGAGGGGGGTGAGGGATAACTTGAAAAGGCATAGAGGTGACAAGAAAGAAAGGGAGAGAGAGGGAGAGATGGATAGAAGCGAGGGAGGGAGGAAGGGAAGGGAAAGGGAAAAGAAAGGGAAAGAAAGAGAACGGAAAGGGAGGAAGGGAAGAAGGAAGGAATTATTTAATGTTTATGGTTCAAAGAATTGAGTAAAATTAAACTATTCACACTATCCTGATTTTTACTAACTATCCCTTATTCAACATTTTGCTTCTTTAAGAGAGGAAGTACTAGACTACAGTCCTCGGTGGAAACAACATATTGGAGAAGCTAAACAATTTGGATATGTAACATATCATCTCCAAACATTATTTCCCTCATTCTTTTCTTTTTATGTCCTTTTCCTTTCACTCTTTTTTTTTTTTTTTGGTTATATATACCATGAGGGGTGCAGCAAGAAGTTTGACAATGCCCTTGCCCTCAAGAGGCTTACAGTATTGCTAACATTCAGGAGAAATTACAAATACAAAGGTATAACAATTATCAATGTATTGCCTCTCAGCTGCAAATCCAGGCTTCTTTGCCCTGCTTTGTTCTTTTTGCCAGGTGGTACAGTGTTAGGATTTGTCAGTAGAAGGTGCTAGATGTACATGGAAGGGCACAGGTGAACCTCTTCGAATTTTTGAATTTTTATTTCTTGCTCTGCAACACACAGTGGCTGGTGGCCTGTGCAAACTCCAAAGGTCCTCAATCCTCAGTGAGTTTCAGAGCACCCCATAAGTAGCTTCCCAGTGACAGTGTCATTCCCACAGGCAGCTTCCCAGCAAATTCCACCAGTAACCCCGAGTGCATCTTCTCAGAGTATTTGGGCAATTCCTTGTGAACCTCATCAGTGCCCCAGCAAGTAGCTTCTTAGTGAGTTCCAGCAGGCAGAACTCAGTGAAGTTCTCCACCATCCAGTGGGCCTCACCAATACCCTCTCTACTAAGGTTTGAATCTCCGCCTAGTGGGAGCTGAGGAAGCTCTTCCAAATTTCTTCCTGCCTTAGATGCTCTGCCTTAGCCCTAGAGGTTGTGGCTTCCTTCTATATCTGCTATCCCCATATTCTTTTGAATTATCCTTTATCCTTTAGTAGTTAATCTTTGGTTATTAGTTAATAATTCTTTACATCCCCCTACCATTTATTTCCCTCATTCATAATATGGTAATAATTCTGCTTATCTCACAAGATATATAATAATGCTTAGTATGGAATATTTTGTGAGTCGAGGACCAACTAAGACATTTCTGACTGATTTTCCTAAGTGTCTTAGTCTATTTGGGCTGATATAACAAAATACCCCAAACTGGGTAGCTTATGAAATAGCAGAAATTTATGGCTCACACTTCTGGAGTCCAGAAGTCCAAGATCAGGGTGCTAGCATGGTGGGTGAGGGCCCTCTTCCCAGTTGCAGACCTTTTATTGTACCCTCACATGGTGAAGTGGGATAAGAAGCTTAGTGGAATCTCTTTTATAAGGCACTATCTCAAACACTCGAGATCTCACCCTCATAACTTAAGCCCTTCCCAAAGACTCCACCTACTAATGCTAGCACCTTTGGGATTTAGGATCTCAACATGACCTTGAGGAATACAAATACACAGAAATAGAAATAGAAAACAGCTTGATATGGTCACATATATAAGAATGTGAATCATTTTAAATATAAGGTAATATTCATTGTCTTCCAAAATTTTCATATAAACTCATATTCAAAAGCTTATTTTGATGCCATATCCTATTATTAGGCCTAATAACCCTAGATCTAGATCTAGATTTAGATCTAGATTTAAAAAGGCCTATTATATTATGTTATATTATATAGGATCAAAAGATGCTAGCTTCCAATTATAAAATAAATAAGTCATGGGGAATGTAATGGATAGCATGGTGACTATAATTAATAATACTGGATTGCATATTTGAAAGTTGCTAAGAGTGAATATTGCAAGTTCTCATTATAAGAAAAAATGTTGTAACCTCAACTCGTGGTGGATATTAACTAGACTTTTACTGTGATCATTTTGCAATATATACAAATATCGAATCAGTATACTGTACACCTGAAGCTAATATAATATGTCAATTATACCTCAATATTTTTTTAAAAATGAAAGGCAATAAAAAAGGTCCATAAATTCAGGGCCTGGCATATTTTGAAAGAGATTACTTTTATCCCCAAAAAGTAAAAAAAAAAAAAAAAATGGAATTTGAAAAGGCCTAGAATGTACAGGGCTAATCAAATTACAGCTAAATAAAATTACTCAGAACAAGTCCACAAATTAAGGTGGTGGCCTCCCCAGCCGCTGTTCCAGATCACCTCAAAATAGTCACCCTTAAATTTAGAGAGTGACCTATGTACTCAAAAGCTTAAAAATAAGCCAGCTAAACTATATCAATTGTTTAATTAGATGATTCGTTATCATCCTGCCTACTTCAGAAGTAAATTCCCATCTATGCGCACATACAACTAGTTTTCCTCTCCATTTTCTGGTCTGATTCCTATTGATAGTAATTTATTCCTTCAGCTGACATTTTATAAATTACAAAATTAGCTCGTGATGGGTCATGGCAACTATCAAGACCTCAGGTGGCGGATAATAAACCCCAAAGGATCACACGTTGTAGGAGGAATCAGGTTTAACTTTGATTCCCACTTTACTCTTTCCTGTTGCCATTTGGAACACATACACACACACACACACACACACACACACACACACACACACACACACACGAGCTTATTTGGACTCTATAACCTATGATTAGATATTATACACCATAGCAGATCTAGATTACAAAAGGTCTGTATTGCTACATTATATTACCTAGCCTTTTTAAGGCATTTTCAGTAAACCATCATAATGCCAAGAAGTTCTGACTATTTCTCCCAAGATCACAATTCTATAAAAATTAAAAATATTTTCTAACCAGGCATGTTAATCATCTTCTAAATCACTTCTTACACTGTAAAAAGTGATTATGAATGTTGCTTCTCAGGGGCCACCAGCTACAAATCACCTAAATCCAATTTCATATAATTTATTTTATATAGTTATAAATTAACTGTACTTATTAATTGCCTTAATTTTGAATTTTTGTGGTTATTATATCCATCAATAATCGGTAAGAATCAATGAGCCTTTATAGCATACCACACATCATATTATATACCACATGCTATACAAAATGAAGAAAATTATCCACTTCCTATAAATATTTCATAATCTACAGAGGTTTCGTCTCTGATTCTCCAGTTGGTTAGAGTAAACCAAATGCTTTTATATTCCATATTACATAATAACCATAATTTCTTAACCTGTATAGCAAATTTTATGTTGATTACTTTGTATCTGATTAGAATACTTTGACAACCAGAATAAAAAATCCCAATAATTCATATGCCTTAACATGAGTAGTCTGTTGGCACTTTTAAAATTCTAAATAAATAATAAAAAAGAAATTAAAAATTAAAATTACATCAAAAACATAATGGATTAGATGCCTTCATTATTTCTCAGAGAATTCATAGAAGGAAATTATATGAAAAAAAATTTCTGAAAATACTTCTGGTGATTAATTTCAATCTATAAATTCCTGTTTTTTCTTCCATATTATTTCTAGGGCTGTCAGATACTCAATATGGCTCATTTTTCTGAGCTAAGTAAAGATCCATTATAACCACCTTTTATTTTTTTTTATTATTATTTCAAAATTCTCATTCGTGCTCAACTTTTCTGTCATTTCAAGGATTAGGTGACTATTAAAATTTTTAAAACATTACTCTAAGTTATAATATAAAAACTTTTGAGAGCTTCAGTGTGTGTTAAATATTAAAAAATTCCATGCCAATGAGAATTATGATGATAAAATGCTTGGCTTCCATCTCATTCTCATGTCCTAATGGATATGAGAATTTAATGGAGATGGTGGAGCTTATGCAGTTTCAACTGGCACTAGGGGAAAAAATTGTAAAAAGTTACAGTTGATTGAAATTGCTTGGCAGAAACATTCACTTAATATGGTCCAAAAGTATAATGTTTGCTATTATACTGGCTACATTTTGGAAACAAATGTATTTAACTGACACTTAAATGGAATATTTCAGATATTACAGCAGATGAACCCTTTATGAATGATAATCTGTTTAGAATCAAGTGCTGACAAATATCTTGCCCAGAAGAGCCTTGCTCTTCATTTCTGTGTGCTATGCCAACTTTAAAACACATTGTTACTGGCATGCCTGAGAAAGCAATTGAAAAGAATGGAAGCACTTATAAAAATCACCTGGCAGGAAACATTTTATTGCATTTTTACAATCCGGTACTTAAAATACACATTATGAATAAGGAAATAAAGACAACGTTAATTGATTTTGCTATTTCTCTATGTACTAGGGCCTGGGATGGAGCAACTATATTTAGCAATTTTTTAAATAAGCAAATTGAGAATGTTTTCAAAAGTACAAATTCTTTTTTTTTTTACGATTTTATTTATTTATTTGAGAGAGAGCATGATTGGGGTGAGGGGCAGAGGGAGAAGCAGACTCTCTGCTGAGCAGGGGGCCCAATTTGGGGCTTGATCCCAGGACTCCAGAATTATGACCTGAGCTGAAGGCAGATGCTTAATAGCCTCAGCCACCCAGGCATCCCAAAAAGTATAAATTCTTATTTAAAATAATGAATATCATGATTTGGAAAGGGTGTATTAACCTTTTATATACATGTAATGTTTGCATAGTATGTATTTTAGGGTGCCACTTGCCCGCCCACACCTCCATCATGGAGAGGCAAAATATTTTTCTGCCAGTATACTTAATGTGACCTACACTGGCTTGTTAGAAAGCCTAGTATATAAATATCATACAGTTTTAACACATTATTAGCTTCAGATAAATCCTTGAAGTTAACTTTGTGGTCTGGATAATAAAGTTCTCTGTGGATGGTACTTTTAAAATGTAGATATTGGAATCTATTCTTTCTTTTCTTTCTTTCTTTCTTTCTTTCTTTCTTTCTTTCTTTCTTTCTTT